>NC_087275.1:23652683-23955183 GCF_015220805.1 Pogoniulus pusillus
GCTCCCATGCCTTAGGTAATTGTGTTCACCGTGTCAGAGGAACAAAATAGCTCTACTCTTTATTTCTAAATGAATTATTATGCTGCCTTTTTCTCTTTTTTTCCCCTCCTCCCTCCCACCTCACACGCACCCCCCCACCCCCCACCCCCCCGCCTTGGGAAATAGAATAATTTGTGCTTGATACAGCAGGAGAGATTCAGCCTGCTGCTGCTCAGCTCTTCCTGAAAATTAAAGCACCCAGCTACATCGATTTTAGTTTGTTTTAGCAGTCCCTCAGTCTTGAGGCACCTGGCTGGCACCTCAGGAGATTTGTGTCTGCCTAAACACTGAGTAAGCAGGCTAGTGATGAGGGGTAGGCTGGGGGCAAGGGGTCACACATACAGCACTGATTTTGTCTGAAGGATCCCTTCCCTCACTCAACTCCTTTAACTTCTGCACTTCACACCACACTGCCTTGCACAGGAGTGTGATGGTTTGGGTGTTACTCGCCCTCCACACACACTTTGTAAATCACCCAGACCAGACTCAGCAGCTCTGGAAATTGAATGAAGCTTATATTTACAGCTTAGCACAATATACAAGCAGATATTTACAGTATATACAGTTATAGACAGAGATACACAAGGTAAAATGTAATACAGGAACACAACAGCCTTCCCAGAAACCTGAGTCCCCAGGAAGGGCTCCCAACCACCCTTCCCCCTTCCCCCACCCCTCTCTACCTTACCCCAGACGTTGTCTTGTTCCCAAGGAAGACTGGAGTGTCAGCCAGGGGGGTTAGGAAGCAGGTGGATTAATCAGAGAGATGGCAGGTTAGGTCAGAGAGAGAAATGCAGCCCAGAACTCATACAGAGAGCGTCTCCCTTATCTATGTTTATACTCTTGTTCTTATACCTCTCAGCAAGCCTATGAGTGAAGTAGGCATCGCCATTGCTTCCCTTTCACAGCCTGTAATCTAGTTCTTCTCACCAAAACATTCTAGCTAGCTTCAAACTAGCACAAAGAGATTTGTAGAGTCACACACAGGGCACTGCAGCCTCTGCCACAGAGCTGAAGCCACTGGAGTCCTTGTTGGAACAGAAGTGGCAGCAGCTGGGCACTCGGCAGTGCTGGGGCAGCTGGTGTTTCTTCAGGATTTGATTTCCACAGGAAGCCATAAACTGTCTAATGGCAAAAAGAGGTTACTGACACTTCAGCTATAAAAAAAACTGGTGGAGAGGAGCGCTATTTCTAGCTCCTTTCTCCCGACATTTGCCACAGCCCTGAAGGTGGTACTAGAGCTCTTGTCTCTCCTCAGGTGAACACATGCTCTAGACAAGGTGGAGGCAGTGGACAAAGAAGGTTTGTGAGCCCTGAGGACAATTTGGTGTGTGATCAGTCAACAGCTCCCTGAGGACTAGACCTGCTGCTTGGTTTGCAAAACAACACTAAATCTGCTTGTCAAAAACAGGGAGTTGATCTGCACCACGGCACCAGAATCCTGCTGAGAATCTGGGGCTTCCCTGGGCCTCATGCTTCCTCTCCCACATGCACAGTAAGAGACCAGTGGGGATGGGACTCAAAGGACCACTGAGCCCCTGAAAATGCTTTTATTATCTGCAGAGCAACCTCCATTTGCAGGACAGTTTGCAGGACCTGGCAAAGCTCATGCCCTAAGGAGAACCCCCCAGGAACCTCCACTATGTACCATGAATAGGTTGGGAGTCGGAGGCAGGGTGGGGCTTGTTAAACTGGGAACTCTGTGCACCTCAGCAGTCCCTTTAGGGTAGAGAAAGGACAGTGACAGGAGGTTGGACTTGATGATTTATGAGGTCTCTTCCAACCTTGGTGATACTGTGATACTGGTGTCTATTGAAAAATCAGCTGAAGAAAAGCTGCCAGGGAACACCTCTGAGAGCTACCGCAACAGGAAGCTTTGCCATAGACCAGCACAGACATTATTAGGTCCTGCAGGAGTTTCTGACATCAGCTGTGCCATCAGGGTCCCACATAGATAGCTCTGTGGCTGCAGCCCCTGGAGATCAAGCCCAGACCCACTCTGGCCTTTTCAACTGCCCCTGGGGGTATGAATGGCTGCAACAGCACATGTCCCTGGCATGAGTTCTCCCATCCACAGCTTCACCTATGCAGGCGTGCTTGGATCCCCTGTCTGGCCATCAGGAGCAGCTCCAAGGATTAGAGTAGGACATTTTCCTATATTATATATGGGCAGAAGCCTCACACATCTCCAGCCCACAGCACAGAGAAGATATGAACATCAAGTTCCATGGAAACATGAGGAAAAATGTCTTCACTGTGAGGGTAACAGACTACTGGAACAGGCTGCCCAGGGAGGTTGCAGAGTCTCCCTTTCTGGAGATATTAGAAACCCACCTGGATGCCTTCCTGTGTGATGTGCTCCAGATGATCCTGCTCTGGCAGGGCGCTTGGACTAGATGATCTTTTTAGGTCACTTCCAGTCCCTGACATTCTGTGATTCTGTGATCTCAGCACATGCACAGTAGGAGGTGATGGAGGCTGAGGGTGGGAGACACACTGAGGTCAGCTTTTCTAGGAAAGCCCCCTCAGCAGGCAGCCAGCTGGTTAAGGAGGATTGCCCTGCAAGCAGCTTCAGCAGAGCACTGAAGGAACACCAAACTCACCATCCAGTGCTTCCCATGAACTTCTGCCAGCTCTTGCAACTCCTGATAACCCTTGGTCCTGAAAGGACCATATGAGAAAGAGGCCTGATAAAAAGAGTTTTATAGTCTTAGGTAGAAAATGTTAAATACCAGAGTGTATATAGAGGAGCTCAGCATTTTTTTGTTCTTTTAAAAACAAGCTTGGCCTTTAAACCACACCTCAACATTTTTCAGAGTATGACTCATAAGTGGTTAATGCTGAGGGTTCAGCGCACTGTAGACACTGTGCTGGGAAAGTGCTGTGGCTGCCAGGCTGGAAATACACTCAGAAGCTACAGACCTTACTTCTCTGCACTACTAATTTATTTATTTTTTCCCACCAAGGGCTCTTCCTCATGACCTGTCCTGCCCTTTTCAGTCTCTGGGAACTCAGAGAAGCCAGAGGTCAACACAGCAGTGGAGCTGAGCCCAGAAAGAGCAGAGCTATGCTGCTGCCACTGAAAAAGAAAAGAAAAAAAAACCAACCACCCAATGTTTACATCTGCAGCTGATCTTCCACCAAAAGAATTTGGAGAATTCAGACCTGACCAGAGAAGCCTTCTCTGCTCTGGTGGTGCGTGCTGGGGGCATAAGCCTTGGCACAGTTTCACAAGCTGGCACTGAAGATGAGTCCGCCTTGCAGGGCAAGCCTGTGTAGATTTGACACAAGATTACTTCTCAATTCTTCACAGTCAGGGGCATTTCGTGTGACAGTGAGTTAAGGGTCTGACAGTTGCTCCTATCACTGATACAGATTAACATGCTTTAAAATGATCACTGAGGACCACTTTGTGCAGTGGTTCAGCTGCAGCTTAAATCATTCCCTTTATTTTCAAAGGTTGGCTGGTGAGACTCATCTTGCCTAAATGAAGCTGAGAGAGGTCTCATCTCACCCACTTTAGCTGCCTGCCTATGGGCACCACCATGGTCCTCAGCAGGGCCCATTTTCACCAATGGAGAGCGATAAGAAAGCCTCAAACCACCAGACACCAGTGCTGGGTTAGCTGCATCCCAAGCATCGCACGTCCAGATCAGCACTACCCTGCTCAGAGCAGTGAAGAGGCAGAGCTGCTTGCCTAACTCCACTGGCTGAACCTTTGCACCCCTGCTTTTTATCTCTAAGAGTTGCTTCCATTTGTGGAACTAGCAGAGGGGAGTGGGGTCTGTATGCTGCCGAGCAGTCAAGCCCCTCTCCACTTGCCCCAGGCTTTGGTTTCCTGCACTGCTGCACCAGCAGCCGCAGCACAGTGCATACTTCCCCTCTTCTCACAGCAGGAGCTGTGTGACACATCTGAGCTGTCCCGTCTGTGATGCTTGGGGTGACCTTTGAAGTAGCTGCCTCAGCGTTCCTTGCCAGGGTTCCTGCTGCCTGCCAAGCCTCACGGGACCCAGGCTGGTGGTCACTGAGCTGGCCGCGCTGCTGCGTGCATAGCTCCGGACGGCGTAGGTTGGGGTGGGGACTGCGGCAGGGACTGCTGCACTTCAGGAGGCCATGACAGACCCGTGTGGCTCTGCTGGGGTTTGCAAATTCAGCAGAGTCCCTGCCGCTGCCAGAAATAGTGCTTGGTGCACATGGGATGTTGCTGCTTACAGGAGATGCAGAAGCAGCTGAGGAGCCGATCAGGACTTCAAGAGCAAGGATTTAAGAGCTTTTCCCTCTCTCAGAAGAGAGGACAGCTTTTCTTCTGCAGGAAGGGGGTTCATTTAAGTTTAGACTGAGGCCCAGGCATTAAGCTCCAGGGCCCTAAGGTCACATATAGGTGTTTAGTGGAGCAGTCTCTTCCAGAGCTTCCCCCTACCACTGCCCAAGGGCTCAGGGGTTCCATTTTATCATAGCCCAGGACAATCAGTACCTCCTCAGCCTGAGTGCTGCAGGTTGCACATTGTCACTGTCTCTCTGCCTCATTCTGCAGCCCTCTCATATCCTCTCCAGCCTCCTCAGGCTGCTGTGCTGTGGTCCATCCCCAACCAAAGAAGATCCAGATTACTTCAAGAAACCCCTTGGAAAGGAAAGTTACTGTAGTGCCTCAGCAACGTCCTCCTCATAGCTAGGAATAGCACCTCAAGGCTGTCTAAATGGCTCCTGCCTTTCAGAAATAAACCCATCTCCCCCCAAAGACCAATTTTGGTCCTTACTCCCCCTCAGCAGCCTCTGCCAAATGTATGGGTATACACAAAACTGTCCAAGCCTTGACTGGCTTCTCTGGCAAGATACAACAGGCTGAAGAACAACCTGTTTCTCAGTTTCATGTTCATTGTGCTGCTTGGCTTTGCTGCAGCCCCATGGACACTTCACACCACCTCACTTTCCTTCCCACCCCAAGCCATGTTCCCAACAGCATTGCAGGCACACACCCAGGCCACCAAGTAGCAGGCTGCCACCACAGAGCTGGCCTGAGTGGGGACAGTTTCCTGACAGACATATGCCCATTAATTGAGAGCATGGACAGTGCTGGGCACAATGCCCAAACCCAGCCTGAGGGCAAAGCAGCTCAACAGCCACCTCAGACAGGGCTCGGCTACCTGCAGGAGTAAATCTGAGGGACTCTTCACCACCTGGTCTGTGGCAGGAGAAAGCAGAGACAAGACAAGGTAGCTAGCAGCAGTGTTTGTCAAGCAATAGCCACCAAAAAGCCACTAACTCAGGACGAAGGAGAAGCCAGCAAACCAGCAGAAAGAGGAGAGGGTTAAGGTGGGCACCAGATTTGAAGCCCTAGGCAAGCTGCTGCACAATAGCCAAGCTCTGAGGCCCAGGAGCCTGCAGCTGCAGCAGGACTGTCTGCTGAAAGGGAACAGCACACTCTAGGGTAAGGAGGTTGAAGCAGATGCACTGCACAGCAAACCACAGGCTGTCAGCCCAAACCTCTGCCAACAGTCCAGATAGACATCACACAGAGCCCGGGTCAAGGAGCTCAGAGGATGGAGCATAGCTCCTTCAAGGCCAAGCCCTCCCACTACCTGGTGTGAGGGCAGGGCAGAGACCCTCTCCATGGGTGTACAGGCTACTGGCTTTTACACCAGTTCATGGGGGCTGTCTCAGCCCATCCCATGGATGCAGTTTGATGTCTCACTCTGCTAATCACAGTAACATCTTCAGCTATAAAGGCACAGCCTGGCTGCCCTGCAGTGCTGCGGCCGGGGACTCACCTCAGCTCTGTGTTAACTAAAGCTGAAGAGGAACTTCAATCTCTGTCTCCCACATCTGCACTCTGACTCTTGGCCTCTGTTACATTTTTCTTTTCCTCACATTGGCTGACCAAACTCAGACATCTCATTTTTGGGATGAGACCCTGACGGCAAGGCCAGAATGGGGGCTGCATCACTCATAGTTTCCTGTGGGGTATGGGGAGCTCTGCCCTTGCTTCTGCCCTCAAGCAGCCCTCAGCTCACCATGCTGCTTTGCATCTCTAATTTTGCCCAGCATGCAGTGAGCAGACAGCTACTGCTTGCATATCTCACTAACAGACAGGGAAAGACAAGACTAGCAGCACCCACACCAGCATATCTGCCCTCCCTGCTCAAGCTGATCCAATGGGTGCCAGTGGTGTGGGCACACTCAGCCAGGGAGAGTTCAGCCTCCTGCTGCTTTTAGTAGCAGCTGAACAGCTGCCCTGCTCCAGGCATTTTGGCATCTGCAGAGTCATTTCTATCCTGTATAATAAGTAGGACACTTCTTGTCTCCTGCCTAACTGCTCACACCATGCCATTTGCAGGCTACTTCCCGAGGCAGTGACTACTTGTAGTCCACTGTGATGGAATGGGAAGGCTGCAGGGTACACAAGGACACATCCCAGTCAGCCCTGCTTAATTCACCCTTAGTGGCCAGAGAATCCATTAACCCTAATAATAGGCATCTATGGCCACTGCACAACAAACTTAAAGCACAGCACTGCAAACACCTTTTGAAACAGCCTGTCTGCAATAAATGCCCAACACACAGTAGGTTATCAAAACCACAGCCCTCCCAGGTCTTGATACAGCTTATTTACCTCCCCTCTAGTGAGAAAATCAGTGCCACCTTCTCCCCACCGCACAGTGTCAACATTTGAGGCAGGTTTATCACTTACCTGTCTACACTTAACTCAGGCACTTCTGTAGCCAGGTGAGATACTTAGGGAGAATGAACTACAAGCCCTGGTACTCCTGGACTGAGCGCTTCAGAGGGCTGCAGCTGTACTGCAGTGTGATTTTCACTCTATTATCATGGTACTTTCCCCTACCAGACTAACACTTCTCAATGCTAAGTAACAAGGAGCACTCCATCATGCCAAGCAACTGTAATTACCTGGTAACACATCCAAAAGGATAATCCTGTTGTCTGTCAAAGATGCTGGCAGATAGGAAAGAATCCAAACATCAAATCAGGATTAAACTTTCAATAACACAGTAATCAGCACACTAAACAGGAGGTTAGAACAGTATGCACTTACAGATGCTCTGAAAGATGTGTTAAATGAACTTCTCATGCCTTCCTCAGCAGGTTATGGCAATGTATTCAGTGCTACTGAATAGTCCTACTTCAAGCTAACATTGCAGTACTAATAGCCACATACACACTTTTCACCCGTGCCCTCTCCTAGCAAAGGAAAGGGGCATAAGAAAAGTGTCCAGTGCTCCTTCTAGAAGCTGTGTGAGTAAAAGCTTCCCTGCATGGTACAGCGCACCTGAATAGCATGTTTAGTACCACTAAGAAAGATGTGTCATGGGCCAATGACAAACAACCTCAGGGACCCCAAACATGGAGTGCACTGATAAGAAACCAAGCATCCTTCCAGGGTGCACTGGAGTGCAGCCACTGGGGCTGGGAGCTGTCCTGGGAGTAGCCAGTGCAGTTGATGGCAGCCACCTGCCACGCTGCTTTCCCCGAGCCCCAGCCAAGTTCATCTGCGAGGGGGACAGATCCTCCAGCTACAGTAATGCAGCTACTCAGACACATATGTACAGGTTTTGCACTGGTCTAAGATGATTAAAGCCGATAGCTTGGGAGTGGAAGGGGAACAGCCACTGCTGAAGATATGCACACATTTACACAGGCATATTCTGCCTCCCACTTGTTCCCTACATGTGATTTTACAGACTGCTGACTCCTCCTCCCCTATACAAATTCTGGACATCACCAAAAAAGCCCCCATGGCCATGTTACAGGCAAAGACAGCAAATATCCCACAGTGGGGTGTATTTATGGATCGCAGAAGTATAGCACTTCTGCTCATGCAAAAGGCTTTGTTTCCTGACAGCTGCAGAAGACCGCAGTACCTGATGGAGAAGGGGCACAACAGCTTTTTCTGAGGCTTCAGATTGGCAGTGACAGAGGAAAGAGATCCTCTGCAGCACAGCAAATAGACAAGACTGGTGCTGAGTCCCAAGCCCTGTCCCAGCTGGCAATGTGCAGAGAAAAGTTCTACTCCTGCTAGTCTAGCAGCAGCAAAGCTGCAGCCTGCAAATCACCTGGCCTTTTCTAGGAATGCTGTGGAGGTCGCAGGGGGTTTACAGGAGCCTGCAGACAAGTAGGGGAAACTCTCTGCACTGGCCAGGAAAGCTGTGCTACAAGAAGTATGTTGCAACAAGTTGGTTGAGCTCCCATGGCCAATGTGAGTTATAGCTGAGAACATCTGCTCTCCGTGTGTGGCAGGAAATGAAATACAAATGGGGAGGTAAACACCACACACAGAGTAGAGGGTGGGAGATGCTGCAGAAGCGCAGTTACCAAGCCAAGCTGTGGGAAATGTGTAGGGCTAGACATTCAGCACTAAAAATAAACAACATCAGGGCCCTGCAAGACACCACAGCCCTCACAACCCCCTGTCTTCTACCTAGAATGTCTCACCATGGTTATTACTGCCCTTTCATTTAGGCAGTGCTTTCACATGTCTCCTTTGAGACTCACCGGGTTGTCCTGAAGGGACACATTTGGCTCATGAGCCTGTGGGTTACGGAAGGGGCAGCATGGTTGTTTCATTCCTTATCCCAGTACCTGGCAGCACCTTCAGGTCATCCAAAACACATACTCACCCTCCTTGGTACTCGATGAGCATTCACAGCAAGCCACTCGAGTGCACCCAGCAGCAGCCTGTCCACAGTCTCTCTCTCTCCAGAGCAGTGGCCTCACCAATGCAAGGGAAATGCTTATCTTGCCCTTAAAACAGGAGCCTTCATGGAGCTGTAATTTTAAATCTGCAAAGCAAAGAGCAGACTGTGCAAGTGGCAAACAAAAGCAGCAAGCTGAGATGCTCCCAGTCTGTTATTTAGGGTAGGCTCTCAGTAGGTGCCATTGACAGATCATCCTGTGGAGGCTGAGGGATCCCACCAGTGCTACAACTGTCTGAGTGTTGCCTGAGCTGAAGGGCTGCAGCATCAGGCCTTGTCACAGGGTGTGGGAAAGAAAAGTACACACAGGTCCCTTCTAACCAGACCAACAATAGCATCTGCAGGGCAACCAGAGTAGTAGCGTGGTGCAGTAAGGTTGGCTTGTGCCAACAAAGCCCAGTCGAACACACCCTGTCTGAGACACCCTCACAGCTTTGGGGCTGTGCTAGGCTCTAGTAACTGTGTTTAGGTGGCTTTGTTCACACTTTAAAGACCTAAAAAGAATCAGGCATCAGCCAGGGGACCTCAGCAGCACAGACGCTGAAATAGCCTCAAGGCTCCGGCCCTAAATGTTTTATCCACCGAGGTGTTTTGAGAGGCTTGAGGCTCAGGCAGCCACTTAGGGAGATCCAAGCACTGCACCGATGCAAGCACTGAACACGCGTGCTGCCTTTCCGTGCAAAGCTCTGCTGAGACTTTGCCTCTCCTCCGCCAGGCTGGCGCACGACCGAGCAGCCCAGCCCGAAAACGCTCCATCAGGTGTCGCTGGGGCACTGCTCGCAGACCTTCCCCTTCTCCACCTGATTCGATGTACAGAGTCCAGTCCTGCAGCTGCTCTCCGAGGAGGGTGCAGCTTCTCTGGCAAGCGCTCCGACCTCTGTCCGCAGGCGAGGCAGAGGATGGTGTTTGCCGCCGCTCCCCTGGGAGCGTGCGGAGACAAACCGCTCCGTGCACACCGCTGTAGTTAACGCAAGCGACAGCGCCCAAGGCTTGTACAGCCGGCAGCTTCCTGAGCTGACAAACAGGATCCCTAAGTGTTTTGTGCCTTCCCATCGGGAGCGTTGTGCCAGCACGCCTCCATGCCAAAGGCACTACCCCCACCTCCTGTCGAAACCAGGGCACTGTGCAGCGAGATCAGTTGCCCCGGCGGGCTGCCGGCAGGCGGAAACGCACCGAAAGCAGAGCGGGATTTGCAGAGGCATCCGGGGCGGATGGTGGAGGGGAAGCATCGCAATCTGTTTCCTGAGCAGCTTCTGCATTTCGCATTGAGCCAGTCTGTAGGTGAAACGCAGAAGCGGCCTCAGGAGCCAAGACCAGATCCCAAGAACACTCCCCCATCCACGGTGCAAGCCCTCGCCTGCGGCTCTCGCCTCAGCAGCCCCTCTCAAGGACGCTCTGCCCTGGCCCCGTGCCTGTGCCTGACAAACGCTCAGGCAGATAAAAAATACGAGGCCCAGAGACTTTGCGCACAGCGAAGCAGAAACTGTAAAGGTCAAAGTTTTGCACCGCGATTAATTTTTGGAGTAGGTTCTTTTGTGTGTTTCCTCTCTTCCAGACACATGGGAAGTCCACAGCAGAAAGGGGGAGGGAAGCAGCTCTCCCGGAGGCCCCTTTGGCACTATCAGACTACAGGACAGCCTGGCTTCCCACACCTAAAATTGGAAATGGCAAGATGAACAGAAAGCCAAAGCAAGAGCCCTGAGTGCCTGCTTTTGAACAGATCTGACGGGAGGCAAGAAAGCCTGACCAGAGCACTAATTATCAAATGGAAAATTAACAGCCAATTCAGCTCTAATGTGAGCTCATCATTTCTAGAGGACAAATTAACTAAATGGGGGACTTAAATCGCTGAGAGTTTGCAGAGTGACCAGTTCTGCTGGCATTCCGTAAATGAGCTGTCTGGTCGTCACCTCGCTTTCAATTTCTCCTCCTCTGGACACAAGAAGAGGAAACGAGAGCTGATTAGTGCAGTGCCTTCCCCTCCCAGGCTGCAGTCTGAGATGGCCATACCTCGCTTAGCCTCAGCCTTTTTTTCTTCACGAGACTTGAGTGAATGAAGGGAGGTTATTCTTCCCCTCTACTCAACACTGGTCAGGCCACACCTTGAGTACTGTGTCTGGTTCTGGGCTCCTCAATTCAAGAGAGATGTTGAGATGTTGCAATGTGTCCAGAAAAGGGCAATGAAGATGGTGAGAAGCATGGGACACAGCCCTGTGAGGAGAGGCTGAGGGAGCTGGGAGCGTACAGCCTGGAGAAGAGGACACTCGGGGGGACCTCATTGCTGTCTGCAACTACCTGAAGGGAGACTGTAGCCAGGTGGGGGTTGGTCTCTTCTCCCCAGCAACCAGCAACAGAACAAGGGGACACAGTCTCAAGTTGTGCCAGAGGAGGTGTTGATACTAGGAGGAAGTTGTTCCCAGATAGAGTGATTTGCCATTGGAATGGGCTGCCCAGGGAGGTGGTGGAGTCACCATCCCTGGAGGTGTTAAAAAAAAACATGGATGAGGCACTTAGTGCCATGGCCTAGTTGAGTGGATAGACCTGGGAGATAGGTTGGACTAGATTATCTTGGAGATCTCTTCCAACCTGGTTGATTCTATGATTCTATGAAAAGCAAAAGCCAAAAGCAGACCACTGACAAAATTTAGTTGTTAAAAAAACATACAATAAAGAAGAAAAGTAAAAGATAACTAGGTGAGAGAGAAGGCAGTTTCCTTTACAGAAGTGACTCACAGGGTTATGATGCACCCTGCTGCCTAAGCTCAGAGCCAAACAAGCAAAGTCCAACACCAGGGCTCTCCAGCAGAGTGGGTGTAAAATGCAAGTGTCTCTCCTTTGGACACATGCAAGACACTTGGAAAAAGAGAAAAATCATTTAGCTTGGGATTTCAGTTGCATCCAATTTTTTTCTCAAGCCTAAGCAGTGGATGAGAAGTTGAAGTTCTTCCATGGCCATTAATAAATCCCACACTGCATTATCTGTGGGTGCAGGCACACAACCTCATTTCTGTCTAATTAGCCAGAGCGATGTTTATGTCAGTATCATACTTTCATGACAGCTCCATGCCAGCTGCAGGAAGAGAAATCATTTCCAGCCTCACAGGAATGCAGAGCTGTATGGGCAGACATCACCTGATCTCTCATAAAGCCTGCCAGCACAAAAATAACTTCTCAGAAATAGTTGAACATGTCTGAACAGGCATAGTAGAGACACTGTTGGATCAGCACTTTGCACCAGAGGGCTGCAGCATTTTCAATCCAGCCTTCAAAGCCCTAAATTCAGATTTGCTTGGATTTATTGCATCTTCAAACCAGTGCCTGAGATCGCCTACTTTCAGCTCTGCCGTCTCCTGACAACATTATGTGCCAAATCTTCTGAAAACCTTCCTGGGTGGAAAAACAAGCATTTACACTTCAGGGTAGTGACTAATTTGTGGCACCTGTGGGTGAGGCTCTGCAAGTGAAATAGAATGGCCAGATCTGGGTGGAACAGAAGTGGATAGTTACATTACCTCCCTCATACACAGGCTGTTTTTTTCTACCTACGAACGGAGGCTGAAGGAGGCTAACTAAAAATCTCACAACTTTCTTAAGAAATTAAACTCACTATTGCTGATTTGTCAAATGATTCTCTAAGTGTTAGGATTTTCCCTCATACTGCATGCACACAACCACAGTCTCAAGTTGTGCCAAAGGAGGTCTAGGCTGGATGTTAGGAGAAAGTTCTTCCCAGAGAGAGTGATTTCCCATTGGAATGGGCTGCCCAGGGAGGTGGTGGAGTCACCATCCCTGGAAGTGTTCAAGAAAAGACTGGATGAAGCACTTAGTGCCACGGTCTAGTTGACTAGACAGGGCTGGGTGATAGGTTGGGCAGGATGATCTTGGTGGTCTCTTCCAACCTGGTTGATTCTGTGATAGCACTGAGACATTTTGCATTTCATGCTGAATGACAGTAATAACAACGCAAATAAACAAATAAAAGGGCAAAACAGGA
Source organism: Pogoniulus pusillus (assembly GCF_015220805.1). Classification (NCBI taxonomy): domain Eukaryota; kingdom Metazoa; phylum Chordata; class Aves; order Piciformes; family Lybiidae; genus Pogoniulus; species Pogoniulus pusillus. The sequence continues at coordinate 23,665,425 of NC_087275.1, forward strand.
AAGCTGTCAGCATCTGTTAGTGAGTTCACATTACAGAACAAAATATTCTCTCCCGGAACATGCTGGGTCTTATGCAGATTCAACTTTTCTGGGTGACGCAAATGCTGTAAAAACAACCCTGAGTCATAGAATAAAACCACATAAATCCCTGAAGCCAAGTAAGGACAGAATGCAGCCCACACAGCTGTGACTTCCTAGCTTCTTGGTAGTAACAATCTCATCTTCTCTTCTAAACTAGACCATTAACCTTGCTTTCACTGCAAGTCTTGTGTCTCTTAACACCCAAGCCCATAGCTGCTGTAAACACTGGTACTACAAAAGACAAAAGTCCTGTCCCAGCATCTGCAGGGTCTAGCATAAAGCCTGTTATGTGCTCTCTGGGACTAGCTTTGCTAACTAGTATGAAGCCTTTACAAGGAACCTGGAAAGCTTTGTCTCAAGCTATCTGTGGTCTTACTTATTTTTCAACATGAGTTCATTTACAGCCCATTAGAGCCAGATTTGGGTATTTTATGAATGTAACACAGCAGCATGCAAAGAACACTTAATGCCTTCAGTCTTTAGAATGCTTTTTCATTTCATAATACAACTAAATTGTTGCATCACCAGATTTCCCATGCACCAAATTGAGCAAAGCTTTGTGCAAACAGCCTTGCAGCATGTGAATAAAGCCTTCGAACTTGATCTGTGGGTGGTGTAAATCACCACTCTGCTGCTGTCATTTTTGCATCAGAAACTGCTGAGCTTTCCACTTTGAAATCATAAGGACATTTTATTGATAGGGAGGAGTTGCCTAAGAAGAGATGCAAGTAATAAGCCAGATGTGATATATTTGCAGTACATGCAAGTGTACTGCTTTATTTATTTTGGGCATTGTTGATTTTCCTTCTCCATGACTTGACAGGATCTATGTATGAGAGGTGAGTGACTGTGCTGGAAATACAGGTCTTAATGTTTGCATGGTAATGCAGCATAAGCTTGATCTAACTGTAAAGCAAACAACATCTATTTGTGTCTCAACCAACCCCTTTAGGGCCCAGTTCAGAACATACCCCTGACTTCACATTTTGCAAAGCAAAAACCTCTTCAGGTGAGTGAGAATGCAGCAGTGTGTTTGCATATGGTTGCTGTCTGATGGATGACATAGACAACATCCTGATGCCTGATTAAGATACACACACAAACTGCTGGGTACTGAAGCCATTAACACAATAAAGCAAAAACATACTCAAAGTGTGGGATTCAAAACTAAGAAAAAACAAACTGTGCTGTGAGCTACCAGAGCTTTAACTCATCCCTCAGCTGCTGCACCGCAGCTTCAACCAGCCAATGCATGATTGCACAGCTGCATCCCCTTGTCAGGCTGCTGTTTTGCCACCCCCTCCTTCTCTTCCCTGCACTTAAGTGTCTTCCAAGTTACCACTAGTAACTGAATATATTTACCAAATACAACTGAGGTCTCCAAGAACAGAAGACACTTCATGCACATAGACTTTTTTTGTGTTTAGTAGCAACACTTACGTATTTGAGGTATGTTTTCCCAGTGCTCTTTTTCAAATGCCGTAAATTCAATCTGGGTTTAATGCTGTTATTTCCTGAAAAGTCTACAAGATCTCTCAACAGAGGCTCTGTCACCAATGTGTTACTTGATGGAAAGAAAAAGAAGTGATTTATTCATATCCTGTAAAACTTCTGTATTATTAATTCCAATGATGCTCAAATGTTTGAGAACTCTTGAGAAGAAAATATGTCTCTATGAAAGCTCCAAGACTCTTTTTGATTAAGGAAAATCAATTTCATACTCTTGAGACCTCCCACACCATACTCTTAAGAGAGGAAAGACAGGAAATAGTCTATCTGACATCCCACATTTGGAGAGGAAAAGAAACACTTCAAAAGTTCCTTTATATACCACAAGCTAGCTAAAAAAACTAACTGGGTTTTAACTTTCTTGCCAACTTTAATCCACTGACAAGCCTGGAAAACACAGTGCTTTCTCCTGGGACATACATGTCCAGAGGAAAGGATAAGTGAAAAGTTGCAGGTAAGCATGTCTAAAGAAGAGACATCATTAGTACCCAACTATCTTGGCACAGGATCTGTAGTGCTGTATACTAACTTAAACCAGAGGCAGAGCAGAGACTGCCTCCTGGACAAACGATACACACAATTCTACAGCACTCTACTGTCTACAGTAACCAGCAAGAAGCTTACAGAAATTTCCTCCAAATAGCTGCTTCTCATCTGCCTAACTTGTGATGCCATAGATGCATTATTGCACAGCTTGTTCTAAGTGCTGGCCTTTCTCTTCCATCGACAGCAATGTCTTGCATTCAGATTTACACAAATGGGCTGCATGGCAAATTGCTAACAACTCTTTGCAGTCCAAATACTTGGTTCTTTACCTGTAAATTGACACCGTGATCAGATCTGAAGTTTACAGCCTAAGAAAGTCACTGGGGCACTCTGCCCCTGTAAAGCTACACGTAGATGTATTCTACTTCTGTCTTGCACACAGAAGACTGCAGTGCAATCACCAATGCATTCCCAGGCTGCCAATGGGTTTTATGACCTCTGCTTTTCATCTGGCGTCTTCTGCTTCTCTAACTCATGACAAATGCTGCTGCACCTCCATCTCTCAGCTGTGAAAGGTGAGGGGTGATGTGCTCACAAACCAGCACGGCTGGAGCTGCCAGACCTGATGCAAGTGCTGGCTGCGTCATTCTGTAGAGGGCACTTGTTACTCTTTGGGTCAGTCACCAGACCACAGTGTGCACAGCTTCACAGCTGTCACATTGAATGTTTCAAACAGCTGGGGTTTTGCCAAGTCAGAACACATTCACAAACTGAGAGATCATCTCAGGACAAAGCCTGTCCAGGAAAAACCCTGTTTCTATTTTGGCATTGCAGCTTAGAGCAAGAGGGTATCGATCCCAGGACTGTCACAGCTGGAGTCTGGTTATGGAGGAGGTTTAAAACACAGACTTAGCTAATCTCCAAATTTCCTAAAGCAAAACATACAACACTGCTTGGTTTATCCCCCTCAGAGAGTAATTTCATCAGATGAGACCTGTAATGTCTGAATACAGTTTGCCAACCACACTCTCAAAGCCCACAGGTTGTCTGTCTCTTTAGGGAGACCATAAGAAAAGCAGACCTAAGAGACTGCTGTGAAGCATCCTCCCTAAGAAGCTCTCATTAGCATCAATCTGTGTGAATTATGGAGCTGATCCTTCCTGCTCTCATGAGTAATCCTGTGTATTTACACAGCAATTCAGATGAGACTTTGCTCTGCTAGATGCTGTACAAACATTGAACAAAAGCCTGCAGGACATTACGGATGGGGCCTGTGTTCCCAAGCAGGTTTTATGTTATCCTGCAAGTCCACTGCTAGAGGTGTGCAATGCCACACCGTGACACGCCCTGGAGGGATGATCCTATTTGGGTAAAGGAAATAAATCGTGAAAAGGAGGCATATCCTACATGTAACAAGGTGGGACAAGGTGTGAATGATGGTCCAGAAAGAGTTCAAGCAGGAGGCGTGGGCTGTTAAATCAGAGCACCTGGGAACAAAGTAAGTGAGAGATGATGAAACAGATGAAAGAAGTTTGGACTCTGACCTGTGCAGTCCTGTGTCTTACATCTCTGTGCACTCAGAACTTCAGATTTCCTCTCTGCTTGCTTCAGTCCATTAAAATACACAGGAACACATGAGCAGCTGTAAAAGACATAACACAGCACGACACACCCAAAACATGACAGCTGGAACAGAAGAGTGAAAGCCTTGTCCAAGGTAATCTGAATTATCACCACTTAAATTGAATCATCACCAGTTAAAAAGGAAAGACTCCTACACTGTTTAAGTACCAAGTTTCAAAAGCAGCAGCATATGCAGTCTCTCATCTACAGGTGTCAAGATGGAACAGGATCAGTTCTCCAAGCAGTGGGCTGAGCAGTACAGCCAGGCGGGGGGTTCTGCAGAGCAGCTTTCATGTGACCAGCAGCAGGTGCTGCCCAGAGGATTAGTCTGCACCTGTGAGCCAAGTGCCTAAAGCGCTGGGTAGGTAAATGCTTCCCAACCCTCCTGTACACACTCCTTGCCTTTAAAAGAAAGAAGGTCTGCTTACAGCAAGTATCTTTACTAGCAGGTCTGTAACTGGGACTGCTACACCAGATTATGGGGCAGGGAGCATTACAGCACTCAAAGAACAGCATTTTTGGTCAAATCAGCACAGTCAGGGGATATGGAGCTCTCTGAGCTAGATGAGGAGGTACTGAGCTAAGTTAATGTTAGAACCTGAAGCATAAATCTCTCTCGCTAGCGGCTGCACTGCGTTAGAAACTGAATTACTTTTTCATCATGTAAAAGAGACTAGAACACCATCTCTGGGATTTTTAGTGCTCCCCACTAAAGGAAAGGAGTTTTACATTATTTAAGTCAGCTAAGGTGAGCCTGGTTCTTTCTTATCCTGGTTTACTGGCACTGCACAATGCAAACGTGCATCATGTACCAGTTAGACTATAGAAATTTGAAGCAATGTGGGATGGAAATATTACTAATATACATATTGGTATATATGTATACATGTTTATATAATACATTAATATATTATTAAATTAATTATATAGTAATTGTTAAGTAATTATTCATTATATATTAATGTTAGTTATAATATGAATATATACATGTTATTAATGCACATGTTAACGTACTCCACTTTTGCCAACAAGCAATTGCCGTGCTAAGCCTGGCAGCCTTCTCTACTGCACTGAAACCACCATTTCCTTAATCCTTATCTGCTTCTTTTCCAGTTTCATCTGGAAAAATCTGAACATTGTTCCCTCCTGTCTTGTCCTTTATTAATACTCTATTACACTGCAGGCAAGCTGCCCAATACACTTGAAAATGTGCTCTGAAAGTCACTGGTGACACAACATACAAACTCAACAGAAATCGGATTCATCAGTACCTTCATTTTAGCTGCTGCTTTGCTTGTTCTCCCATGCCCAATACTATTCCAGGCCTGCACTTCAAGGACCCCTCAGTGATCCCTATGGAACACAGTGAAAACTTTTTTCTGGGAGAAAGAGAAAAGCACAACCTGCTCCAGGTGTGTTTCTGTGGGCAGAACCACAGGTTAGATCCAGCTGGGTGGAAGGTGTCTCCTACAGCCACAAGCCTTCCCTTGTCTCTCACTGCAAGGGAACACAAATCTGACATTTAGCAAGGACAACAGGAACGAGGGATAGCACAGGTCACCCACAAGTTAAACAGTTAAATGACTTCCTTAATGGGAAGCAAACAAAAGTTTCTGTAGTGAAAGAGGATCTATTCAGTGCTATATAAACATAGTCAAAGGAAAAATGTAGTATACAGCTCCTGAGATGGGAGGACTCTGGGAAGCTCTGCATGGAAAGCTCAGGAAAGACTTGCATCCAACACTTCAGTCTCACAGTATATTTCTCACTGTGGCTTTTGCCAGCACTACCTAATCCAGGATGTTTTCTCTACCCACAAAGCTGATCAAGCACATCCTCCTGCCAGCCTGTGAGTGTCAGCAGCCAGTTTGCCCTGGCACTAACATACAGAGTTGCCATATCTCCTACCTACCTCCCTCAGCAGCCAGTGTCTCCTCTGTTCCCAGCCTCACTCCCCACACCACACAGCCTCAGGATCAGGATGCAGACCAGGATTTAAAGGTGTGGGAGGATTTAAAGCACAACAGATCATGAAGATCTAAAGCTTTGATCCCATTCCCATTTTGCTACTGACCTCAGAGGACAAAGCCTATGCCACAGCTTACCGCAGCAAGGCTAAGTTGCTCTGTTTTTCAGACAACAAAACATAGTCCTCCATAACTGGTGGTAGACCAAATAAAAACTTTATTTACAAGACTGCTACTAACCACTGCTATCTTCAAGGCTTAAAGGAGACCCACCCTTCAGCTAAGCCCCATGAAGCAGCAGAGAAAGGACTGTCTTCAGCTGCCCAAAGGGAACACCAAATCAGAAGAGATAAGAGCTGCTGACCTAACTTTCTCCCCACTTAGGAAACAGCAGTAAGCTATGCCAAGAGTCAGGATGCTTCAGAAATACTGCCTCAGCTGTCTCCTCTGTGCTTGGAAAAGTGCATTGCAAGAGCATTAATAAGATGACCTAACTCTGGTGTAGACCTCAACAGAATCAGTCCTGCACAGCACACAAAAGGAGACAAATGAACCTCGCATTTAAACATCCAGTTTAAAAATATCCAACTGACATTTTCTCTACGTTTCTGAGAGCACAACAGGGCCATAAATTGGATATAAATTAGATATCTAACACAAAGGCTGCTGAGGTGCTTGTGTAAATCAAGCCAACTTTGCAAAATGAATATGCACAACAATAGAGTAAATAACAAAGCAAAACCACTGGCAGCCCAGGTGCTGCTCACTGGAATGAACCAGCCTAGCTGCCAAGTTTTTGTTGTCAGATGGCACCCACACGCTTGCCCCAAAGCTGCAGCACCCGAGGCTGAAGTGATGATGTGTGGTGCAAACTCCAAGTCATGCTACAACACAACAAATGGTGTCACACACTGATAGGTAATGACAACTGACCCTCTCAAGAATGGTGCAACTAAAGTGCTTTGCAGCTTGTAGGAAATACTGATACTTCCAAAAAAACATTTGTAAAGTAGGACCACTGTGAGAAGTGGTTCAGTCTCAGGCATTCTCACAAAGCAGATTTGGAGAACTGGATTTCAAAATGAAAGTTATTTTAATAAAAGGACCAATACAGCAAACAGTCAGAAGTTATTGAACAACGTAGAGTTAATGTAACGTGAAAGACAATGCTGCTTTGATTGTATGCTCCATATGGTATGGAGGGGAAAAAAATTAGAGTCTATGGTTGTAAGATTCCTTGGGAAAGGAAAAAATAGTCCTATCCAGGTCCAATTTTCATAATACAGCATGTTCTGGCAAAGAAAAGTAAACATAACATGCAAATAAAAACTAGCTTCTTCCTCATTTTGGAGGTTATTCAGTCACTGCATCCTGGTGTTTTTATACTACTGAAAAAGTAAGTTAAAAAAAACCCCTTCTCAACATACAGCTACATCAATCATCTCCTGAGCTGACCAGAATTCAGATACCGAGCAGTTCATAGAGCAGTTTTTGAGGTCTTACATGCAAATTTGGCAGTCATATCCATTTACAGTACTGCCAGCTACTGTTCTGGGTTAAAAGAGTTCAATGACCCAAAGGAGCTATGTTTAAAGAGCCTGCAGTAATGATTCTGCTGAGAAAAACCTTGAGCAGCCACCTTTCTGCAGCTCAGACAGGACCTATTACTTATGAGCAGCCCTGCAAATTCTTCATCTGGAGGCATGGATTTACCACCCTGAAAAGCACTGCAGCCATAGTCAGACCCAACCCTAAAGGACACCTTCACAATATGAAAAGTCTACTGGAGGCAAAAGGGTTAGACAGTAGAAACAGGCCTCTGGGAGCAGAGACATCAAAGGAAGCTTCTGACTTTAGAGAAAGCAGCCATACCAGTTAGAGGTTGCATATGGTGGCCAAAGAGCTTGGGGGGAAAAAGGAAGAATGAGGTCAGATTTTTGGGACTCGGAGGAAGATAAACATTTCTGGGCTTAGCAGAGTCAGGGAAGAGAGAAGAAAACCAAATGGCTTTAAGTCAGTGGGACAAATGGCACAAACACATAGCAGTGGTCCCCAAACCCACGTCTGGCAATTTAACACTCTGCTTAAACACTGATGGATGCAAACCTACCACATAAGTAATCTGTACTCACAAAGCACCTGTAAAAGGAAAGCCACTCAACAGCCAGGAGAACTAGGAAACTGTGCATCAGCAAAAAAACAAAGAACAACAAAAAAATGGATTTCCAATTGGACCATTCATGTGGAAACTTATTCCCTGTTCCTAAGCATTGGCTATGATAGTCATGTGATTCTTCACAAGTCTTCATCTAGCCTGCTCTTAACCATTTCCATTGCTGCAACTTCCACTTCTGATCCAAGGCCTTCAGCTGAAGAACTGCAACTTGAGGAAGGGATGAATCTGTATGTGATGTCTACAGCCTGCCCATTTTGGCTTGAATTAAGAAAAATCAAACCCAAAGCTGTACCCTTAAAAGAATTGATCAAAGCAGTATGATCCTTTCTATACATGGGAGTGAGCCTCTAGTATGAGAACCAGAAGCATTATTTGACCCCTAGTGCATCCTAGGGAGAGTCTCCACTGACTTAAAAAAAGCCCTAGAAGAGTGATCAGTGCTGTGGTTATCAGGCAGACATTCTCTGAGTACATTTTCTCAAGCAGATATACACAAAGTCTCAGAGATGTCCTGACACTTACATCTTGTTAAGACATACATAATCCACGGCACAGCCTATGCCAGAAAACGCAGCAGTGTGGTGCAGGATTCTTTATTTGCTGCTCATTACAGGAATGCTGTCTTGCACTGCAGGATGCACTGAAACTTGCCTCCATTCCCCGAGATACCACAGCAAAATAAACCCCCAGGCTGCATCATCTCTGATGTTAAACTGAAGACCAGACCAGCAGTAGAAGAAAGCACTTCCTATAAACCCTTATGACCACTGTGAGATTTATCTTCCATGAAGAACTTTGATTCCCAAGGAGCGATTACTTAAAGTGTAATGACTTCCAAAGCAAGTACAGAGGCTGTGAGCCAGCTGTTAGTTCCCACATCACTCCCAGCTCCCCAGGTTATCAGGAAAGGAAGTTGATGTTTGCACTACAAGAGCAACTATGGGGTCACTCTCTTAGAGGAGCACTTGGCCCCTTGCTTTACTGCTTTGATTCTCAGTTTCCTGGTAAGGCTGACCTCCTTCTTACAGCGTGGTGAGACTGACTCGTGAGAAGCACTGCAGCACAAGCACCAGCGGATGCAGTGGGCCTGTCAGTTTAATTTAGCCACATAAAATTGGCAAGTATTTGAGTACCTCTGACAATTAATCCATTTTGTCCATAGAGTACATTGTGATTCAACAGTGATCTAATTATCAGATTCCTTGGCTATTTCAGGAGCAGTGAGGAGAGGATGTATCCTTCTTCAGAGCAGCTGATACAGTTAGAAGACTCAGGAAAGCTTTCAATTACATGCTCCCACTATATTCTTAGACCCACACACTTCACAGTATCACAGTATTATTAGGATTGGAAGAGACCTCATAGATCATCAAGTCCAACCCTTTACCACAGAGCTCAAGGCTAAACCATGGCACCAAGTGCCACGTCCAATCCTGCCTTGAACAGCTCCAGGGACGGCGACTCCACCACCTCCCCGGGCAGCCCATTCCAGTGTCCAATGACTCTCTCAGTGAAGAACTTTCTCCTCACCTCAAGCCTAAATTTCCCCTGGCGCAGCCTGAGGCTGTGTCCTCTCATTCTGGTGCTGGCCACCTGAGAGAAGAGAGCAACCTCCTCCTGGCCACAACCACCCCTCAGGTAGTTGTAGACAGCAATAAGGTCACCCCTGAGCCTCCTCTTCTCCAGGCTAACCAATCCCAGCTTCCTCAGCCTCTCCTCGTAGGGCTGTGCTCAAGGCCTCTCCCCAGCCTCGTCGCCCTTCTCTGGACACGCTCAAGCATCTCAATGTCCCTCCTAAACTGGGGTGGCCCAGAACTGAACACAGTACTCAAGGTGTGGTCTAACCAGTGCAGAGTACAGGGGCAGAATGACCTCCCTGCTCCTGCTGACCACACCATTCCTGATGCAGGCCAGGATGCCACTGGCTCTCTTGGCCACCTGGGCACACTGCTGGCTCATGTTCAGGCAGGTATCAATCAGCACTCCCAGATCTCTGTTTGGCTGCTCTCCAGCCACTCCGACCCCAGCCTGTATCTCTGCATGGGGTTGTTGTGGCCAAAGTGCAGCACATGTAGAATCTTTTCACCCAGAGAGTACTGAGTACATATTCTCCATACAGGAGGAAGAGGTTGGTCAAGACCAAGGCACTCTGTTTCCATAAGTCAGTTCTCAGCTTTCAGGTGTTTTCACATTGCTTCAGGGAATATTTCCCATAACCTGAATCCAATCTCTGACAAGGCTCAGCACACAAGGGCTATTTAGCAAACAGCTTCAACTATGACTCCTAGTTTACTTTATCTCTGTCTATTCCTTGTTTGTATACAGCCCCAAGCATCTGTTGCCCTTGCTTCACAAAACCCATGCTTTCCATCACATGTACCTCCGAGATCTCAAGCACCATCCGAAGCAGTGTTTGTTTTGACTGCAAGGACAAGTGCTTACCACACACAAAAAAAAAGGAGAACAAAGTGATTGATGGAAGTTGGACTAGAAAGAACATCAGAAGCAATTATTTAAGGGATGCTATCGGTGTTGTGGAGGCAGGGAATTAATGTGGCCGAGTCAGGAATATATATAAAAATAGAATTATTTTATTTTCCTGAAACCTGCCCCCAAAACTATATACAGAAATTAATTTAGTTTTAATCAGCAGATTCAACTTGATTGAGATGATGTTACAAGGATACCATGGATAAATTTGACCATTTTAGAAGTCAGGAGATGGAAAAGGCTAAGCTACAAACATAGCATTCCCCACTATTAATTAGACTGAGACAAAAGTTTACTCACAGGTGAGTTAGGCTGTTTGAAAGGGTGGTCCAGATGCTTGTCTGCTCACTCTCCTTCAAAGGACATCCGAGGCTCCTTAGGCCTCCTGAGCTTGCACAAAGGGTGCTGATGGTGGGGAGCTGTCCCTTAAAGCAGGAACAGTCTTGTCCCTCAGAGGCTTGTCCTTCTGAGCGCCAGGGGACTCCTTCTGCAGGAGCTATCCAGGCAGGGGAGAACTCTAAGGTGGGGAACCCCAAGGCAGGAAGTACCCCAATAGTTATCCCTTTCTTAGACAAAGAGTCATTTACCACATCCTAGGCATGAAAACCACAGCCAATACCCAGCCTGATTCCAGTGTAGGCATCTGCACAGGGCACCCCTTGTGCTGGAAGGACCCTTTGCTCCCCCCTTTCACACCTGCAGGGCGGGGGGAGGAAACAGGTTTTTCATACCTTTCCTTTCCCATTCAAACCACAGAGGGAGATGAATTTTGGGGTATCCAGGACTCCAGGACAATCAGAAGTCTCATTTGCCTGTCTTGTAACAGCAGCATAATATAGGAATATGAAAAGGTGTCCCGTGCTCCTGTTGGGCAGCAATTTCTTTTAAAGGTAAATCTACCCACAAATTGTTTTAAGCAGAAACTTTTATTATTAATTATATCATTATTTGTTTAAAGCATGGGTTTAGGAAAGGCAGGCCCTGCCTGACCAACCTGATCTCCTTTAATGATCAGATTATCTGCTTGGTGAATGTAGGGAATGCTGTGGATGTAGTCTACTTGGACTTCAGCAAGGCCTTTGACACCATCTGCCACAAGAAGCTCCTGGCAAAGCTGACAGCTTGTGACTTGGACAGAGTCACTCTGATATGGGTCAAGGACTGGCTGGAGGGCTGGGCCCAGAGTGTGGTGGTGAATGGTGCCACATCCAGTTGGCAGCTGTCACTAGTTGTGTTCCCCAAGGATCAGTGCTGGGCACAGTCCTGTTCAACATCTTTATTGATGATCTGGACCAGGGGATTGAGTCCACCATCAGTAGGTCTGCAGATGACACCAAGCGAGGAGCAGGTGTCAGTCTGTTGGAGGGTAGGAGAGCCCTGCAGAGGGACCTGGACAGGCTGGATGGGTGGGCAGAGGCCAATGGGATGAGATTTAACAAGGCCAAGGGCAGGGTTCTGCACTTTGGCCACAACAACCCCAAGCAGTGCTAAAGGCTGGGGACTGAGTGTCTAGAGAAGACCCAGGAAGAAAGGCACCTGGGGGTGCTGGTAGATAGTAGCTGAACATGAGCCAGCAGTGTGCCCAGGTGGCCAGGAGAGCCAATGGCATCCTGACCTGTATGGGAAACAGTGTGGCTGGTAGGACAAGGGAGGTTATTCTTCCCCTGTACTCAGTGCTGGTCAGGCCACACCTTGAGTGCTGTGTCCAGTTCTGGGCTCCTCAGTTCAAGAGTGATATTGAGATACTGGAACATGTCCAGGGAAGGGCAACAAAGCTGGTGAGAGGCCTGGAACACAGCCCTGTGAGGAGAGGCTGAGGGAGCTGGGGGTGTTTAGCCTGGAAAAGAGTAGGCTCAGGGGGGACCTCATTGTTGTCTACAACTACCTGAAGGGAAGCTGTAGGGGTGGTTGGGTTGGTCTCTTCTGCCAGGCACCCAGCAACAGAACAAGGGGACACAGTCTCAAGTTGTGCCAAAGGAGGTGTAGGCTGGATGTTAGGAGGAAGTTCTTCCCAGAGAGAGTGATTGGCATTGGAATGGGCTGCCCAGAGAGGTGGTGGTGCTGCTGTCCCTGGAGGTGTTCAAGGAAAGCCTGGATAAGGCACTTAGTGGTCTAGTTGACTGGCTAGGGCTGTGTGCTAGGTTGGGCTGGATGGTCTTGGAGGTCTCTTCCAACCTGGTTGATTCTATAATACAAAAAAAAACAACCTAGAAGTCCCAGCTGATGTAGTTTAGATAGCATAGGGCACTGCAGTCTCTGCTTGAAAAACTTGATTTCTTCTATTAACAGGATGAACGAGACTCAAGGACAGTTGCAGCATGATGTGACTGGCCCCATGTAACCTAGATCAGCAGCACAGCTGCAAACAGATGCCTCGTGTCTTTGCCTAATTCTATTTCCTCTTCAAATTTATCACTTCTACTTCTTTCCCACCGAGTCATCAACTGAAGATTAAATTCCTTAGCTACTGAAAAAACTCTTGCACTCAAGTCCCTCCTTAAAGCAACACTGTTGCCTTTTCTGCACTGAATTATCGAAGCACATAAAGCCACAGATTTCTATCCATTTACTCCAGACTCTACTTCAGCCTTCCCTGCAAAGCCCATAGTCCTACCCTCTCAGAGAATGCCACTTGATGATGAACACTGGACCTGAAAAATTCAGTTTATATGAAACATCAGCAGGAACAAAGTTTTCAGCACACCAAGTATGCTGTTTGGCACTGCCACTGTACCAAAGCCTGACCACATCATCAGTGTGACTGAGCACTGTGTAACCTATGCGCTCAATGGGCTGGGTGTCTGTCTGACCAGTATCATTCCTTTAGCAGACATTTTTTGCTAGCAAGTCAGATGACAAAGCAAATTTCCCCTGAAGCAGCAGGACTATGAGTAGACCTATTCTAGATAAAATGTAGTTTGGAGCAGGATCTCAGTCACTTGCAGAAGCTCTCTGCAGACATGGACTACTTCTTATGACTAAACACACTAGAGTTTTCTTCCACCCTTACCCTCAATGGACAGTCAACACTCAAGAGATCTGTAGCACTGACAGCCTTTCCAGATCTTCCCTAACATCAAAGAATAAAACTACAGAGTAGCAGTAGAGGGCATTATGGTAGATCAGTGAGTGGACAAAGGCCCTTCCTCCACTTAGCCAGCCTTTTCCTACTCTTGGGCTCCGGTCCAGGACTGCTTTGCTAACCAAGTTCCTTCAGTCTGGTAATACTTCTGTGGACAAAGGATAATTAAACAGATCACTTTTCAGGAAGTACTTAGGCAAGCGCTTCATACAGTACCTTATGTCAGCTCTACAGTCCTAGTAATCTTCTTGCCCTCAAAAATAATCCAGTTATGACTGTTGTGTGAGGTTGACTTATGCACTAGTGCAACAAATCCAGCTAGGTTCACTCAACTAGAAGAGCCAAGAACGAAGTGGAGTCAGAACTACAGACTTCTTTGTTCTGCTTTTCTAAAAGCATAAAGTTAACAGCTCTTCTAGTCCATATTGAATTACTTATATTAACTGCAGGTTACCCTCATGAAGACATTAAATACTGTGTGCGACACTGAATACTATACTTGATGAAGATCCACAAACTCTGAAAGCTCCACAGTTTTAATCAGTTCAATTCAAGCTTGATTGCCGTAGTGAAAGTCTCAGCAGTTGCACAAGTTACCTTTTCTGTACTCAATTGTTGCCCAGGTTTCATGCTTGCACGTAGAGTAACCAAATCCTTCTCTAGTAACCACACTGCTTTTGACCTTTATGAAAATCCTCAATAGGACATTAGTCTAAATCCCTTGTCACCCGTCAAATGGATGTGGTTTGTCTGTACAGGTCACAGTAATCTCACTGGTAAAAATAAGAGATTTCAGTACAGCTCTCTACTCTTAACCTCTGTCAGCATATACAGCCACTTATTGCATCAATAGAGAGTTTACTGCAGGTTACATACAACATAGCTTCACAAAGAAATCAAAAAAATCATTTTCACTATATAACTCCACATCCCTTTATCTTACCATTTTCTCCCCTTATTCCCAAGCCTTCTCTCATTTGTCATGGAAAAAAAATAATGCTGCCCAGTATATTAAAGTACAAATTCCCACCTGCGTGCTGTGTGCTTGCCATTATACCTTCAATGTCCCAACACTCCTTGTAACTGCAGCTTCCCCAACAGCCTGGTTTCAATTTCATAGCACCAGAGGCAAAGTGCTTCTTCCAGTCTGTTTTCCTCGATGCATGAGCATTTCTGCCACACATAACCACCAGACTTCCTCCTCCAGCTTTTACTCTGCAGTTGGAGCCCTTGCTTCACAACAGCCATTCCACTACCTTTACAACCAATACGGAGAGCATTACTCACAAGCCCAGCCAAGCTACTTCACCGTGCTCCTGTAGTTTCAGCTGCCTAATGACGTCTGCCATGCCTCAGCATTATCTGCAACAGCCTTCATCAGGAACAAGTTTCCCACTCAAGTACTGAGTGCAAAACTTTGTTCAAGGCTTGACTTTCAGCTCCTACAGGCAACCTCCACACACTTCAGTGCAACTGTGGTTGTTACTTTTACTGCTTCAGTCAGAGGATATACACATAGGGCTAAAACCACCAACTTACTTGGAAAATACTGAAGTGCATGCTACACATCCAAGGATAGCCCATGACAACACAAAGCCCTGGATGATGAGGTTGATAATCAGTGCAGATTTAAAGCAGGTAAATTTAGTGTGGTCCAGTGTGTTCAAAGCAGATCCTCCAGCATCTATCCTCATAAGCATGCTGCTGTTTCTATTGTTTTTTAAATCTCATACACATCAAGTGGTAGTATACCAAGCAGAGAAGATTCCATTCAGAGATGTGCACTACATATGGCTGCATGACTCAGAGTCCACATCACACCTTTACTGGTCTTCAACCCATTCCATGCACATGCAGCGCTTTTAGTGCAGCAGAGTTCCCAGCACAGAGCTTTAAACTTTTTTTTTAAATCACATTCTTCTAAAAAGATGGAACATTCAGATGTTTCCAGTCATTCAGCTTTCCCTCTGTGGATATTCCAATACTTAACCTTATTCCAGCTCAAACCCAAATCTTAATTTTCCAAGTCAAACAGGACTGGGAGTATACAACTGCTAACCGGGGAAGGGGGAAGAATACATTGCACTTTCCCCACACACTTGTTCTGAGGCTGCTTAGCACCAATCAACAAGAAAGATGTTAAAGCTGTCTACTAGAAGGAACTTCTGCTACGTTCAGCAACACAGCTGTGAAATAAGGTCCTCACAGGCTGAGGAATTTAGTCTAAGCGCAAATGCAATAAATTCTAATTGTGTTCTTTGTCAAACTTGGTACCCATGCTGGGATTAAAAATAAAGGAAGACTTGTCTCATCTCTTCCACGTCTTCACTGGCTTCTCTAGAAAACCCTCACAGGTTTCCAAGACCAAGGGGCACAAACTGGTTTTAGGTTGTTATAGTTTAAGCCCTAGGCATAGCTGCCACTAATAAGCACAACGCTGTGTACCACACTAGATGCACCTGCTTCCAAAGCTGTGTGTGAATGAGGCTGTTTGTGCAAACCAGAAGTGACGCTTCACAAATGAGTAGACTGTGCAGTTCAACTTTTTTATTTTAATAAAATCAAGAATATGCACAGCACATGCAGTGCTAGCATCTAAACTAATACAATAAGCAATTCTAAACCTACAGTGACTTGAAATTCATATTTCACATTCAGCAAGTTTAAGTCCATTCTTGCATATTGTTTTGAATCCTTGTATCTGAACTGAAAATATTGCTGGCTGATAAAACTTGCTAAAATGCACAAGTCACTGATTATGCCAATACAACAAAGATAACCACATGTTTGAGGATTGCAATGTGCCAGACATTCACTGAAAAAAAAATAAACCAAAAAACCACACAACTAAACAAAACTCACGCAACAAACATCTGAGAATCTGGACACTTCACATCAGTGTTTAGAAGTGTTTCATTAATATCTTAAGACAAGTGTATCAAAACCTTGGCATGTTTTAATTTTAAGTTGCCAATTTTTGTTTTACTATCAGAAAGTTATGGCTACACTGCCAATGCCGGGTCTGCTTAATTTGACTTAAGAGTTTAATATGACTTAAACATTAAAAGCTCACACTACCCCGAAATATATAATTTCACGCATACGGTGACATTCAACATTCAAGTGCCAGTGTTTTTGTACTGTCTTTTGGTCAAGTTTCTTTAAACTTTCAAAGAATCACTTTTAGGCTTACAAAAATAAATATTTGTCAAAAATGTTCAATAAATATTACACAAAACTAGCAGCAAAAAGTATCTAGAAATCTGTCGTGTGCAAATAGTTTTCTTCCCAGCTATCATTCCCGTGGTCCCAAGTTAAGTTTTAGAATCTATTTCCTTCTCCTTAAACAAGCTGCGTTCAATCTCCAAGAGACAAAATAAGATTGGAAGTTAAGGACACGCACACAAGACATATATAAAATTCTCTGAATGTGCAATAAAAGAAGTATTTTGTAAAAAGTTATGGGCAAAATGTACAAGGGCCTAAACCTAGACTTGAAATAGCACCATAACAAATGACCTCAATACTGTCAAGTGCACCTACTTAATAAAAGTTTTAGAACAAGGCACAATACACTTGAAAAAATCTATTGCACTTTAGGAGATTTTTGCCATTTTCCTATGCCACTGTAGATTAGTTGTTAACTGCTCTGGCCGCAAAGTTAGCGCAGAAATTCCAAGTGGCAGAGGCATTTTTCTGGTGGACAATACTTATCTTTGGCCAGATTTAGCATAAACAGACTATAAATACAATGGAAACCTATGCAACTAAAACTGACTAAAACTGCACTTTAATAGCAGAATTGAAACCTTGTGCAGTTTATGTACATTTCCAACCTCTGTGATCTCAGGTTTGTTTGTTACTCTTCTGGAGCCATTTTACAAAGTCTACAGTAAGCCAGTTCAACATCTCCACGCAGCTTGAACAGAGTAATGTGAATCTGCATTAAAATAAAGCCTGCTGCATAATTCTTCCTGTTCATACCCTCTTGACCAAAAAACATCAACACTAGCATGCGTTATTAGACCAAAAATTCAGTCAGGCCCTTAGGGAGGACCAATTACTGCCATGGTCAGCCATTCTACCATTTCAATTTTATATGGCAGGCATTTTTAAAAAGTCTAAATAGATGAATTCTCCTAAAATCTATTTCAAGTTATCAGACCTTTAAACGTTCCCTGTAATGTTCTGCCCACATTTGGCTAGCTCACATTAATGATCTGCCTAAATATTGAAAAAGGAATTGCTGTATTTACTTGCATTAACTTCAAAAACAGTGCTTTTAATGTATGCATGTATCCATACATCATCTCATCATGACTGGAATGGCTTATTAAAGGCTATCAGGTTCTAAGTACCTATCCAGGATAGAGTGAGCAAATCAGAACTTTAACTTAGTACAGTTTTGCCACATTAGAAACTAATTACATTGATATGCTTCAAGATGTTTTGTTTTTCAAATCTGTAGATACCAAAAGCCCTAATGCAGGCTACCGCATAAGTTTTTCTTTGTAATATTATGGATGAATCAGTGATTCCTGTTTAAGTTGTATCACACCTGTGTGCCAAGGTTTGATTTTAGCCCAAGTTCAGTAATTTTTATTTTGTCAAAACAATTGATATCTTGAGCATTACTGAGCCAACAGGACATCAAAATAAAAGTTGTCTAAAGTTAAAGGCACAGTACATTAACAAACAAATGATCCTCAGTCACAAAATCATAAATGCAGTTTCTGGGAGGGGATGGGTGGGAGGGGAGTTAATCCTGACTACAGCAATAGAGTCTTCAAAACCACCTTCAAGATAGGGCTGCTTGTTCCTTTATTTCCATCTTGTGACCTTGAGCTCCCTTAAAAAAAATTTCAGTGGAGAATCACAGCTGGTAATGTACTGCGAGTTCTTGAAGCTACACAAGGTATAGTCTGGCTAAGTTACATGTGGTTTCCATATTAGCTTGTTTGGTAGGCTATCTGCTGCAAGCAGATTCAGTTGCCCCACCAGTCAACCCCCTGGGAGTTATAGTTTCCTCCATATCCATCACTGTTGTAGAAGCCTCCATAGCCACCACCTATGAAAGGTAAGAGAAAGTGATGCTTAATTAACCCACCGCAGACTGGCACCTTCACAACAATAAAACAGCCCAGGGCACAGATGAGATATCAATTGTATGTTAAAAGGAAACCCACACAGAAGCAGTGTCAAATGCACACGTTACAACGCTGGAAAGACAGGCAGCAATAAACTGACCAAACATAGGAACTTGAGCTAGCCCAGACTCAAGAAGGATACTGAGACTTTGCCTAACAAGCACCAGCTGACCTGCTACTTAAACACTACCTACACAAGTTTTACTACAAGACAGCACATAAAACTCTCTGAACATGCAAGAGAAGTAGTATTTTGTAAAAAGTTATGAGCAAAGATGTGCAAGAGCCTAAATCCACACCTGTACTTGCATGCCCAGCTTTTCTTACCTCCAAATCCTCTACTGCCACTTCCTCCACTGCGGCTGCTGGTTGATCGACTGCTACTAAAGCTACTGCTGCCAGAACCGCTACTTGTTCGGTAGTCTCTGGCACCAAATCCTCCACTGAATCTACTGCTGTAGAAAGGAAGAAAACAGAACAATTGAGTTAAGCTGTGTATACATTATGCACCACAAAAACTGAGACTGAAAACACTACATTTCTACAGCTCTGGCTACCAACTGCAGCTGACCAGAAAGTGTTCCATTCAGTACTGGGATGCTTTTAAAGCACACTATCTAGAAAAGGCTTTCAACGGGATAATGGAAAATTTACTGTTTGAACAAGGTCATGCTGAACTTGATGTTACCACCAAGAACTGCTTTCTCAAGTCCTGCTTGGCTTGATTCAGTGGCACCTATACTCCACAGAATTTCCAAACACATCTTGGGGACTTAAGTGATGCTGCATTTTTGACCATCTTTCATACTGCAGAAAGGACAACCATTTTATAGGTGTTATTTCTGAAGGGGAAAATAACAGCTAGAATTCATGTGGTCATACAATGTTATCTACATCAAAGATGATGAGCTGCATCTCCTCCCATACCTCTAAACTGTACAGCTCTGTATTACCAGCTTAGAAAGTACCTTAGATTTCTCCATAGCAAAACTATCTTACAAGCAGCCTCACACCTGCAGTCTAACTCACACCTTTCCCAAGTTTGTCAGGAGGCAGGCATTACCTTCTCCTAAACGTCAACAGCTGCTTAAGGTACATCCCTGGCACTTGCAGGTACGCATTTCTATTAAGTGCTCTCAGTTCTAAAGCCAGTTTTGCTAGACATGATCCTACCTCACTGGATCTACATGTAGGCTTGGAAGTCACATGGGTTAATCACCTTATGACACCACAGGACAGAACCAGACATACCACCTGATAACACCTAACTCACTATTCATACTGCACTCATTTCTCTTCCTCTGTTCCACTGAAAAAAGTCACAGAACTGCCCTGCCTCTCAGAATGAATTAAGCATACTTTCAGCCAAAGTTGTGACCATTACCTCTTAGATCGCCCACGGCTACCACCTCCTTTGTGATGCTGTTCATAAGCCATGTTTTCCAGCCAAGATGGTACTTCTTGCTTAGCCTCAACAAGAAGATCAAGCAAGTCCTTGGTGATGTTCACGTTCCTCTCATTGAAGAATGATGTGGCAAGACCTACAGTAAACATCTCGGTTTAGTCCTACACAAAGAAGTACACTACACTCCACTTGCAGCTGCAACAAGTAGCATAAGATGCCTTATGGGCAAGTCAGAGAACACCAGAGTTACCTGAAGAGAAAGCTGTTTAAGACTTACACCAGCACAGCAAGTCACAAAACCCCTGACTATTTAGTGACAGAGACAGATGTCAAGTTTCCATGCGGTATCATAAGCTTTAGTAGTCACAAAAGCACTAGCTAAAAAGGAACTGGGTAGCTTCCACACTGGCTAGACAGCAGCGACCAGTTTCTGCTCACAGAAGGCAGCACGTTGCTTTAAGTCAATAGCTGGAATTTGCTACACATAGCCAATACTACACCTATCAACTCAGGTGCTATGAAAATTCTGCATCGCACTTACCAAGGTTTCCTACACGTCCTGTACGGCCAATACGATGTACGTATTCTTCAATGTCACTTGGCAAGTCGAAGTTTATGACATGCTTTACATTTGAGATATCCAGTCCTCTTGCTGCTACCTAATGGTTAATGGATTAAATAAAGTTTAAGTAAAATTACATAGGCCAACTAACATGCTTACTGTCCCAGTGTCATAGAGTTCACTTACTGCTGTAGCAACAAGAATTGGACTCTTGCCCGAACGGAACTGGTGCAGTGCTTCCTCTCTGTCTCTTTGAGAGCGATCTCCATGTATACTTGTACAGGCATATCCTTCATGGAACAAGAAGTCCTCAAGAGCATCTGCCCCTTTTTTAGTTTCCACAAACACCAGAGTCAAGGAATCTTTGCCTAAAGAGAATCAAAATACAAGTTATCAGAAAAGCAGCACAGATCAGTATTTGGTTCCCACACCTAGAGAAAAGCAGTTTCAGTTCTCTGCTCCTCTTCACTCTAAACTGAATACACCACAGATGCCCCTCCCCATTTTATATTACCAGAAGAGCTTACATCAACTTAAACCTGACATTTAACCACTGCAATACATTCATTGCATGTTAAAGAAATAACCCTTTCTTCCACCTACTCAAAGTTCCTATTACTCAAGTAATTTGCCTTAGTTAACTGAAACTGGCCTTTTTACCTGTGGCACTTAGCAGGTCAAGCAGAAATGATCGTTTGTCTACCTCTTCCACCCACACTACTTTCTGTGTGATATTCTCAGATGTAGAACCTACTCTGCCAACAGCCAGAAAGATATATTCATCAAGGAAGTCACGAGCAAGCATCTAAAAAGAAAGAAAATAAAGAAAAGCCATCATTTTATTTCTTCCAGAAATTCAGTTTGGCCTTATGAGCTGTTAAAATATTCATACTTTTGTGAAGTACCTGGATTTCCTTGGGGAAAGTCGCACTGAACATCATGGTATGGCGAACTCCCTTTGGTGGCATAGTATCTTGTTCAACAATTCGACGAATTTGAGGTTCAAACCCCATATCAAGCATTCTGTCAGCTTCATCAAGCACTAGGTACCTATGCAGTAACAGAACAGGTCATTCTTCAGAGATTTAAGATGCAGTCCAGCGTCTGTGCTAGGTTACAAGTCCTCAACCAGATGTTTACACAGCTTGAATTTAAACACTATTAACTCTAGGATCTCACTTTTAAGAAGTCACTTTCTTTCTGTCCAGTCATTCACACAGAGACAAGAACATTTTACTTACTTGCAGAAATCCAGCCCAATCTTTCCCCTCTCCATCATATCAACCAGTCGTCCTGGAGTTGCTACAAGCAAGTGACATCCACGTTCTAAGTCACGAATCTGCTGACCAATGTCTGCCCCACCATATACAACACAGGGACGAACTCTGGAACGGTATGCAAACTACAGAGCA
This sequence comes from Pogoniulus pusillus, assembly GCF_015220805.1. Classification (NCBI taxonomy): domain Eukaryota; kingdom Metazoa; phylum Chordata; class Aves; order Piciformes; family Lybiidae; genus Pogoniulus; species Pogoniulus pusillus. The sequence goes on from NC_087275.1 coordinate 23,687,365, forward strand.
AAATAAATTAGCTCTAAGAAAGACCACATTTAAAGCTATTTTATATTAACAAACTCCTAGATATACCTTTCTGGCTTCCTCATAGATCTGCACAGCCAGTTCTCTAGTGGGAGCCAAGACCAGCGAGATTGGATACTGTTTACGGCGCCCATATCTTCCATTCTCCTGAAGGCAGAAAAAAACATACTTGCGAGTGAGTATCTACTGCCAAGTACAAGGGAAATTAAAACAGCTACTCTAGGCAGAATTGAAGACAGGTCTCATAGCTGAGAGCCAATCTCTTTTAAGCACTGCCTATGAAGATCATCCTAGTACAGTACCCAACATTTAGCTGTTGGTTAGTACGTTCAGAAATCTCTACAACACAGACATCTTGCCAAGCAGCTTGCCTTTTTTTTTTTTTTCCAGGAAGGGAAGAGTCTTTCAGACTGATGTGGTGGCAACATGAATACACAATCAATCTTTTCTCTAAATAAATATATCTGCCTTTTGGATAGGACATGTTTCAAATTAAAAAGAAGTCTATCATTATTTTGGGTATGGTAGGCAATATTAAGCCCAGCTATTGTGTTCAACAGCAGATACCAGAATACAGGGCAAAAATACACAAGGGTCATAACTTTTTCAAGAGTGGGTTATTTCAACACTTGCCTTCATAGCTCTCAAGGCATCACCAGGGCCATCTGCATAGATTTGGCTCAGTATCGGTAGAAGAAATGCAGCCGTCTTCCCAGATCCTATTAGGACACAATTTGGTATTATTAGTATCTAGTACTGCAGTAACTTTGAAAATGACTACAGTACTGTGTCTCACTAGCATATTCCACTAACATCCACACTAGAATATGAATACTATCAGCAAAAGTTATGTGTAGAAGACTTGTCACTCAGCATCACAAAACCCAAAACTGACTATTAGTTACACCACAAGTATTTTTGTCAGAAAGGACACAGTAAAACCAGTCAAACCACATTTAAAGCAGTTGCAAAATCCTATAGCAAATTAATACACTGCAGATATTTCGATATACTCTAAACAGAAAGCTCTCTGCAGCTTAAGAAACATAAAGCCCTTGTCCTACTGAAACGAAACAGAAAAAAGAGTTACTAACTCACCTGTCTGAGCACAGGCCATCAAGTCTCTCTTTTCTTTAATAATAGGTATTGCATGCTTCTGGACTGGAGTAGGACGGGTGTAGCGAGTGAGCTCAATGTTTCCCATAATAATTTCCCCCATGTCAACATCACTGAACTGCAAGATACATATCATTCAGATTAAATCATCTGTGAAGAGCTTTTGTTTCATCTCTTATATAAGTTTACAGATACTCTGAAGCTAATGAGACTCTGGCAGCATGGCATCAAGTTTCCTGTGCAAAACAGTCACTCTTAAAAACACAACCACTCCCAAGAAAACCAAACAAAGCACAACAGAAAAATAAAACCAAAAATCCCAGAAACCAACATAAAACAAAACTTACACTTTCAATATGTGGAGGACAGTTGTTGCCTGTTGCTTCAACAGGAATGTCATCATATTTTTCAAAGTTAATGCCAGTATTGCTTCCTGAGAAGAGCTCTCTATAAATGGAAACAGAGGAATTTACTTGCTAAACATATCAACTGATCTTGTCATGTGTGTTCATCCTATTCCTTTACTTACTGTTCCAGGCGTTCACTTGGAGGAAGAGGCTTTGACCAGTCATCTTCATCTGATTTGTCAGACCAGCGACTGCCCCCACCACGGTCAAATCTACCAAAGCCACTTCGATCATAGTCACCGCCTCTTCCACGCTCCTCATACCTAAACACAGCAAGTGTATCAGTCCACCATTCTTGAGCAACAAAATTTTTAGATATGGAAAACTGAAGCTTTAATAATCTAGAGTGCATGCCCAGTGTATTACATATACACTGTAAACCAATTTGAAGTCATCAGATTAGATGTACTTGCCTCTTGACCTACAGACTTAGTAACAGCCATAAGACTAGGTCATGTCATTCCACATCATAGATAACTTTTGTCATGATTTCACAGGTCATGTTTAGCTTCCCCCATTGAACCTTCTATCAGATTTTTTGTCTGATTAAGCAAAACAAGTGTAATTAGTCATCTGCAAGTAGAGCTGCATTTCAAGTTGCCAGTTTCACCACTATTTAATAGGGAGATGCACTTAAAGCTCTCAAGAGATCTTGTTTAGTAGCTTCCCCCCTTCCTCTGTGCCTCATTCTACACAGGTCTCCCACCAACCAAAGCCCTCAAATGCTGCAATTTGTTCCTTTATTCCCCCACCACGTGACCAAACTAATCACCTCAAATATGTGTCACATTATTTTATAAAGAGGGAGCTCACCTGTTACTGACTTGGAAAGAAGGCGGAAAAAGTCCTTACCTCAACTGTTTAGTTTTTGGTCTGGTAAATCATGTTTGAGAAAAGTCTGGATACAGGACTAGCGTCAGCTTTACTAGTCGATAAAGGTCACTCTCACCACACTTGTGCATACAACGCATGATGTGTGTAAGACTGATCAAGTAAGGTAGAGAACCTGCAAGAGTCTCACCCAGTTTTATTAACTACACTTTTTAAACAAGAAAAAAAATGAAATTAAAAAATTAAATAAAATCCATTTTTATGTATTCTGTGCTCCCAACAGTTCGTGATTTTTCTGGAAGTAGCCACCCTTCTAGCATTATTTCTGGTGGCTCGTGGTGATCTACGTGGCACATGTTTCAAGACATGCAAAATTCCCATTGCTGAACTCACAAAGCTTTAAATGCAAGGTTCCAATAATCTCCTCCCCTCCCAGGTTCCTCCTACCTTATCCTGTACTTCAGGCTTAGAACTCCAAATTTAATATCAAAATTACAGGTGCACTACTAGAACCAAGACAAACTTTGTATGCACCACCCAGACAAAACAGTACTTGCCTTCCCCCTCTTGATCCATTTCCACGGTCAAAGAAGCTTGGTTTTGCTCCGCGGTCAGACCGTGCACCAAAGCTGCTGTACGCATCCTTGTCTCTGCTAGAGCTCCAGCCACCACTATCAAAACCTAATAGAGAAAGTTGTATTAGCCATACGTTAAGTAGTCTAGGCTTTTTACAAGAAAGGAAAGTCTGTCCACTAAGTCTTCACTGGATTGAAAGGCAGATAGCCCCCAAGAATGGAATATGTACAAGTGTTAAGATTTATTCATCAAGTGACTAAGCATTTCTCATTACTTATTAGAACTTTCTGAAACCACATCTAAGGCACGTGTATTTCTTTTTAAGTATCAGTGCCGAGGCAAGAGCAGAATATTAAGCTGGAAATAGATGTATCGGCAGAAACGTTTAGATAGTAGGTCTTGCCAAGCCTATTCTATGTTATTTCCAAAGTTCATAACAATCTTTGATGATGCAATTTAGTTTTCTTTGATGTTAACAAGGCCACTGGTGGAGATGAATAAATGGTATTAACCCCGGCATTAGAAACCCTTATAAAGTTAGTATTTTGTCATAATGCAAGTATATAGGGCAAATCTACAGAGAAACTAAGACAAATTAACAGCAAGATGCAAAAATAAAGAATACAGTTAACAATTACATTCCCAGCACTCTGCACTTACAGTAGATGCCTACTTAAGTATGTTAAAAGGACCAAGTAGAATGCAGGAAATTTATCAGTGCGGCAACACAATAAAGTGAAAAATCTTGCTTCTGTTGATTTTCCAGGGGTTGTGATATGGGCAGAAACACACTGAGTAGTCCTTCAGTACTAAACTAAGAACTTAAAGAGTTCTCATCCAGAGTTCTAACTTTCACAAGTTTGAAAATATGACCCAGTCAGAGTCTCAGCTATTAAACTCTGACAGAAAAAGTGAAACAAGCAGATAACCAGTGCCACTCCAATTAGAGAACAAGCTTTTGCCAAGTCCACAGCACAAATTTAATCAAGGTCTACGTACTAGATTAATAAAAAAGGTTGCTCTAGGCCCCATCTCTCTGAAAAACCTTTGCTACAATTACTCAGCCTTGTTAGTATGCTCTCTGTAAGGTGTCATTTCCCTTACTCCACATGTCCATTTAGAAAGAAATTCCACTGCCCAGAATTCAGACATACGTTAGTCACAAGGGAACTTCAAAAACAAGTGTGACTGCTGTAACTCATTTGGTGTAACTGAAGCAGACAGTAAAAAATTATTCATTAAGTTTATTAGCCATGAGATCACAGAACACCCCAAGACCTCAAAAATACTTTCAACAAGTATCAGATCTACTTCTCTGAAGTGAAAAGAACAATCACTATACCACACTAGAATGATCACAAAACTCCTTAAAACATGGAGGGTGGTTCTGTTGTTCTTCTTTTGTTTGTTGTTTTTTTGGTTGGTGGCCGGTTTTTTTTTTGGTTGCCTGGTTTGGGGTTCCTCCCCACCCCCCTTTCCTTAAGGGAAAAACCATACAGACTCCATTCAGCATGTATTTTTCACCAAACGGTTAAGTGTGGACTTCAGTAAGTTCCAAACCAATTATGTGGTTTTTTGCATCTATGAAGTGTGGTAGAACTGTCAATGTTTCTCCTCGATTTTAATTTGCATTTTATAATGCTCTAACATCAATCATTGCCAGCTTACTTGAAAAGCTGGGAATACCAGTTAAGACTCACAGAATTCTTTCAGTTGAAATTCAGATTAAATTCAAAAAGCTGCTTCCACGAAGTTTAACAAAAAAAAAAAAAAAAAAAAAAGACATGGCAACAAGCTTAATGTTATCAAGATGATAGAAGCAAGATGCTTTCAATCAGGCAGTTCTGCATACTGAGTTCCATACACTGTAGTTTCCAAGAGTTAAAAAACAGAACTGCCACTAAGTAACCCTAAGGATATGTTTTTAGGCATACTCCTGTACTTCCAGCAATATTGTAATGTCTTGCTCCAGTGTACAGAGCTAGGAGATTAACACTACAATTAGGACAGATCTGCAGGTGAATAGAAAGATTAAGCTGAAGAAAACACCGTATGAGTTTAGACAAAAATAGTCTAGCGGTCTTAGCATGCTTCCTATCAACAACCTACTGAAATCATGAAGATGCTCAGGTCTTCAGGAGTTAAAACACTACTATTTTTCTAAGTGTTAAGTACATTACCTTAAGCAATTTCTTAACTGCCACAAGTAAGCCCATTGTGCAACTTTAATATGTCTGACATACCATCATCAGCTTCAGAGGAAAAGTGACAGCCCAACCTAGTAACTATACACCATTCTCTTCTAAAGCGTGTCTTTTTTTCCAAGTCCTTACATGCAGTAATAGCTAATTTGCACTTTCACAGCAACCCTTAAGGTTATGACATGTGAACAACACAACTGTACTTTATTACTGGAACAGCTCTATCGAGCAGTTTTTACTGATGTAAAAATAGTTAAACTATCTCGTTACAACAACTGAAAAGCTGCATCAAGAGTTTTGTTACATGACCAAAAGCCACTATTATCTAAGTTCTATTTTTTCAGTTCTTTGATAATGTCTGCAGTTTGAAACATCTGTTGCTGAAGACCGCAAGAAGCAGTAATCAACAGAAGCAAACATTAATGTTATGAAATTACAACACTAAGACTCTAAATCAAATCCTACAGAACAGCACATCTTACTACAAAAAGCCATGAGGAGTCTAGCTATGCAGTACTCGAACATCTTCATACATCTAAGGTACTGAAAAGTTAGATCTTCCAAACAAGTCAGCAACCTATGTTTGGTTACTTGAAGACCCCAGAAAAAACGAGGCAAGATCATACATATACTGTTTGAACTCTGTCTTGCACAGACGTAAACAGCGAGTCTTATCCACACATAGCAGGTGATAAAAACTCAAGGTTGTGACAAAGTATCCCTCCACATTTAGCATCTCCAAAAATTAAACCGGAGTTTGGTACCAATTACCATATAGAGAAATGAGATCTATGAACAGCAAATGCCCACCAACTCTGTTTTCTGCTTTTGAGAAACCTGCACACTCCTCTCAGAGCTAGAGTCAATTTCTTGAATGACTGCTCACATGTGAGGTTAAAGTGATCTCAAACTTCAGGAGCACCCAGATTCCAGACTTTACATGAAGTCCATTATTTACTTCACTCAAAGGCTGCACAAAAATAGAATTATTTTACCATGTTTCACTTAAATTCAAGTACAAGATATAAAGGCCAATCCTCAGCACCTCCCTTCCCACCCATGACCAACACTGGTCCGTGTATTTCATGTTTCATGCACCAGCATGCCAATTTCCTTCTGCAAGTACTCTTGTAGACTTCCATAAAAAATCTTAAGAAGCTAAATTGCATCTGCTTTGTCATGTTCCCTAATTAAGAGAAAGATGTGTAAAACATCCATTTACAGCGAAACTGTTCAATGCGTTCACATAGAACAGCTGGTTGCTACAATTTCCACCTTATGGTCACTCGCAGAAAAATCGGTGGTCCCAAAATACATTGTAATTGATACTGAAGATTACAATGCTACTCAAAATCAGAGCCCATTTTGCTTCTGCCAGTTACTTAATGAGATACAGAAAATATTTTGGCAGATAGTGAACTCAGAGCTTGCAAACATAACCCGGCAAAGGAAGCAGGACTACCACACTACAAGTGGAAGATTACATTGCAGTGCTTTGCACACAACAGTCTTGCCAAAGCCTCTGAAGTGTGTTTCTAGAGATACAGAAGTAGGCCAAGACCCAGTTATGATTGTTGCCAGAATCTCGCATACATACCCTGTTTTGAAGCTTCCCTGTTTCGCAAGTGAGGAGGAATGTATCGGCCTTCTAAAGGACAAAGAAATACTCAGTTACAAAATTGTACTGTCAGCATCTGTTGAGTTGCTGGTCTTTCCAACAGCTTTTCCTCACAAAGATTTCGAAAAACCACACAACTGTCTGCCTCAACCTTTAAGGACTCTTAGAGCCTCTTTAAACATGATTCCTTTAATACAGCATTTAATATCCTCTCAGAAGACCAATACAGTGAAGATTAAGTTCTTGCATATTCATTCAAGTAAATGTCTTGCTACTTCTTTGACTAAGTCATGCATGTCCTTCATGGATATGAAAAGTTTGTCTTCCTAGAATTCATTTGAGCTTAACCTTGTGCCAGGTATTCAAGCAGCTTAAGATTTTCACTTTCTCATTCAACCACTGCCACTCACAGGACTATTTTTGCCCTTCCCCTTGAATTCAACCATCTCTATCAGGTCAATTCAGATCAAACCAGAACCCACACACAATTGCCTCTGAATAGCATTCTTCAGTTGTAATCCAGAAGTATCCATCTGTCTGCTACACATAAATCAGAATGTCCCAGACAAGCTGAATCTGAATTCCTCAGAGATTCTTCCCTCTTCCTCTTAAACCTTGTATGATGACTTTTTTCAATGAATTAGGATTACTACAGTTACCAATTAAGTTTTATCTTAAAAACTGTAGTTGGATGTGTGAGAAGACTGTCATAACACTACTACTACTATCAGCAGCCTCAGTTGTTTTGACTACAGGCAACAGAAAGCCTGGGACAGTACTGTATAAGGCACTTAAATTTACACATGCCATACAACCACTAACTTAAGTGCTCCTATCTAAAGACAGCGTTTTCAGAGCAGGCATAACTAGGCATAACTTTAATTTTCTCACTAGCCTGTGTAAATCTTGGATTCAGAAAAGACTGTTCAAAGCATGTACTTACTGCTAGAAGAGCTTCCTTCACTCTGAGAGTCTGAAGAATTCAAGTCTAGACCAGAGAACTAGATAAAGACAAAACAAGTATCAACATGTTACACCGTGAATTTATGGCAAAATACAAAAGTCTCTTTTGGATATCAAGTGCATCAGTCGTGGTAGAACTACATAATGGTTGTATGGGATTCAATGATCTTAAGCATCTTTTCCAACGTCCAACTGAAACAATTTTAAGAGCAGTGTTTCCAGAAGTTACTGATGCCAAGAAATCTGTTTGTAAGGCCAGCTCTATTTGCTGTGAGGAGAGCCAAACCCATAGTCAGCATTCAAGGCACCAGCATTTTCAAGCAGTTTTACCCCCCAATAAACATACACCACATGGGCAGCAAGATCAGAAGAGCATCCCTACACCCACCAAATCAAGTATCACAAACTTCTGGTTTACATACTATGCGCAAGCTTAACAACCATTTAAGACCACCTGTCAGTCCACGGAAATACATTTTAAGTGACTTCAATGACAATTTAATTTTTCTTTCAGGTCGACAGAGATTAGAGCCCAAAAAAAAACCAATTCGGCTGAGCTCCACGAGCATTTGATGCGAACTTTTTAGGTCAAACACATCATGGACTCGTTTTCATCAGGAAGGCAGTGACAATTCACTAATCTTAAGCGCAATCTATTTCACCTGCTTGTCTTCGCAGCGAGACTAAAAATTAAAAATTAATTCGCTAAAATTAAGTTACCCTGCAAACATAATTTATTTTTTATTCAAAACTTAAATGCAGTAAAGTGTATTCCAGGACGACCTGGATCAACCCAAAGTAAAGATTCCATTGCACTGTCCTTTTAGATGTTGTTTTATACGCTCTCATTTAGGATACTCGAGTTCTTGAAAAACCCTCCCGTGGCAGCCTTTATGTTCTTTTTAAGGCTACTGCACAAAATATGCCATCTTTTTAAGTCAATCCGAGCAGCAATATGAAGCTAAAGTATGATTCTGACTTTACAGTCAACAAAAACCTTAAACTAGGTAAACGTGCCTCCCCAGGGGCAATCAACAGAAGCGCTGCATAAGTGTTCTCGCACTAACCCCCCACTGACTCCACCGTGGCGCTAACAGTTGCCAAAAATCTGATCTGGGCTATGGCGCAGCGACGAAGGCCGGCGCGGCCGCCATCTCAGTGCGGCGGTGCAGCCAGCACTGCGGGTTGGGATTTTCGGCGCAGCAGGGAGCAGCCGCAGCCTCCCAGCTAATCCGGCAGCCGGCACCCGTCACGTGTTAAATCGGGGGGGGGGAAGGCTGAAGGAAAAAGAAGCGGAGGGGGGTGCGAGGGTAGGAGGACAGGCTCCCTGACCTACTTTGCCTGAGATTCCAGAGCAGCGCCCACTCGAAGCCTACAAGCTGCTGAGGACTAGCACTGCCCGGCCACTTCAGCTGCCAGCCGAGGCCTCGTTACAACGGGCGGACCTCTTCCCGTCTCCCCATCCCCTTTTTCTAGAGATTAGATAACCACCTAACCCCGCCACATTGGGCAGCGGCCTGCGCCCGACTCCGCCCAGAGGTGGCCGAGGGGATGGGGGGGGCGGGGTGGAAGGCGAAGGTAGCAGGAAGACGAAAAATATAAAAAGGGTGTTTTAACTTTTTTGTTTCTTTAAAGTAACAGCAACACCGCGGGCCCGTGCGCCGCCCGGACAGATACCGGCTAAGGCGCAACTCGTCCAGGCCCAACTGCGTCACCAGGGCCCACTGCACACCGGAGGAAAGAGCGGGAAAGGCTACGGCCGGGCCCTGCTGACGCAGCTCGAACAAAGGCAGCCGCCAGCACCCCCTCCCCCAGCCCCCTCCCCGGGGATGGGGGAGCCAACACAAAGCGCCATCCTCCCCCACCCCCTGCCTCGCCCCATCACAGGCACAATGGCCGCCATTTATCGTGTCTTTCTCCCTGCACCACCCCCCCGCCTCCCTCCTCCTCCTGCACACACCATCACACCCCCCCTCCCCAGCCCCGCGCTGCCGTTCTTAGCCGCCACCGCCAGGGGTCCCAGTAGCCAACATTACCATCGCCGCTCGCAGCCACACAAAAGCCGGGCCTGGAGCGTGGCGAGGAGGCCGCGGGGGCAGGCGCAAATCCCAGCTCGAGTGCCTGGGCGAGTCAAATTTTCCCGTTCTTCCCTCACCCCCCCCCCAGCCCAACCCACCCTCCCCGCCACGGCAGTGGTTCGCCCTCGCGGGAGGAAACCGGACGCAAGACCATCGCACGTTGTAAACTGCGCAACAATCACATACGCCACAAACGGGACCCGTCGGGGAACGGAAGGGGACCACAGAGGGGTGCGAAGGGTGGAGCTGCTCCGAAAAAAACAAAACCCACCGCATGCAGGAGGAAGGAGAGGGCAGGTGGTAGAAGCCACGGCGCAACGGCCTAAGACTCAGAAGAGACGCGAAGTCCTGCACTGTGAATCTCCACCGTCCTTCCCACGATCCCTGCCCCACGCATTCAAGAGCCTTCTCCGCGCCTCTCCCCCTTCCGGCCGCCGCTACGCTCCGACTAACGGAGGGGCCTACCCCCACACACACACCCCCGCCCACATTCCAGGGCTTGTCCCTCACCTGCTGGTCTAGACTGAGGGCATTTTCTACCGCCACATGACTCATAACGAGAGATCGTTTCGGGCTGTCCCGCTCCGCCTCGAGAAATTCGGATTCGCCTGATTGGGACCTTGCCGCTACTGCCGCTCGTTCACCACGAATCGCTTTCCTGACTGAGCTCCCCCCGCCTCGGCCCCGGCCTTTATATAGTCCCCGCCCCCCGCCTGCCCGGCGGCGCACGGTGACTTCAGCGCGCACGCTACCGCCCCTGCCCGAGAGCTCACTCCCCGCCTCCTGCCAGCGGTTATCGCGAGAGCGGCAGGCTGCGCTCTGCCGGCGGCCAAGGGCTCTCGCGAGACTGGCGCTGGCCCCCGCAGCTCAGGACACGGTGAGGAGAGGGCCGGAGGCTCCGTGCGCCGGGCCGCGCGGCACCCCCTGGGCCTGCCGGGCTCTGCCGGCGGCGCCGCGAGGGTTCCCTGCCGCCGGCGGCCTGCGCTCTCCGCCGGGGCACAGCGACCCCAGGGTCTCGCGAGATCACGCCCGCGCCCTCACCTATTGTTCGGCGTGCTCGCGAGAGCGCCCGCCCGGCGCGGGACCGGGATGGCTCTGGAAGGAGTCACGTGGGCGGCTCCGTCCGTGCCTGCCGCCATCTTGTTCGCTTGCGCCAGCAGAATGGCGCAGGTGCTGGAGAAGGTTTGCGAGCTCCGCGGCTTGGGGCTGCAGCGTGGCTAGGGAAGCAGGAGGGCGCTAGATTCCGAGTGCTGTGTGACTCGCCCGGCCTCGGGGTCATCTAGAGTGGGAACTGAAACTGTGCTCAACGGAGGAGGTGCTGGGGGCAGTTTTAGTTACAAGTGAGCCTCCTGCTTAACCACACCCCCACCCTGCCACCCCGCAGTGCCCTTCACGGTACCTTTGCAGAGAAGGAACTTGGGCTCCTTACCTTTACAGGCCTCACTACATTCTAGCACAAGTTTTGGGTGCTTCCTGGACCACCCAGTTTGGACCATCACAGCACGGCTCGCCATACACGCAGACGTAAACGTCAGGCTCTGGCTGAAGTGCCTACTGTCCAGTGGCACCTCACTGCAACATTCTGGAGTTGGTGATCAACACTACTTACTATAGATAACTCATCACGTCTATTCCTAAAGCCTTCATCAAATTTGAAATGCTGAAGGTCACCTGTCATTCCCAAAGAGAGAGTTTTACAAAGCTATCCTGTTATATCCACAAAAAGCCCCACCTTGGACTCATTCAAGAACTCAAGTTTGCTGCTAGCTCATCAAACAATATGCATTAATCTACCTGTGTCTTCAAAAAAACAAGAACCACCTTCATACCCTTCCACTACATCACAGTCTGCTGACACAGAAAATACTAGAGCCATTTCCTTCCATTTGGGTCAGTGAAAGTCCTGGCAAACGTGATGAGGATACCTCCAAGACTATTAAGTCACATGGAAAGGACATGGGCTTTGGTTGTCCTTGATCCACGTGTTCCTTCATTTCCCCTCCTTGGGTTCCTGCCTTTTCCAACAAGAAAGTAGAATAAAAATTTGTTCTCCAGAAGGAGAGGGAGATTAATTGTGGCATTTAAAAGCAAGACAAATCTTTTTTCCACAGTAGTTACAGATAAACCCCCCTATCTTTACCTATTTTTCTCCTCAACACAGAATTCATTCACATAACTGCTCTTAAAACTGAAGCTTTAGGGCCAAACTCTTTCAATCCCAGAAATTAAGCCTTACAAGATTTAAACACCCACAAACATATCCTTAAATGAGTAGCACATACTCCTTCTCCCAGACAAACAAGGCAGTTCTGCACCATACTAGGTCTTTTATGAAACACAACATTTACCATTCTTCTGCCTCGGTCTTCCATAATGCTCCTTTAGCCAGCCCCAACCCTAGAACCAAAGGTTTATAGTTGCATGTCTTCCCCAGGTGCACCTATTTATATTAGATGCATGCAGGTGTTTGCAGTAAGGCTGCCCGACACAAATTTAGGAGGGGTTGAGAGCAAATTTCAAACAAATATTTTCATTCTTTTTCTTCATAATACTTGGTGTATAATGCTAAGTTGTAAACAATTCTGCAGTGTTTACATCCCTGCAATGTCTACAGTGCTTTTGCAAAGAAGAGCAGTGTTTGGTGTACTTCGTATGCGCTAGGAAATTACGTTAATAAAGCTGTTCTCACTCTCCAGCTTTTAAAAGTATCACAGTAGTTTGTTTCCTCATCCTATGGTTAGGAAAGGCAGTGGGTCCTCATGCCTCACTGACAGGTTAGTAAAGAGTCCCCTGTGTGTCACGCTGTGTGTCACTTTCCCCCCAGGGATCACTGCTGGGCCCGGTCCTGTTCAACATCCTTATTGGTCACCTGGACCAGGGGATTGAGTCCACCATCAGTAGGGCAGCAGACAACACCAAGCTGGGAGCAGGTGTCAATCTGTTGGAGTGTAGGAGAGCCCTGCAGAGGGACCTTGATGGGCTGGATGGGTGGGCAGAGGCCAGTGGGATGAGATCAAACAAGGCCAAGGGCAGGGTTCTACACTTTGGCCACAAGTGTAGAACCCCAAGCAATGCTACAGGCTGGAGACAGAGTGGCTGGAGAGCAGCCAGGCAGAAAGGGACCTGGGGGTACTGGTAGGTCATAGCTGAAGGTGAGCCAGCAGTGTGCCCAGGTGGCCAGGAGAGCCAATGGCATCCTGGCCTGCATCAGGAAGTGTGGCCAGTCGGACAAGGGAGGTTATTCTTCCCCTGTACTTGACTCTGGGCAGGCCACACCTTGAGTACTGTGTCCAGTTGTGGGCTCCTCAATTTAAGAGAGATGTTGAGGTACTGGAAAGTGTCCAGAGAAGGGCAACAAAGCTGGTGAGGGGCCTGGAGCATAAGCCCTAAAAGGAGAGGCTGAGGGAGCTGGAGGTGTGCAGCCTAGAGGAGGCTCAGGGATGACCTCATTGCTGTCTACAACTACCTGAAGGGAGGCCAGGTGGGGGTTGGTCACTTCTCCCAGGCAACCAGCAAGAGAAGAAGGAGACACAGTCTCAAGTTGTGCCGGGGGAGGTGTAGACATTAGGAGGAAGTTAGTGCCAGAGAGTAATTTGCCATTGGAATGGGCTGCCCAGGGAGGTGGTGGTGTTGCTGTCCCTGGAGGTGTTCAAGAAAAGCCTGGATGAGGCACTTAGTGCCATGGTGTAGATGATTGGCTAGGGCTGGGTGCTAGGTTGGAGCGGATTATCTTGGAGGTCTCTTCCAACCTGGTTGATTTTCTGATTCTATGTTTCCGTGTCAGACTGGCAGTGTGCTTCAAGGTAGTCCACTCATGGCAGAGCAAATTACAAAGAGTCTTCTGCTGCAGGCACATTAGTACTCTCCTTGCTTGGGGCAGTCAGTTTTCCCTCTGTTATTAAGTTACCATTTGCATTAGCAGGACTATGTATTCTCAGTTTCACTTTTTGTTTTGTTGACTCAGAAGACAATTTGCTGGAGGAAGTCAAGCAGCTAATGAGTACTTGAGTCAAGCATTAGCTGCCACTGGAGTCCTCACAAATCCTGGGCACTGTTAAAGTCAGGACAAGGAGCAGTGGATATAAGCTGTAGCACAGGAGGTTCCACCGCAACACAAGGGGAACTTACTTACTGTAAGTGTCTCAGAGCACTGGAACAGACTCTCCAGAGAGGTTGTGGAGTATCCTTCTCTGGAGACTTTCCAAGCCTGTCTGGATGCATTCCTGTGTGACCTGAGCCAGACTGTATGGTCCTGCTTTGGCAGGGGGGTTGGACTCGATGATCTCTTTGGGTCCCTTGCAACCCCTAATATCCTGTGATCCTGTAAGTTTTTGCTGATGGACTCAAAACTACTTAAAACCTGACACTTTTGGATGCTTGGATGTTCAGTTCTTAAATCCTAGCAGGATTCCCAAATTTGCCTCATCTGGTAGGCTTTCTGAAAGGCTGCACTGTTAGCCTCAAAACAGCTTGAGAGACAGCTTCTGAGTATTGATGGGAGAGCTACTGTGCATTAGCAGAGCAGTATGCCTGACTGGCAGCAAGCACTGTTTGCAGGCTGTAAAACTCACAGAATCACAGAGGCATTCAGGTTGGAAAAGACCCTCAGGATCACCAAGTCCAGCCAGTAACCCTGCTCTACAAGGTTCACCCTAAGCCATATCCCCAAGCACCACGTAACTGCTTATAAAGTTGTTATCTTCCTTTTAGAATATTTTTATCCAAAGCTGATACAGTGGCCTTGTGTATTCGAGTTTCCTTATCTGCTTTGAGTACCTGTCAACAGGCCATATGATGCTAGTCATCTTAACAAGCACAGCTATGGGCTTACTTCTAAGGGAAAGAGGTAAGCAACTCTCACTCAGACCCTGAAATCCAAAGCATGATTAAAAAAAAATCCTTGCAGGGATGTAACTCTCAGGTTGCAGTACTGAAAACTATAGAGCTGGCTGTGAGACTTAAGATTGGATACTGTGTTTTTGTGATCCTTTCATATTGCAGGGCTAAAATAAAATACAAAGTTTATGTTGCCCAGCCACAGGTTAGACTGGAAAAAGTCAGCTGTGTATATCTCTGAGTAAAATCGGATGTCTGCCTTTAACAGCAGAAATTTTAAATGCTGTATCTAATCAGTTCCCAAATTCCTGGGGATATTTTTAGGCATCAAAAGGCAGTGTCTTACTGATCAGGAGGAATAACATGAAAAGAAGAACCATCTGCAAACATTGATATACTGTTACTGAAGTCTTCACTACAAGGTCTCCATTTCCTTGCAGTGGCAGCTCTTTGGACCAATGGAAAACATTTTATTAATGTAAATGAAAGCAATTTATGTGGCAGGATAAAATGAAATAAACATTTTTAAAGCTGGCACCCTGCTTTTAGCTTCCAAACAAAACCAGGCTTGTTGCATTGGATAGCCTTCCCAGGTTCCTCACATCTGGGAGGCTGTCCTTCTTTAGATCTTTCTTAGCAGTAGCACTGGTGTAGGCAGTTCCCAGCACTTGCCATTTGTTCCTGTCCTCAAGGTGTCCCTTTGGCTGTCGCAGTCTAGCTGGTAATGATGCCAGTCTGTGCAGTGAATGAACTGATCTGAGTTTAAAATAACTCTGTTTGTAGGGATAAGGAAAAAAAAACACCAGCCTAAGTCAGCTCTCTGCCCAAAGAAATGCCTGTGGGATATTGATTCATAGCCAATGAGGTTCTTCAGTTTAGTATTTCCCACTAAACATGCCATCGTGTGCAGGGCAAAGCTGGTGCACTTAAACCAAGCAGTTCTTTCAATGGCATTGCCAGGTTACATGGTCCCTACCTCACTCTGCATCCCCTGCTCATTTCAGCCTCTCAACTGGTGGGGAGAGGATGTTATTTTTCACCTGGCTAAGTCCTTCAGTTTGGTTGAGGTGGCTACTGAAATGCCTGTGCCAGCCCAACAAGGGCAGGGCAGCTAGCCCCGGGCAGGGGAAACAGAGCCTGCAGCTGCTGCAGTCAGCACTGCTCTTGAAAAACCTTCTACAGAGCTGCAGCTCTCCTTCTCCAGGTGGCCAGGGGCTGAACAGGAGAGCACAGGATGCACACCCTCATTTTCTCAGGGCAGGAATGCACTGGGGTGCTCATTATGCAAACCATGGAACTCAGTGGGGAATCTCAGGAAAATCTGGGCAAAGTTTTCTGTCACCTGTAGTTATTTTAGCCAAAACATGCACACCTGGTTTTCTGCTTTGGGTTCATTTGTCTCTGTTCTAGTATTAAATCTTAATCTAAGGATTAAATTCTGACTGGCCAACATTTGAAAGACTATTTACAGAATTTTCCACTATGCTGCAACACACTGCTCTCTTATTGCCTCTACTGAGAACACCTCTATCCTAAGTCTTAGCGAGGACAATATGCCTTTAACTTACATGAAGAATTAAAAGGCAATCTGCTTAAGAGCTCCTCTGTTCTTTGGCTAGGGCATTGCCACCCAAGCCTTACTCGCTCTCCTTGCCTTATCTCTGCATGCTCCCAGACTGGAAGAGCCTGATAAAACCTATATAATTGATTGGGGAGACCTTGATGAAGAGCAGATTCATGATGATTCTCTGAAAAGATATCTGGAGCATGTTTGAAAACTTCAAAGACATTCACATCATGTCCTGAACAGCCACAAAAGACTGTTTACAGAAAACAGAGAGTCTTTACAGAAAGGAGAGACAGAGTCAGACATTTTTATAAGCTGTGACTTTAGAATAGGGATACACAGAGAGGATTTGGCCTTTTCAATCATTTTCACTCAAGTCCTTCTCCTTTCATTTTTCTTTTTAATTAAGTTTGGTGTTGCTTTGGTTTTCTGCAAACCTCAAGTGGTCACCAGCTTCTGTGGAGGAAGTACAAATGTATTTTTGTTCTTTTTCTATTAAACTAGGATCAGACACAGGGAAGAGTGAGACAATTTTACATAGGAGATAGTTGTTAGACTGGGGTCAGGGCCCAACAGCTAGGGACCTGAGTGCCACCCAAAGGTGACACTGAAATGGCAGCAGAGGGGAACAAGAATACAGGTAAAGGGCAGGGAGACAAACAAAAACTGGTTAGTTTTAGCTCTCTGCTGTAGGTGCTCCCTTCCTGTGTGCCCCTTGCTTGGATCTTTAAGTAATTTCACTTTTGAGGTAAGAGTAAGCAGTCTAGCAAAGGTAGCTCCATGCTGCTTGCTGTGAGCCTACAGTGTTACGTGCTTGACCCAAGAAAGGACTGGCTTGGTGTCTTTTGAGGGCTGCTTTGCTTACCTGGGTCCAGAGCGAGTGTAGTACTGCATCCTCACCTTCTGCCTTACCTGCCCTCTCTCCTAGCTGAGGCCCTGTATGCACAGCTGCTGAAGTCACTGACCTGGGGTCTGAAGAAAGCTATACTCAGATCAGTCTAGCAGGGACTGCTACTGTTACTGGCTAATACCCAGGCCAGATCCAGATGAAATAATCACCCCTTCACTTCCAGCCTCTGGCCCATGTCACAGCTAAATATCCCTGCTATGCCACTCTACTGTTCACCTCTCTTGGCTGTGGAGGATTTTCCCTGGACACTCTACACATATGGGACAGGGCAGATATGTCCTGTGGTTTCAAGGAACAGCCTTGGCAGCCCTCTGCCCTCTTGTGTCAAGGGGTTTGACTTCTGCTGTCAGGTGTGAACACCTGGCAAGCTTTGACTTTTGCAGACGGTGGTTGTGCAATGTGGTGTGGCTGCCAGGAGTGTTTGGGTTAAGCAGCAGTGGCCTCAGCTATCTGAGGAATGCCCATGGTTGCTAGTACTCCTTATTAAGTGAGAGAGATATTTTTAAGTATTAAATATTGTTACTGAGAAGCAGCACTGAGTGCTCCAGCTTGTGCACTGTCAGACCATACTGTTTTTCGTTCTGTGGCTCGTATTTGTAGAGGATAAAGCGAGGATGAGTTTCAAACAAAATGGCAAGGGTTGATTGTCCTTAGTGGAAGAACAAAGGTAAAAAAGGTTAAAGTTCTGTGAACATTGAAAAGTTAGATTTGGACTCTTTCTTTTTTTTTTTTTTTTTTTTTTTTTATCCTTACTAGCTTGGATTTTAAAAACCTTAGTCACTTTTAATCTCTCTGCATTCAGATCTCTCCATCATCCCCACTGGACTCCAAATTACATTGCCTCACTCTCTCACTCTCCTAGTTTATGCACTGCTTTGTCTTCCCAAATGCTCTTCTCTGTGTTCAAATTAGATTAAGGGCTTGCCTGCACAAGAAAGTTGCACTACAATTAATTTGCAGTTTGCTTTAAAGAAATTATGTTAAACCTGGGCAGAAGGCCATGTGGATACCCTGCTATTCCTCTGCAGGAATACAAATAGCTTATTTCGGGTGAGATGGGGTCAATTAGGAACAGGAAGAACTTGCAAAGCAATACATTCCCTACACCAGAACAAAGAGAGGCCAGCAGCTTCTTCTGCAGATTGTGTTCTTCAAATGGGAAGACAGGTTGGGGGCATGGTCTCGACCTCAGCAGAGGTCACAATCTGCTGGACAGAGCTAACCTCTCTGCCACCATTAGCTAGTCCCACTCTGCCACCATTAAGTTCTGGCAAGTGCTGTGAAGCAGGCTGTTTCACGGTGCAGCAGCTGCCTTTTTCCTACCCAAGGCAGCCTGGTCCACACACTTAC
The DNA here is from genome assembly GCF_015220805.1 of Pogoniulus pusillus. Classification (NCBI taxonomy): domain Eukaryota; kingdom Metazoa; phylum Chordata; class Aves; order Piciformes; family Lybiidae; genus Pogoniulus; species Pogoniulus pusillus. Next base: position 23,705,836 of record NC_087275.1, read on the forward strand.
AGAGCAGAAATAGACACTGCTGCCCCTCTGCGTGCTGTTGGCTTCCACTGCATTCCTACAGGTATTAAAAATCAGTCCTTTGCCAAAAAAATTACAGTATGTTCTTGCTCAATAGGAAAAAGTCTGCTGCCCCTCTTTGAACACTGCAGCAATGCCTGGCATTAACTGTATTGGTTTACAAGCAGGTTGTAGTTTATGAGTGTGCATTTCTCTGGTAGGCAATCTCAGAGTAACAAAAGGTGAAGACAAAAGAAGAGAGGCTTGTAGCAGCAAGACGACATCTTGAGTGCTGTGCATTCTTGTTGGGAACTGCTTTGAACTGGTAAGCTAGTAATTACCTAAATCCAAACAGGCATCTCGTCAAGATGGCTCCTACATTAAGCAGCATTAGTGTTATACTTTGAAGAAGACACTAATGCTTCTTACTTTTCTTTCTGTAAACCTTTTGCAGTTACTATTTCTAAATGCCAAATGTAACTTTTATGTCACATTAGATTCTGCTTTGATAAACCTCTTAGAGAGTTACTGACCAAATACCAGAGAGATGACAGCTCAGAAATGCTTATGAGATTGTCAGGGTTATGAGTGCACCACCAATCCTTACTGCCCCATGTCAGCTCCCCAGGGCTTCCTCCAACTGCCCATAGCCCAGGACCCCATATCACCTCCCTGCAGCTGTCAGCCCCCGCCCCAGTGATGCCACGACAGAGCTAGTTTCCAGCACCTTGTATTCCTGCCTTGCCTGGCCATGGGCCCTGCTGAGCCGGAGCCATCAGCCCATGACCTGGCTCAGCCTTGGCTGTCCCTGAGCTGAGAAGGTGCCCAGTGCCTGGGACTGAGGTTGTCCTTGTACCCTCAGCTGCTCCTGCCTGGGGAATGAGACAGGCTGAGGATGCCAGGCTCTGCTCTGATGTCCTGGAGAACCTCTGCAGTCACCACCCCCAAGGTGGTTGCTACCATTGCTATGCCCTGCTTAGGAACTAGAAGATCTACATCCTGAAGCCTGAGGGACAAATGAGCCAAACCCAATACTTGTGTTCAAGAGAAAGGGGGAAGGCCCACCTTCCCAGATCACCCACTGTGGCTGCTGAGTGGTGATTAGGTCTGTCCCTTGGCCAGTGAAGGACCTCCAGCAAAAACAAGGGAATGGAAGCAATGCAGAGACTTGTAATATAGAGGTTCATATAGTTATGAATGGAGGAGTGGGAAGGCCTGGGTGTGGAGGCACCAGCCAGGAGCACTGGGCTGAGGAAAGGCCCTCAGAATAGCCTGTCTTAAAGTCACTCAGATTAGCAGGTCATCATGGCAACAGGGCACATACTTGCTGTTTTACAAGACACTCAGATCTAGAGACAAAGTGATTAGCCCTAATGGCTATCAGAGTTGATACTGCCAGTTCCAAAAAAAATATCCAAGCCCTGTGCATGGTCACTACCCCAAGAATAACCCGAGAGATACGAGGAGGATATGGTAGTTGTCATCCCTTGTTCTCCATGGCATCTCAACAGCTTCTGGACCTGTTATCTGAGTACAATCTTCATGTTGATTTTGGATGGATGGCTCAAATATGCTGACTTGATGCCTGATGGTTGCGCTTTTGAGTTTGAGAATGTGGCTGAGCAAAACCTGGTTTGTTTCAGTTTTTATTTTACCTGCAGTCCCTGTTTTCCTCTCCCCACCCTCCCACCGCCACTGCTGATGTTTTCTATGTCTTTGATACAGTGTTAGAACTGTAGAATGATCTGGACTAACAGGCACGGAAATGGAGACTTCTGTCTTTACAGATTGGATACCACAGTGGTAGGAGCAGTGAGAACTCCATACCTAACTTGAGATCTGGACCATCTCTAGAGGCAAGGAGATAGTGGAGTGAGGAAATTTAGTTAAGCGCTTCAGATTTCCTCTTCTATCAGTAGCCTCTAGGCTGTTTCAGGCTGCTAGGATTCATTTGTGCCAGGTGTTGCAGTGTTTCTGTGATACAAATGGAACATTGCAATAACAAGCAACTTATTTCACATAGATTACCAGCCTTGTGGAGGCAGAGCATTCAGGCAGGTTTCATCTAATCAGCTGTGGATGGTTACATGGAAGGCTCCCCAACCAAGCTCATCACCTCAGGCCCCTGATACAGCTGCAGGGAAGACAAAGACATGCTGAAGTCATGAATTATTTCATCCTAAGGAAAATATATTTAAAAGATCAGATAAAACATATCTTTAAAGTGCCTGTGGGGTAACAGGCTTAGATGAAGAGAGAAACTGTAGACATCTAAAATTAGGTGATTTGAATCTCACCTCTGGAGTCCTTTAAACTGGTGATGCACAGGTCAAAAGCCCCAGTTCCTGGGGTACATCTTCAGAGGACATTTTCTGCCTTTTTGAATTTACAGCCACCTCAAAACAGCCAGATGTGATGGTTGCAGAGTGTCATATGAGGGCTGTCTTCCACCAAATGTCTAAATATAATTACTGATTTTCAAAATAAAAAATAATTCCTTTTTTGTTTAGTGTTTTTTTTTTCCAGTACAGGAATAGTTGGGCTTTCACTTCTGCTTATACCAGCATCTGGAGTTGGAAGAGCAACTGCTTGGCTTAGGAAGCACTGATGTCCATTTTGGCCAAAATAATTACATTCTGCAGAAGGGGATTTTTATGTTGATTCATCTGATGCAGTTCATCTGTAATGATTTGTCTTGCAGAGTCTTGGGGAAATATATACTTCAAAGTCTTCTTTACTAGTGTATAATTTTCTACCCCTCTCTTCCCTTTTCACTCATTCCTTAGCCAATAGCTTGCAATGAAGGAAAAAGGTTCTCTTGGTACCATATCACATCACTGACCCACTTCAGTGCAAATGCACACATAACCACTTGTTTGTTTGTACTTCTACAGGTGTCTGTGCTGTGCAAATACAGGCTGTGGTTAAAGTTTCATCATGGAAAATCTGACAGGCAGTTAATTAATCCATGAGTCATATTTCGTAATGGCCTAAAGGTCCCTGATGTTCAACCTTCATTTGATACCCTTCCATCAGGGAGTTATACATAACCCATCTAAGAACATTCTTTATATAGATGACTGCATGCTGCCCTTTCATACCTGCAAGAACGGGCACTGCATTTACTGAACCAGGCAAGTTTTCTGTCTCCATTTCCACTCCTCTCTTACTCTGAGGCTTTATGTGGGGCTGCAGAGGTGCGCTGCAGGAAACTCACCTGATGCGTGAGAACAGTGCAAATCTCTGCCTAGTTTAAGTCCCCTGTAGGGCCTAGCTGAAAGGTATAGTAGTGGGGAGCTACTTTTTGGATTCCACTCACCCTAAACCTTCCAAAGAGGTTTCTGATTTCAGTTCCAGGAAACAAAGTAGCAGCAGTACTACCAGTACTACGAGAGCTCTGCTGCTTTCACCTGTGCATGGCTCACTTCTGCTTGAGGCAAGCCAGACAGAGTAAGACATCATTTTGTCAGAGCATCCCAAGCAGAAATCACAGCATTGCTGACACCAGCAGAGTTGAGCTAGCATTAGAAATGCCAGGAAGGACTTCATAAGGAGAGGGTTCATCTAGAGTATCTACTCTAGCCAATGGCTGAAAAATCAACACATTGCTTATCAGGGTATCATAACATTGTTGTCTTTTGGGAGCTGTCGAGTCCTCCCTCAAAGGCAGCAAAGGATGTTGGCATCGCTGCTGTTTTCAAAGCCAAAATAAGGCACAGGAGTGACTCCAGTAACTACATGTGAAGTTTACATACTATGACTCATTGTAATAAAGAAACCTAAACAAATTCCCAGCGTGTCATTAAAGATGGAATATATTTTCCATAACAAATTCTTTTAGGTTTAGTTTGGCTTCTTTTTCACAGCTGTGGAAAAACAGAATATCTAAGGGATATTAACTCTTTGCTGTTGCAGGATAGAAAGCTTTTTGTGCTCAGGAAGGGACTGAGTTTAAAACACAGCAGGTTATCTTATTTTTTTGATATACTGTGGCACAACTTTTACAGCAGTGCTGAATGCTAAAGTGTTCTTTAGCAGCTGAGAAGGCAAATGGAAAGAAGAAACTCAAGGGGAGGAGCTGTGTCCCACAGTTTAATTTAGGCTGCCTTTTTAAGAGTTGCCAAATAACTATGTTATAATTGTGTCTTAAGATACCCGCAGACACCATGAGTAATGTACATGTTGCATGTGAGCTGCCTGCTTTATATGGAAAAATGCACAGTGGGAGCCTGGCACAGCAGCAGAGGGAAGATGCCCGATCTGACTGTAGGCACCAGTGAGTAGCTTAGTCATCCTGCTGAGTCAACAGGACATACAAGCACCTCCAAAAGGTTCTTCTGCCTACTTGTCATCTAACCTTAGACAGCTAGTTATGTGGTATGAGCCTGTAATGATTGGTTCATATGCATTTGTATTTATGCATGAAATTAATATTGCAGGGCTGATCTGGATTACTAGATCCAAGCCCCTTCATCTGGAGTAAATTTGGTGTTAGACTGGGCAGCGGTTGGTTTTAGGGCTCTCCTTGCAGCCCTTCTCAAGCAAATATAGAAGGTGAGAAAGGGCCAAAGATCCCAGCCAGACTGACATCTGCAAACATTTAGCATCAGAAGCAAGGCAGCAGTGTTTGAATTCTGAAATTTCTGACAAGGGTCTGAGAGAAGCGAAAGGATTATGAAGCTGATGTATCCATCCCTCTGTCAGCAGTTCTACCTCTTCACTTACCTCTAACTTAGAATCATAGAATGGTCCAGGCTGGAAGGCACCTCCAAACATCATCTATAGTCCAAACTCCTCTCCTACAGTCAGCAGGACTTCCACTCACATAGGAGCTGATTCTTTGGTGGTAGTTTAATGATGTGAATTCCCACTTACCAGGACTTGGTAATAGTTAATGCTTCTTATTTACACAGGTCTGTCTCGAAAATATTCTATCTAGTAGGTCACAAATTTCCAGGCATCTAAACTCTGTTCCAATGAACAGAAAGAGCTAGAGTTTTTCCACATTCATAATCAGCTTCCAAAAAGTCATCAGCAAGCACTGGATAAACATGCAGCTATCATTCTCACACTCCAGACAAAAGGACAATATAGCTAGAATCAGAAATTTCATCAGAGGGTTGTTACATGATTAGTACTGAGCTAATCCTATCAGAAGCAGAGTAACATAGACTCTAACAGCTTTAGATTTAGAAGACTTTCAACTACTACCTTGTTCCAACCATTTTAAGCCACAAACTTACAGTGTCATCTATACTAATAAAGATTTTTGTGGCTGTCATTTAGGGTCCCTGAAGGAAAAAGGGCCGAGCTACACATATCCCACTGGCAGGGTAGGGCTGTTCAAACAAAGGTGATACAATGAAATATATTACAGAAATGTACACTTCTTGTCCAATGATCTGAGATACTCCTCTCCCTGTTTAGCCTGCACTAGCCACCAAACTCAACTGAACCATCTACAGCAACTTACCCTGGCACTGGATCATGATATTTACAACAAACTTTTGTTTAAAGTGCTGAGACAGAGGAACTCTATTGTAAGACTGTTCCACAACACACTGCTCTCTTGCTTTAGCTGTACCTCTGTCTTTTAAAAAAACATTTTTTTCCTTTTTAAATGTGTTTGAGTTTTGTTTGGTTGTTTGGTTTTGGTTTGTTTGGTTTGGGTTTGGTTTGTTTGGTTGTTTGAGTTTGGTTGTTTGGTTTTGGGTTTTGGTTTGTTTGGTTGTTTGGTTTGTTTGGTTTGGTTTGGGTTTGGTTTGATTTGGTTTGGTTTGTTTGGTTGTTTGAGTTTTGTTTGGTTGTTTGGTTTTGGGGTTTGGTTTGTTTGGTTTTGGGTTTTTTTCTGTATTTCCTCTCTTTATTGCAGTATTGGCTGTAATTAAATGTTAAATTACAGGGATATCATTACCTGACATGTTTATCTCTTTTCCAAAGAATGGCTGGAACTGAAAATGAATAAAAGAAGATATATATTCTTTTCCAGGTCTTTGTTTAGCTTCTCTGACTTATTTTCAGCTTTGACAGTACTTTTCAAGCTCTCAGTTTCACTGCTTCCTGCCTTTTTTGGTTCCCTACACTTGCATGGAGTCTTTGATGCTGCAAAAAGGCAAGGTAAAACACAGGGAAGAAACCTTAAACTACTGTGACAAAAGGACAGGCATTGCCCCAGGGATTCATGCACAGAAACATCTTTAAAATTCTTCTGACAAACTGGGTGGTTGGGAGTTGTCAGAATCCTTCTAAGACCAGTTTCTGTTAAGAAATCCTGATTGGTTTCATCAGCAAGTTTTGGCTAAGCACAAGTGCTAATGATTTTTTTGAAATGAAAAACGTTTCTACAGACAAAAATAACTACTACTGAAATCTCTCACAGTATTTACAATTTCTGTGGTACCTTATCCAAGATTATAATGATTACTGCCATGCCAGCAGAACTTACCACTCTGTGGGGTTGTCTTTAATGCTGTAATGAAGCCTGGGATGACTTCTCATGGTCCCAGAATGATTTGTAATTCTTGTGAGATTGCTGTCTTTTAAGTGGCCTTACATAAGGTATAATCTTCACTGACCTAAGTATGCAGACACTTTTTAGGTCATAGAGTCATATAATGGCTTAGGTTGGAAAGGACCTTAGAGATCATCTACTGCAGCTTCCCTACCATGGGCAGGGATGCCTCACAATTAGAGGTGGCTGCTCAAGGCCTCATCAAGTCTGGCCTCGAACACCCCCAGGAAGGAGGTATCCACAACCTCCCTAGGCACCCTACTCAAGAGTCTCACCACCCTTATACTGAAGAACTTCATCCTAAGATCCTGTCTAAACCTGCTCTCCCTCATCTTAAACTAGTCCACTTCATCCTATTGCTAGACACCCTTATGAAAAGTACCTTCCCAGCCTTCTTGTAGGATTCCTTTAGGTATTGGAAAGCAGCTATTATAATATTACTCACTAATGTTTTCATCAAGGAACATATACCTCTAGCATTATTTCAGCATGACATGTATAGATAAAAGTACAATTTTCCCAGCCTTTCTCAAGAGTTTATAATGTGTTTTTAATAAATAAAATGCTCTCTTTTTCTTCTGCCAGTAGGATTCCCAATAGCTTGCCTCCCCCAGTCCTTCTAGAAGTGTTAGAGAGTGCCCTTTAACAGTCCTTTTGTACCATCTTTCCTCCAGCATGACATTCTCCATTTCACATGATGCAGGCTCGGGACTCTGCAGTGACTCCCTAGCATTCCCAGAGCTGAACAGTCTAAAGATTTGTTCTTAAATACCAGTCATTATGTAGTGTAACCCTCAAAATCTGATCTCCTACTAGTCATCTATAGGTTGGGGAGGGAAGGGTAGATGTCCATGCTACACAATAAGACTAGACTGGCATCACTCACGTACTCGACAGAGCAGACAACGTGTTATATAACAGTAGTCAGTGAGGGGTGGTTTTGTGTTATGTGGGGATGGGTAGAGTATTACATCCACAGCTGTAAATTTCTTCATGTTGGAAACTCAGCTGTTTTTCAAGCCTGATGTTTCATTAACATGGTTCTTCTATGGAAAAGTTTCTGAGGTGCAGAAACATTTAACTCGTCTTTAAAAGTTTTCTTTTGGAAAAAAAAGTGTTCATATAAGGTGTCTGAGCCTTGAACCTGCCTGTGCCTAGTAGTATTAATGACCTGGGGCAGGGAATGTTTGTATAGGACTGAGCACCATGACAGCACTTAGTAAATAATGAAATAAATCACAGGCTTTCTCTCTGTTTAAATATTGTGTTTGTCTTCTGTGGGTACAGATCTTCTGGATCGTGCTCAGCAACCTCATGTGGATGGAACTGCATACAGTGCAGGTTGTATGCCACATCCTTGAATATATGACACCAGCACAGACAATGCACTGTCTGCATCAGAGTCCCTCATACAAACCCTTAAGAAAAAGACAAAGTCCTTGGAACCTGCACACACAGAGAAAAATATCCACCAGGGTCTTAACTTTTATACAAATACTCAATTCAGAAAAGAAGTTATCATGTCCAAAGCAACAACGACAGCACACAGGAACCATCAGAGTCCAAATTCACTGCCCCATTCAGCCTTCTAGGTGTGCACTGAAAAGACCAGGGCTGGGAAGTTACTCTGGATGCTGTGGAGGGGATGCCAAAGCATATGGAATCCAACATAGAATTAGCAGTGTGAAGAAAATGCACACTAGTTAATTGTTTTAAAGCACCAAGCAGAGAGAAATTGGGAAGATAAAAGAGTTCCTGCATTCTACAAACTTGGCCTTAGAGGCCCACACACAGGTGCAGAAGCTGGACACACACACAACACATCTGCTGGAGAGAGGACCTGTGTGCTTCCCCTCAGAACAGCCTGAAAGCTTCTCAAGAATCTCAGCACTTAAAATATGTCTCAGAGACATCACACTGCAGTTGACTGTGCCTTGTTCACATATGTTTTCAATAGAAACATTGAAAATCACTTCAAGATTGAGGCACATAGATGTTAAACTTTCAGCATAAGGTGAAGAACAAATAGAGCTATGCCAAATTGGATTCTGGTACAGCCTGACAAAATACTGAAGATGCCACCTAATCCCAAGTGGTCCCGTAAGAGCCACCAGCATCATCTCTGTTATCTGCTACACTAAATCGGTCTTAGTTTGTAGGTGAAGTTAATACATTCTCAGTCTTATTTAATACTGAAATACTTTATGGCTAAAATCAGAGAATTTTATGGGTTTGTGATATCTGTACTTGTCTATTTTAAGTATAAAATATAAGCCAAAATAGTCCCTATAAATGTGTAAAGTACTTGTGAATTTATTATGGGATAATAATATTAAACAGAAGATTTGTAACATTTGTCTATAGCTACATTGCTGCAGAATGAGCTGCACTAAAGGGCCTTGAGCTGGTTCAGAAAACAAGAAAGGGAAAAATTTAACAACCAGCAAATGGGGGGTTAAGGTATTATAAACTGAAGCCTTTGCAACACCAGACAAAACCAAATGAAAGTTAAAATCTTCTGCCAGTTCTGGAAGAGAAGCTAAAATCTGCATCTACCACTGTGAAATGACAGCAACCAGAATTAAATGGGAAGGGATCAAGATGTAGTGGAGTGAGAGACAAAATGTAAAGACCATCAGGATGACAGGTGAATTTGCCATCACAGGCATCACCAAATGAAGGCTGCATGCACTGTGAGTTTTGCTGGTCTTCTTGGTAGTCCATCATAAGGTCCAGCAGAAGGTTTCTTGGTCAGAGTTATGCAGAAAGCCAAGCTGGAAGGACAGTTTAGGATGTGCAGTAGGAGTTTCAACACTGTCTATTATTTGCTTAATGACAGTAGGTGCAGCAGTATTGAATGCTCAACAAGTGAGCAGCAGCATGCTGGCAGCACTGCAGCTGCAGCAGGACAAGGCACATGTGCACTCATTGGTTCAAACATGCCACCCCCTATCAGCAGTGATTTCTGCTGTTTGTGTTAATGGTAGGAGCAACACAAGTATGTCTGCTTGCCACGGGGGTGACCAGCAGCCTACATGAATGTAGTTGTGGGAGCACAGAATTGAGGAGCTGAAGGTACTGTCTGAAAAGAAGTCTCTGTGGAAGGGAAAAAAGGGAGATACCATTCTGCATGTCTGGGCTAGTGTGAATTCATCAGGCTCCGTGTTTGAACGGGAGCCAGGTAGAGTGTACAAGTAACTCCTGTTTGCTGTGCCTGACCTAAATCCAAGTGCTGCTTTGTCAGGTTTTGTCCAACACATGTTCTGTTTCCCTACTGTGTGGTAACGCTGCTGGAGACCGGGTGTTAGCACTGGAAACCTGATGAGTCAACACAGAAGTATGAAGGCTGCACTGCAGCAACGTGGAGGAAGCAGGGACATGTAACCTTACCATGTGTTTTACGGTGGTCTGATGTTTCAGTTCATGTTAAAAGAGTTCTTATTTGGGAAATTTCAAAGGAGTAACTAGATATGCTACACGACAGTGAAGCCCCTGCAAGCAACCCATTTCTCTGCTAACAGTGTTTGTGGGGATATGTCTTCTTTGTTTGTTCATTAAATAGTGAATCTGTCAGGATCAACATCTATGAGAGCCCAGCTGTGCAACCCCACTGCTCCCCATCCCCTGGCAACAGTCCCACCAGTGAGAATGTGCAGCCAGCCCACGTCCTCAAACTGCCCTGAATCCTTCCTCATCTTCAGTCTCACTGGTTTGGAGGAGACAGAAGTATTACACAGGAGGCATTAGGGTGGCAAGATAGGCATTAAGTAAGAATTACACTCAAAAGGAAGACTGCCAGCTCTTCTGTGATACCTGCCTCTGGCTGGGGCATGAAAGAAGTCCCCCTGGGAGGATGTCTGTATGAACACTGAATCCCACTAACCTCTGATACTCTACAGAGGATGCCAAGGCCCTTTCCTCAGTAGAAGAGCAGCAGATGGGCTTGGTGTTGAAGGCAGAGAGGATTATTGATATCAATGAGAGATGAGAAGACAACAGGCATTTGAGGTTTTTGCAATGTAGGTCCACTAGGACCTAGCAGGTCAGATTTTTTCCAGGCAGTGAAATATTAAGTGTATTTACTATTCCAAAGATCCATGTTTACAGCCTAAACAATTAAGCAAAGAGTAATGAGTAAGCAATAATAAGATAAAAAGCAAATCCACAAGTCAAAATAGGGATGCCAACAGGTAGCAGGGAGGGGAGATAAACACCTTTTGGTCTAATTAGGTGGCAAATGAATAAAGTTCCTAGGAAGCAGTGGTTTTTCTGCAGTGAGAAACTCCATCTCAAATCAAGAAGTAGTGGAGGTGAACTGCACTGAACTTTGTGAACATGTCACCAAGATTATGCTTTTAATACCATATGCATACAGTTAACCAAGCTCATGCACCTAGAGTGCTTGTCACTGAAAGGAGAACAGGGAGATATGCCTAAAATGACCCTTTGGAGGAAGAAGGTGGGTAGGAAGAGGAGATGGCCATAACTTGACAACCCCAATTCAGCAGGGACATCCTCAACTAGATCAGGTTGCCCAGGGCCCTCTCGGGCCTCACCTTGAATATCTCCAAGGATGGGCTCCAATCACCTCCCTAGGCAACCTGTTCCAATGTTCCACCACCCTCATGGTAAAGAACTGGTTCCTAACATCCAATCTAAATCTGCTCTTCTCTAGTTTGAAGCCATTGCCCCTTGTTTATTATTTCAGGCCTTTGTAAACAATCACTCTCCATCCTTCTTGTAGACCCCCTTCAGGTACTGGAAGGCTGCTATTAGGTCTCCCTGGAGCCTTCTCTTTTCCAAACTGAACAACTCCAGCTCCCTCATTCTGTCCTCATAGCAGAAGTGCTCCAACCCCCTGATCATTTTCATGGCCTTCTTTGGACCCATTCCATCAGGTCCATGTCCATCCTATACTGAGGGCTCCAGAGCTGGACGCAGTACTGCAGGTGAATACTGGAAGAATAAGAACCAAAAGGATCTTAAAAGCAGAGCCTCTTGTTTATGAATGTTAATATACTGGCAAAGCAAAATTGCAATTAGTATAATTGCAGGATGACAGACGTGGAATAAGTGAAAAACAAACCTTGAAAGAAGGAAAAGATACTAAGTACAGTACCTGAATCAAGATCTATCTCAGTGTACAATGTTACAGGCTGAGAGGCTGTGCAAAATCTTTAGCTATTTAACTATTGTGTGTGTTCCTGTGGGGAGGGAAATGTCAGATCAGTTTTCCTGTGGAGGATTGATTAGTGTTCTGTCATTGACAAGTCAGTATTTTTAGCTTAGTGAGCTAAAGATGTATTGTAGTTTAGGTCTCAGAAGTTACCAGCTCTGGGAAATCAATTTAAAAGGGGGAGGGAAAAGGCTGCTTTAGGAACTATAGAGTGATTTTCCAAGATCTTACATAAACCATCCTCCTCACTTGCTGGTGAGCATTAAGCACCTATTAACTCCATTTCAGGAAGGTAGTGATTAAACTGGGTCAAAATGGAAGTGATTAGGTTGGATTATCCCTGTCATGGAAAAATTTACTGGAAGATCTAAGGAGGGAGGAAATTGCCACACAGTTTCCAGCATGTTCTGCTGGGAAGTTCTATGAATTTGCATTTCTCCCTGCAAAACAGCTTTGCCCACCCTGCATCCCTGTAGATGTTTAGACTAGCTTTGAACTGAATTGGTTTTTCATCTTGGAAGTCCCTCAGAAGTGGTAAGGACAGCAGTTGCCCTAGCATCACTCCCACATGTATCGCCTACTCCATTTTCTTACTGGATGTTGGAAGACACTGAAGACACTGAAGCTACCTTTCCTAAGGGCTCTTCAATGAAAAACACTCCCTTTGGTTTTGGTGCTGAAAAACACTAAGAAAGTGTTCAAGAGGACAAGGAAGAATAATACCATGTCTGTTGGGAGAGCAAACTCTGGAAGACCAACAAGATGGCCAAAAATGAAGAAAACAAATCTTGTACTTCAGACTGGGTTAAAAACTGGGAAGGCACAGGGTGCTCTGGGTGTGCACCAGCACATCTGCAGCACCAGCAGCACTTGGATTTGCCCAACCCCAGGGAGCAGTTTCTCTCCTATAGACCATGAAATGGGCTTGTGTGAGGCACATGCAGTGATTTCAGATTTGGCAGTGTGACCCTCAAATTCGTTGTGTGCTAGCAACAGGTTTCTGAGAGCCCAAGTCAGGTGGAAGGCTCTGGGGGCTGATGTTATCCTTGAGTTTAGCCCCACATGGGCATCTAACCTACACAGGCAATCTATGCATGATTTGTGCAATGGTCCTGAAGAAGAGCATGGAGTAGAGCATGGATTAGACTCTGGCTAACCTTTGTCTTAGCACAGCCTCAATTTAAGGCCACTCTCCATGTGTGATCCTGCCAGAGAGATGCAAATATTTGGGGATTCTCACGATTACTAGGTAGTATTTTATTGTGCAGACTAGTTGATGCAGTTTCCTGTTGGCCAGCAGCCAAGGCAGTTGCTTCCTCCTGGTAATACTGCTGAGTGCTTTTTCAGAGCTTCACCCTGCTAGTGTGTTTTACTGAGATTTTCAGCAGACACCATGTCACTGACCCCTTTGTCATAACCCTTCCTCTTGTGCCGTCAGAGAGCTGCCCTGGGGAAGTGGGGCTGAGATGTGTGCGTGTGTGCAAGTGTGTGGATGTGTGTGTGCCTGTGCACACAGCTGTGTTTACTTAATGCTGCATATAGAGGAAAAGAGGATTAGTTACCTTCAGTCATGATGTGTTCCCCAAGCAAAATAATTTCTGCTCTGATTTATTGCTCTCTGTAGGCCTGCCCTCAAGCATTATTCTTATATTTGGAGGCTGTCACACTTTCTCATTGGGAAATGGAAATATTACATTTGATGTCATATTTAATAATAATAATTTTAAAACCCCAAACAATTGCTTAGAGTGTGGAGGAGTCTCAGAAACTTCTCTTTTCCCCTATTTTATGTTTGATTTTGTTTTCTCATCTTTCCTTTTCTTCAAAAGGAAGGGAAAACAGTGCCTAGGTAAAAGGCAGGCACTTTTTGGTTAAGACATCAGAAAAGTTCAAAAGGTTTCACCCAGAGAAAGCCCACATGGAAAGTACCTGCCGTTTTCTGATTAGCACTGTTGTGCTACTGACCAAGAGCATCCAGCAGCCAACAAGCCTTTGTGAACTAAAAATGCTTACCCACTATACACGAAGCCAGCATTTCTTGGTAACTACAAAAGAAATGAAGCTTTCTTGCCTTTTTTTTCCTTTTCTTTTTTTGAATTCACAGTGCTTCACAAAGATTATGCAAGTGACTTTAGAGCTTGGTTTTCTTTTTATCTCACTGTGCCTGTTTCAGGACAGTGCTTTAAGATAATCACAAAGTTGAAGACCTCCAGAAGCTGGAAAGGTCCAGCAGGTGTACCAGAAAGTGTAATCTTTGTATTTCTTCCCATAATCCTGCATCCCTATGAATTTGGCTTCCCTTTTCCCTCACCTCTTTCTTCTCAGGAAAGATGCTCAGGTTCTTACCTTCTGCAGAGGAGTGAGGCCTGGTTGTCAACCTTGGCAGTGCCACCAGTGAGGCCTGAAGCAGCTGAATTTGGGCTGGATCTGCCAAGCTGAATTTTGTATTCTGTCACAGATGTTTTTTGGTATGGGGTTAGAGAGGTGTGATAGGGAGGGGGCATTTGGACCTGGGATATTGTTTTTTCTGCAAAGTTTTGGCTTAATGGGATTGTTGTAAACTCAGGTGGTGGGACTAGGACAAGGCTGGATGTAAATTTTGTATGCTTTGCTATGCTCACCTGTGTAGAACTGTAACATCATGGGCTGTGAATTGCTTGTCTGTTTAAACTTTCCAATTCTCCAATCCATTATTCTTTCGCCCCTTTTGGAGCAACAGAGCAATCTGTCTGCTCATTAAACCACAACACTCACAAATATCAAATATGGGAGGTTCCCTCCACCCCCAGCCTCCTTTTGATAGAAGACTTCTCAGAGAAACAATGAAATCAAATTAGTTTTGTGGGTTGCACTTAGAACATCCAGGAGAATGCACATCTTTAACAAATTGAGCTTTTCTCCCATGTGTTTCTAATGAGTTTTGATTCAAACAATCAGAAAGAGTTTTTACACAGTCTCAGTACAAATTCTTTTAAGATCCTTTTTTAAGATCTTTCCCCCTTACTCTATTTTTAACTCCCCTTGGTACTTCAGGACTCCTTTCTGTTTTGAGGCACAAAGTCCCTTCAGCCTACATGGCAAAAAGAGCAAGAACCAAGTGAGAGATCATTAAAAACCAAAATCAAAACTAAGAACATAATTAAATTTTCCTTTAAGAAAAAGTCATCCATCATTAATGGCATAAGAAAACCAAAAAATATCAAAACATACATTTTCCCTCCCTCCTCATGAGTCATACCTATCAAGCAAGATAAAATCCTGTGCTATTCTATTTAGTTTCTAAGATGGATGCACAAACTAGCCTGCCTGTAGCCTCCAGGGATACTGTCACCAAACAAATACTGCCATCAGAGTGTTGGAGGTACAGGTCTATTAGGAAATGCAAGGAGAAAAACAGTATTTTTGAGGGGGAGGGGGAGAAAAGCAACTAATAACTAAATCTGGAAGTACAGCTGGGTGCTCTCAAATTAGAAATCCTTAGGAGGTCTCCCACACATCACCGTAGGATTGTGAGTTTGCTAAAGAGTTTTTTGAGCTGAGCATTGCTGCAGATATGCTTCACCTCCTTCAGCTTTGCTATCTTTTTCTTGTTAAGCCTCTCTCAAGATGTAAGCCTCTCTCAGTTAACTTCCCAGTGCCTCTTTGGGCAGTGTCTCACTGCTTTTCCATCTCTCCTTCCAATTCTCTTACTTCCTCCGTACAGTTTCAATCCCCTATCTCAGCTGCTCAAGAGAAAAGATTAGCTTAGTGGATTTCTCTCCTTCTCCATCAGCTGCCCCTATTATCCATCTCTTTAAGAAAAAAAAAAAGTGCTTATCCAGAAGTATAATTGAACCAACATGTTTTTTCTTAGGCATTTCCTTCTATCACTCTTCTCTGCACTTAATTCTACTGTTTTATTATACAGATACAAGGTCATTTCTGCACATGCAGTGTTGCTTGGCCCTGAATGTGGTCCCAGCTCCCAGCTGGCCCCTGCTCCCAGCTGAAAACCATTTTTCAGCAAACATGGTCATACTCCAGCCTGACAGGACTAGCACAGTGCTTGAGCACTCCTTTGCAAGGACTAGTCCACAAAGGCTGTGTTTTGCAAAGGTATCTTAAGGCACGTGTAATGTCTGTATCTAAAGCACACACAACTTACATGCATGTGAGCAAACAGCTTATTTTGCCAGATACTATTTTTCCAGGGTCAGTGATAAGCTGAACAGATTATTGCAGATAAGGAAGGAAGAGAAGCAGCTCCTCTCTCGCTTCACTATGCACAAAGCAAACTTCTTGCAAAACATGGACCTACAACAGTTACTGTGCAGACTTTGAGGCTGCTGCACACAGGGAATTATTATTACCGTATTTCGTGGGAGGAAAGAATAACCATCAATTACTATTCCCCAGTATCTTTCCCGTAAGGACTAAAATTAGCTTTGGTTTGAAACTAAAGTACATTAGACAGGTTGTTGTGCTCGTTGTTCTGCAACGGGAAAGATCCTCAGAAATCAGGTGTTTTGGGGGAAAGGCCTCTAGAGGTCACCAGAACCTAATTAACCTAACCATTGCTAAACCCATCTATGAAGGGCAAATTGGCTTTGTTTGGATGAGGACTTTCCACCTCTGCAGCTGGGCCTCCCCTCTCGCAAGAAATCCAGACTGTCATTAGATGGCGAATAACACGGACTGCTTGCAAACTCATACCCTCCCGTGCAGAAGTTGGCGCCCTTTAGGGTAAAAAAGCAGTCACTCAGCTGACATATTTTCCTTTGCACACAGTTCCAGTCTTACCTGCGTGTTTCTGGCACAGCCGGAGTCTCATGCGTCCCGTGGGTGATGTCCTTGCCACACCTTTGCAAGCCCCGAGAAAGCTGCATCACACCAGCGAGAGAGGGATGCCACTTTCTGCTCGTGCTGATGCACGAAAGCAGCAATGCAAAGGGGAGCAGAGGCTGAGTGTGCAGAGTGGGTAACGGGCAAGGAATTTTCCACCTTTTTACCTGTCGAATTATGACCTGCAAATACAGGAAACTGTATCAAGTGAGGGTTCCTTCTAGGTCACACAGCACTGTGTGCAGAGGGAAAGTTTAGAGAAGAGCTGCAATTTAGTTGCGATTAAATGGTTGTAGTCAGGCCAGAGATCTCATCTGCTTCATGCAAGATCAGAAGGGAAAGCTTAAGTAATTTTCCTGGAGCTCTCTCAAGGGTTTAGGAATGAGCCAGCCTGGGGAAGAGGGAACTTGGTACAGCTGGAGGGAGAATATTTCTTTCAAGAGAGGAAACAGAAGGAATTTCAGGAGAAATTCCTCTGAAGAGAGGAAAGGTATTTATTTTGGGAGTGTCAGTGGAAGAGGCCTGCAGTGTCTCAGCAGGGGGATTTTTGTCTCCTCTGGAACGCCAGAGGAGTTGAATACAGATGAATAGTGTGCACCTCACCAGGATGCTGAAGGTAGTATGGGGGTGGCTGTTGTGAAGTGATCCTCACAAAGGGCTCCTTTGCTTTTAGATACAGGACAGTGCAGGCCCAGGACATTTCCTCAGAGTCTGGTGAGATTTTCTGTAGGCATAGCAGATGAGGCTTTGCACCTTCAACAACTCATGCAGTAGCTCCTTTTTGTGTCACTCCCTTTGCCTCAGTGGCAGCAGGTCATTTCCACCCGTTGTGCTCTACCCTGGGAGCAGCAGCCTCGCTGTAATAGGATTGCACTGAGTGTGTTTGCTGGGGATTAGCAGGAATGTTATTTTTGCAGACTGGAACTATGATGCTGCAGCCTGGCTGGAATCCATCTGTTTGTTCCTAATCCCATGCAAAGCCCCAGACAGGTTAGCAAGACCATAAACATAGGTTATGTGCCCACCTGAAGGAGGTTAGGATTAATTTGGTTGTAGCATACAACTCCTTGAGGAAAAAAACAAACAAACTGCACAAGCCCCCCCCCCCCCCCACCCAAAACAAAACCCCCCATACTCATATGAATCCTTTATTTCCTTCCCTTTCAAAAGATGCACAGAAAGATAGGGGCTTCCTTCCGAGCTCCCTAACCAGTCAGGAGTTCTAGAGAGAGCTTGCTGCTTCTTCCCCCTTTCCAGACAGCAATCTCATCGAAATTTCTCAGTGGCTGCCATCTGTTGCAAGCAGAACACCACCCCTTTTGCTATTTACAGTGCAATTAACCTTTAGCAAATTAGCCTGTGACTGTCGTGAAAGGATTAATTAAGGCAACACACCCTTGACTTGTTCCCACCTTGCAAGTAACGTGTTGCATTTGTAGCAGCACAGTCATGACACTGCTAAAAGCCTCCCAGAATTGGGGTGGGGGGATGGTAGGTGAGTGAGTGTAGTTTTTATCCTTTCTGCATTATCCCAGCAAATTTCCCAGCCATGAGGTGTGTGAAAAATGGCTCTGACTTAGTCTTGTGGAAGTAACTATGGTGATAGAAGACCTGCCCTTCCCCAGCAGTGTGGGTGTCTCCCCACTGCTGAATGTTACTGCCCGGGTAGCAAGGATGTGGGGCCGTTCCTTGGCCACTTCAGCTGAGTGTTGTAGTTTAAGCAGCCAAAGAAAGGGAGTTGCTGCCAAAACACCGGGCTGTGATATGCAGCAGCTGTGCTTTGGAAACACACCCTAATTTGCCTAGCACCATCAGGCCTATTATCCAGATCTCTGTGCACATGGTTAGGAGGGATAATGCGTGCACACTGGGGCCAAAGCTTCCCAAGAGCCTTAGACTTTAGCCCCTGTGCAGTGGAGTTGCTCTGTGCAGATGTGCAGGGTGTGCCTGGGTTATCTGGACATTCCTTTTTAACAAAAGTGTTTAGCTGTCATTGTCTCTTACAGCAGGAGAAGTTTAAAGTTACATCACCACTGATGCAATTCTGTCATCCATTTTACATGTCTGCTCCAATCACAAACTCCATCAGGGCTATAAAACTTGGGAGGCTTGGAGAATTTTGCATCCAAGTGTGTATGGAAGGAAACTATGAGTGTGAATAGATACATAGATGCGTACCATTCCAAGCCTCCTCCTCCTCCTCCTCTTTTTCTCTGATGGAAAAGAACATTTAACAGCCAGCCTGGATGAACGCAGCACTGGAACTCTGGGCACGCAGCATGCTCTAATCCAGAGGTACACATAAACATAGCCTGAGGTGATACAAATGAGTAATAACCATTCAGCATTACTGGAAGGAAGGGCTGAAACAGCATCCATTGCAGAACTCTTCACAATGAACATTTCTAACAATGTTCAGAACAACCAAAAAGCTGGTAGAGAGGAGTTAAGGGATCATTGCTGTTTCAGCCTTACCCTCATGTTGCAGCAACACCTCAGCAGCAAGGCAGCTGGCCAAGCACATAACTGAAAGGTTACAGCTTACACAGATGGTGACAGCAGTGTGCGAGGCGGCAGTGAATTAAATAATGAATAAAAAATAGAGTTGATACAGGATAATAAAAAGAACAAGTGTTACAAATTAGTACACAATTACTTAACTTCTTATGTAACTAAGTCCTCACTAAGAACATGAAAGAGAAGTGATCAATGTAATTTGATTACATGGACATTATTTGGAAACTCCTTAAGACTGATTCTTCTCAGATTTAGTAACAAAAATTAACCACACTCCTGTCTCCACAGCTGAAGCTAACAGGAACTATAAATCAAAGCCTCTACTTAAGGGTGTAAAACAAAGTAAGTGGCAGTTTGTCCTAATACCAGTTGACCTGTCACAGGTCAAACGGGGCTTCGGCTGAGAAACTGAAATACTGGCTGCTTGTTGGAGGCAGCAGATGGGTAGAGTGGGCAACTGCCTGTGCTAATCTCTTTACCTGTGGTGGATAAATCTGACAAGGATCTTAAATCAGAAGCCTTCATATTACGATGTAATGAAGGGTGCGACTTCCATTTTCTCTCAGAAGACTTCTTGGTAAGCTTTCCTACATCAATGGTGGTGCATTCTCAGGTTCTTCTCAGTTCAAGGCAAAGAGAACAATTGCACGTATGGGCATACACTGATGAACTTTTGCTAATTTCAGCGAGTCAGTCTGAAGTCAAACAGTCCACCTCTAGTGAACTGGGTCATCATCAGTGAGCTCTTTGGAAAGATCAGGGCCTCTAACGCTGAAAACCTAGCAGACTGTTAAAGAAGTTAAGATACTTTTCATTTTACCTTCCAGGGCATAGCACAAGTTGCTTAGGAACACTAAGACGATTACCTCTGCTTTGCAGAATCTCTCAATTATGTCCCAATTAATACTGATAACAATCCGGCAAAGGCAGTTGAAAGCAGCTGCAGTCACTTTAGTCACCTCACTTGAAATCCACTGCCCTTGAAACTGCACAACACAGACATCTTTAAAAAGTTAGAACCAGAAAAGGAGCCTCTTCCTGCAAACAGCATCTTCGGCCAGGATCGTGCAGTACGGCTTTGGCATGATGGCTTATTTCAGGCATGGCTTTTGGCTCGGGGCCCTTGGCTGTTTAGATGAGGTTTCCTGGCAACTGGCTGGCAGCCCCGCGACAGTAACTGCTAAAAAAACCCGAACCAAACAAAGAAGTGGAGCAATAAACTTTTGAGACCCTTGACCAGAGTGCGGGGGCAGTTGTGCCCCAGTTCGTCAGAGCTGCGTCAAACAGCGTTACAAGCTACCGAGAAGCTGCCCTGGCCCGCTCCGGACTCCCACCTCGACTGAGGCCCGTGGCGGAGCCTCGGGGGCTCTATGCTGCGGCCGAGACGACAGTCCCGGGGCGCAGCAATCGGTTATGCAACCTTGCCCGGTGCCAGTTACCGCGACCGTCCCAGGCTGGGCCATTTCACGCCCGACGCCAATGTGTGAATCGGGATAGTCCCGAGGAGGGGGAAGGCAGAACGCCCTGGCTGACGTACGGCGCCAGCGGCCGGGCCGGAGGGCGCTGAGCGGCCCCGAAGGACGCAGCCCCTAAGGACGCGGCGCGGCCCCGCCCCGCCCCGCCGGAGCCGCGCGCGTTCGGCCGCCTGGCAGCGGCGCTCCCTGACGAGCTGTGACGCAAAGTCTATGCGACTAACCCCCGCGCGCCGGAAGGGCTTTGGCACCGCGGTGACGTCGGCGCTTCCTTCTTTCTCAGCGGGGCAGGAGCGAAGGTAGGAGTGCCGTCACCACGTCCTCCATCCGCTGCCATCCGCTTTTTACCGGCGGCGTGGCCGCCGCTGCTGCCCACCATAGCTCTGTTCTAGTTCTGCCCCACTCATGGAGGGGCCGAGCTGGGCTGGGCTGTTGCGCGGCTTGGGAGTGCTCGGGCTGAGGCCTGCTACGGCCGTGCCGTGCGCTAATGGCAGTGAGGTTACGGGGAAGAAAAATGAAAGGGTGCCCTCGCTGGCAGCAGCGCTAATGTTGAGTGTCTGCCGTAGGACGCCATGGGCCGAGTGATCCGGGGCCAGAGAAAGGGTGCGGGTTCCGTCTTCCGCGCCCACGTGAAACACAGGAAGGGTCCGGCCAAGCTCCGCGCCGTCGACTTCGCCGAGAGGCACGGGTACATCAAGGGCATCGTCAAGGTAGGGGCAGACCCATCGCGGCGGGGTTTCCAGGGTTTTCGGAGGGTGCAAAGTCCCCCAGATGCTCTGGGATGCGCCTCGGGGACGTGAGGCTCTAAGAGCTCTTAGCAGCTTTTCTTTGTTGCCGAGAGCTCTGATCCCCTGCACCTGGCTTGTGTGAGGGGGCTGAAGTTCTGTGGGCTGAGCTGGAAGCTGTTTGGCCGTCCCTTATACAGGCTTATGTTTCGTTAACTCGTAAGTTCTTTGGGACTGCTTTGTCTTTATGACAGTATTTAGAGTAAAGCAGCTGCCAGCACCACAGCAGTGTGGTTCTCTGTCAAAGCTTTGGAAATGTAGGAATGCGAGTCTGCTTTTAGATCACCAAAGAACTCCTGTACCTCATGAAACATGCGTGGGGAGAGTTGTCCACATTGATCAGTGTTTGCAGACACTAAGTAGTATCCAGCATCTTCATCTTGCACACTACTTTTCTTTGGAGTATAGTACAGTGTTTCAGGCGTGCTGTAGGTCAGGTTTCTTTTGTATCAGTGACTTCAGACGGCAAACAGTGCTTCTGGGCACTTAGGTGCACTAAACAGATTCCTGTCTCTTCAGGCTTTTAGAGCAAGGTCATGATCAAGCTGTAGGTAGAATGAACTTCACGCACTAACTGAATGTGATGACACTAAGTAGATAGGTAGGTTTGATTTCAACCTGTGTAACACACGGTGGGCTTTGTCCAAGAGGGTTAAAAAGAGCAGGAAAAATGTTACTGCTGGACACCAACAGCATCTTAGTTTCCACAGAAAATCGACACATCTTGAAGTCTTTAATTGCTTGCCTGCTGTCTAAATAGGTAGTTGTGTGTTGGAATCTCAGGTTGCTTCAGGAACAAAATTGACATGTATTTATTTCCAAGATGAAAAGCAATAGTGAATCTGTGCTTCCCCATTTAGGGGCTTGTGCAGCTTCACAGTGTTAATGTCACAGAGTTAGGAATTACAAGGCTGGAAACACTCTCATTCTAAGTCTTTGGAGAAAGTGCTGCTGGTGTCCAGCTCAGTTTTTGCCAAAAGGTGATCAGATGATTAGTGACAGTGAATTTCTTGGTGCAGAGAGGGCTGTGTCTGCAGAATATCAGGATTCGAAGCAGTTCACACAGATCTAGTTTCAGGCAGCACACCTAACCAGACTTTTGTTACATTGTGACATGGATGCTTGAGGTTGTATTCTTACAGATTTGGACCTTCAACTCATTTGCTCTGAGAAAATTCTAACTAGGATCCTATGTCAGTAGTGACCATTTCCAGTTTTTTATAGCTCTTTGATCTCTGACAACCCACGATAAATGCTATATCCTGTTCTAAAAGTACATCTGCATTCCAACAGGACATCATTCATGATCCTGGCCGAGGTGCTCCCCTTGCCAAGATTGCCTTCCGTGACCCATACAGGTTTAAGAAGAGGACTGAGCTGTTCATTGCAGCTGAGGGTATTCACACTGGTCAGTTTGTTTACTGTGGCAAGAAAGGTGAGTGAAGATGGTGACTGTGCTGTCTGGGTAATTTTGGAAGGCTACAGCAGATGCCGTTTGAACACAAGTTCAGGATGTTTTAAGTGCAATTGTGAGCCATCACAAAGCAGTAGTTTCCACTAACTTCAAGCAAACTTAAAATTCCTTCTAGGACATTTCAGTCTCCTCCTACAGCCTCTTGATTAGCAGGCTCAATTGCAATTCTTTGTCAAGTGTTGGGATTGTTCCATCTGGAAACAAACACTAAAAAGTGCTCCTGCTTGTTGCTGTTTACATGGTGCCCTTCTGTGCACAGAGGTTCACATTAAACAGAACTGTTATTCAGGTACAGGAACCTGACTGAAACTCTTGATGCTCTGATTGCTTCTTGCAGCTCAGTTGAACATTGGCAATGTTCTGCCCGTTGGCACCATGCCGGAAGGCACCATCGTGTGCTGCCTTGAGGAGAAACCTGGTGACCGTGGAAAGCTGGCCCGTGCTTCTGGAAACTACGCCACCGTTATCTCTCATAACCCTGAAACAAAGAAAACCAGAGTGAAGTTGCCTTCTGGCTCCAAGAAAGTGATTTCTTCTGCAAACAGAGCTGTTGTGGGTAAGGACTTATGCCTGCTGCTTCCTATTGAGTTCACATACTGCTATGCAAGCTTTCAGACAGAGCCCCAGTTCTTAGCTTGAAAGCAGGCTGGAGCCAGGGCTGTGCACAAGCACAGTCTGCACAGGTGCCTAAGTTTTATGTCTGATGCAGTGAGAGGGCAGAAAATTAGATGCTCATTGTCCTCAAGCTGTGGTGAAACTGCTCGGTCCTTGGGGGAGATCCTCTGCAGTTTCTTGATGGCATTGATGGCTTGCTGCTTCTGACAGAACTATCGAGCCTGTAGAGGTAGTGCTGGAGGTGTTTGCTGTCAGTTGCGTGAAGTATTCTGGAAGGTCTGACAAGGAATGAGAGTACCAAGAAGCAGAGGTTTCGCCATGTTTGTGGTGTGCTTGACTGACACTTGAGATGGCTGCTCTACTCCAGCAGCAAGTGATGCCTGCCTCTAAGTAGAAGATGCTGAAGTGAGTACTCTCTGGTCTGTTTAGGAAAATTGGCTAAAGAAATCATGAAAGAACTAAGTATTAAACCTTGAAAGTCCCCAGAACTCTTATTTAGGTGAAAAGCTGTTGATGTTACCCCAGAAATAAATGCTTTAGAAAGCATTAAACTCCATCCTACGTGAAAACCAGTGGAAAAGGCTGTTGAAGGATGTGTCCTCTTGCAGAACACTTCCTTTAGGGCCAGTAGCTCAAGTCTAATCTCAGTGCTAGCATGAGGAGGAATATGCTTGTCTGAATGCTCAGTTGGTGGGATTGTTTGAGGTTAGTCTTTGGAAACTTATTCTTAGGGCTTGCGTGTTTAAACACTTTGTTTTGCACTTCTGTCTGTTACATTTCCTGCTGTCATTCCTGCAATTTCATTTTTCTCAGGAATTGTTGCTGGTGGAGGCCGTATTGACAAGCCCATCCTGAAGGCTGGCCGTGCCTATCACAAGTACAAGGCAAAGAGAAACTGCTGGCCACGTGTCCGTGGTGTGGCCATGAACGTGAGTCTCTTCAACTGGAGTTTTCACTTTGTTATATATGGGCAGGAATATCTGGAAATTAAGCTTTGCAGACCACCCTGTAACTGCAGATTTAACTAGGGCAGTTAGCAGCACTTGGTACTTACTTTTTTATGTTTTATGTATTGCTATTTAAATACCGTTACTAATTTCTGTTGTTAATTATGCTGATGACTTGCTTTTCTCTTCCACAGCCTGTAGAACATCCCTTCGGTGGTGGTAACCATCAGCACATTGGCAAGCCTTCAACCATCAGGAGAGATGCACCTGCTGGGCGCAAAGTTGGTCTCATTGCTGCCCGTCGTACGGGTAGACTGCGTGGAACAAAGACTGTGCAGGAAAAGGAGAACTAAAGACCCAGTATGGAGTTCACAGAATAAACTTCTAAAATGTAGCTTGTGTGAAGTCATCCCAAGTTTTCTCCTGTTGACCTGTGGCTAAAAAGGGAGTCATACTCGGCTTCCAACAGGGAAAAAAGGTTCTTCTCCCTTCCCACCTCACAGAGCAGGATTTCTTTCAGCCAGCACGTAGAAGTGTGTAAGGTAGTGCTGCAGGCTGGAGTCAGGCTTTGTGACATACTCTTGTGACTAGTCACGTGTTCAGTTAGGCCTGACAAAGCACTGCATACTGATCCATAACCCTTTGGTTACTTGGTTTAACCCTGGTCTAGCTGAAATGGTTAAAGGGTGCTTGGTTTTCCAAGTTCATAAGCTCTAACACAATTGCTTTCCCTTTTTAGCTGCTATGTAGAACTCCTTACAGAGGAAGCATCTTGGCTACTGGTACTTTCAAGTTCTTTTGGAACCATCAAGCTGCAACTGAAAAGTTCTTCTGAGTACACACTCAGAAGTGTGCAGTATTGCACAACCTGTCACATTTTCTTGTGGGTGTTTGGAAAGGGCAAACAGCTTCTAAATTCTTCTCTTTGCAGACCATTCCTCCTAGGGAGAGGGTAGCCAAGTCACAGGGCCTCTCTGGCATGTGTGTCCTTGCTGCAGAACAGTAACTAGGGACAAGTGTGTTCTGTGTCTGTTGCAACTCCAATGTGGTCTCTGGTCTGGGCCTCAGTATCAGAGTGAAGCAAATAGGTCCAGGTTCTCAGTGCTGACTTACAGATCTGAGTGATACCATTCAGCCTGATCTGAGTAACTCCTGTCTAGTTGGAAGCAGTTGCTGGAGTAGACCTGGATTCCTCTAGAGGCTAGATATTCCCAAGTAGTACAGCAGCAATCCTTTAGAGGACAAGGTGTAAGAAATACTAAAGCCTACAAGAAAAGAAAAAAGGGATTTTTTTGAAGGGTGTCTAGTGATAGGATGAGAGGCAATGGACTGAAGCTTGATGAGGGTTAATTCAGATGCTACGAAGAAATTTTTTACAGTGAGGGTGGTCAGACACTGGAAAGGTTGCCCAGGAAGGTTGTAGATTCCTCCTTCCTGGAGGTGTTCAAGGCCAGGTTGAATGAGGCTTTGAGCAACCTGGTTTGTTGGAAGGTCTCCCTGCCCATGGTATGGAGGGGTGGAACTAGATAACCTTTAATGTCCCTTCCAACCTAAGTCATTCTATGAGTCTGAATAGTTACAGTATTTAATGTTCAAAGTACTGCCCTGACAAGAGCCAAATTAAGATTTTACACAATGCATCAAATAGAGTAGAAGCTTCCTCACAAGAGAGCAGTACTTCTGGGCTGCTATGAACAACTTTCAGAACATTTTCCATTAAGTGCACCTAAAGGACTGACAAAAAACATTATTTTTCAACCATGCTTAGATTTGTTGACTCCATATATTTTTTGGGGGGAAGGGGGGAGATCTTGACACAACTTTGTTGCTAATCGAGGGCTCTGATAGTAGCCCACAGGCTGTCAGGGGTTCATAGCCAAGAGCTAGATAGTATCTGCACTAAATCTACAGGTATGGAATAACTGCACAAAGAAGTCAGTGCCACTGTTACAGTGCCGAAAGGAAGCTACAAACAGATCTAGTATACAGGATACAATGCTGAAAGTCTCTAGATTCACAGGGTAGAATGAGGATTTTGGACTTCTTTCACAATTGCTCATGTTGCAATGAACTGCTATTAAATGAAGAGCAATCTGTTAAGGAGTTGTTAAGCTATGCACAGAAGGCTTATCTGGAACGTTTGTATCCCACAGTCTAACGTGTACAGTGCATTCTAACAGCCCCTTCGGAAAGGCTGCTTGGAAAGTGAAAGCCAGGGTTCCAAAAAATCCTAGAGTGCTCGAAACATTGCTCCACAGCTGTGCTGAACAAGGAGTTAATGGCAGTTGGCTAAGGATGTCCATTTGCCCACAGAGGAAAGCTTTAGTGCATGAATAGGTTGTGGTCCCTGAGGCAATGCTCATTTCAGAGCAGGAGGACAGGATTACTTGGACAAACAAGTAGAGGAGCAGCTGAAGTCGGGGGCAGAATTTTATGCACAACAGAGCTTGAAAAATTCTCAGGGAGCTCATGTGTGTGTACACACAGGGCAAGATTTACGATTGCAAGCATCAGGCTCCAGGGACCTCCTGCTCTGCTGGAACTGTGCCGGGAGTATGCTGAAGGTGGCACAAAAGTCACCAACACCCGCTGGAGCCCTCAGCCTCGATGGTACCGAGGCAAGCCTCGCAGAGCACCATGGAGAGGCAGGAAAGGAGCAGCTTCCCAGTGAAATAGTGGGTGGTACCTATAGCCAGGCTGCCAACAATTCAACCAGAAAACACCAAAACACAGTATTTGAGCTTAATTCTTACTCTGGAAACCTTAAGTCCAGTAACATGTAACTTCACTTAAAAAAGCCACAGTGTTATCAGCCAACAAATGGAAGAGGCAAATAAATAGAAGACTGAAAAAAGATCAGAGGCTCTAAAGAAACCAAAGTGAAAAATACCAGTAAATTGAAATTTGTTCTCCAAACTGAAGGTCTCACTTAAGAAGTAGACTCCAGCAGGTTACATAACAAGCAAAACTAAGAACTAACAATGTGATACTGAAAGAGTTAAAAAAGCCAAACCACTCAGTAAAACACACCATTAAGCTTATTCCAGCCTGGGAAGGTCTGCAAAAGCACTGAAGGGAAAACAAAAATGAGACTAAACATCAGTTGCTGGCCTCTGTGAATTGAATGGAGACAGCCACCTGTGGCACTTAGGAAGTTCAGCTGAGCAGGGTGGCAGCTCTTGAGTTTACACTGTAGAAACTGGAAATCAAACAGATGCTCTAGAGACACAGGGCACCTTAGCTGGAAACATCCTCAGTGTAAGCTTGCTCCTTTCAAACAATAAACCCACAGTGCTGGTGCAGTGGCATCAAGTGGGACAGTATTCAGAGAACCAACATCAAAAGCATTTCATTACTGGGACCTGCTGTATTTAACCAAAATCAATGTCTGGCCCTGGGATTCAATGGTGAAAGTCTTACCATGCAGCGAAGTAAATTGATTGGAAATAGCCACACCTTGTTTCCAGCCTTCACTGGTATCGCCTCTGTCCTGCAGCATGCAGATGTTTGCTGAACTCTTGTGTTACACAGGTCGAGTACCACTGAAGCCATAAGATGCCAACAGAAAGAATTAAATTGCAAGCATCCCCACTCTGTTGCCTTCTGCACCTGCAGGAGCCGCCAGTCATGGCTCCCAGCAGCCAGCAGGGTGGTCCCTCCAACCTCAACTCTAAATCCCACTCACTGTGGAGAAGTTGCTGACAGCAGACAGCAGGAGGCAGAACTGTTAACCTGGTGGTGAAGGGGATGGACTTCGGAGCTCCCGGCTTTAATGGCAAAATCCTCTTGAATCTAAGCAACATAAACACAAACCATGTTCAGTAAGAAACACAGGGCACCCTTGCACCATTTTGTGCTTCTCCTACCCCCAATAACTCTTTTATACTCACTCCTAGCAATATTTTAGATGTATATCATATTCAACAACTTTTTTGTCCAAACAATCTGTTGCTATCAGCCTGATAGACTACACAGTTGAGTTACTCGTATAGGTTGTATCCAGGATATTTACTGCATGGATGAGTCTCAGTGCCCAGCTGTAAAACTACACAGGGGACACAAGCTACTACGCATATAGGCAACCTCCAGAATCTACAGCCATGCTTACCATTAAAATGGTAACAATAACAAAACTCTCCCATAAAGATTCACATGGCATTAGGAATCTTGAAATAAAACACACTCTCTTTCACAGAAGTATTTCCTTTAGACTTTCTTAAGGCTGTATGGAGAACCACTAAGCCCTACTTAACCACTGATATACATTTCCCTGCATTAGAGAGTTTCAAAGCCCAGCTTGTTGGGCCACCTCATGTGAACTGTATTCTTACCCTGAAAGGCTGGACTGAATGATCCTCGAGGTTCCTTTGAACCTGGTATTCTATGAACCTATGTATCACAAATCCTTTGATTACAACACCCTCATTAGTGTTATTGTCCCCTTTCAATCTACTGCTCCACCGGTGCCTCAGCTGTTGCACAGACAGCACACAAACTGTGCTGAAGCACACATGGCAGGAGCAAGACGTTATTTGAAGATGGACAAGGATCACCCCTCCAGTGATCTCCCAGTCCTGCTGGGGCACCCACAAACTAACTGCCCACCGCTGATAAATCAGAAGGGGACAAGGGGTGCATCTCTGGAGGATCCACAGCTTGCTAAGACTCCAGAGCAGGGAGTGAAGAAATACAAAATGCAATGGCAAGGAACCTGTCAAAGGTAGGAAAAGGTCACAGAAAATTCACCCAGAGAAATTTTTTTTTTTTTTGGGGGGGGAAGTGGGAAACAATGCTGACTTCATGTTGAATTTACCAGGCAAGCAAGTATCAAAAGCAAGACAAAATGCTTTGGGCCATATTTCAGCTAATGTAAAAACCACAGGAGTCAAGGTCCTAAAACGTTTCAGCTAGTTGGGTGATCGACACAACATTGCATATTTCATAGTCTCCACAGAAGTTGAACTAAAAATTAGCCTGGTTTTATTTTTTTTTTCCCCTAAATGAATTCTCAGAGAGAAAGGTGAGAAGAGGAACATACCCATGGGAGTTGCTTTATGTTTTTGCTGTCCTCATCAAAAGCTTTCTTCTCCCACTTTATAGCAATCCTCCAGCTGGTAACCATAAGTTGAGATACATCCAAAATTTACCTGGAATTCCTGGTTTTGCCAACATGCTGATGTCCAGAGAATTCACATATACATCCACTCAGGTTACATCAACTCAACAGAGCTACGATGAACTCAGGTGTTAGCTGCTTCCACGGATGTCATAGTTGTCTCCTTTTATTTAATGTCAAAACAACAAATTCCCAGCAATTTGTCACTGTTTTTTTTTATTATTATTCCCATGTCTTCAAAGCCAGTGCCAAGAGCAAACACAGTAAACCAGATGTTTCCAGCAGCTCTCTGTTACACTCACTTCAAGCTCCTATACTTTGCTCTGGTAGAGCAAAGCCAACAATCGGCACATTGGGAAACCCAGGTAACAGCAGCTCTCCAGCAGCCTGCACTGGCTTTGGGCAGCCTGAAATGGGAAAGGACACCTGTCCCTGGAATAACCACTCAGTACCAAGAAGCATGTGCGATTCACAGAAGCCTTTGGCCCTCAGCACAAAGGTGGAGTGACCCCCAGGAACACCTGCATGCAGCCAGCTCTTCTCCAGCGACTACAGCGCAATCGAGTCGGTCCTTAGGTGCTACAAGAGATTCAAAGGCAACAGTGACCCTGGCTACTTTCCCAAGTTACTTATTCCCTGTCTTCATCACAGCAAGTTTCTTCCACCAACGCTGTTATATTGTATTTTACAAACTGAAACATAGAAGGTTTCACCTCAACATGAGGAGAAACTTTTTTACAGTGGGGGTGACAGAGCAATGGCACAGGCTGCCCAAAGAGGTTGTGGAGTCTCCTCCTTTAGAGACTTTCAAAACCTGCCTGGGTGCATTCCTGCGCAAAGCTCCCCAGGGGATCCTGCCTTGGCAGGGAGGTTGGACTCCATGACCTCTGGAGATCCCTTCCAACCTCTACAATTCTGTGATTTCAATAAATTCAACACAAGAGTCCTCTACTGGCCCGTTCTTCAGTTAAGTCCACATTTTATTTACGCTTTGCTCTTGGTACTTCAATCAGATTTATATATACATAATCTAAAACCTACATCAAAATCATGTTGACTGCTCTGAAGACCGAGAGAAGTGACACGATTGAAATTTTCTTCCACAGCTCTATAGTTAAGTCTACATTCCCACAGCAGTTCTTTTGGTTCAGGTTGCAGAAGTGTTCAGAAAGCCAATGCCAGGCCTCCAGACTCAGAGTGGAAAGGTTACACAGTTGTGTTCCAGCACGTCAACCTTATACAGAGCCACGGTAGCAATCAAACATTTCCTCCTCTTTGCAGCATACTGGTTTTTCAGTCTGACATCGCTCCCTTTCTAAACCCTGACATCAGGAACATGTGAAGAAGCTGCAATGCCCTCCTGCAGCTGCATCACTTGAACATCAGCTGCAAAAGGATGGCATGCTGCTTCGCATGGGTAAGGAGGCAGCGCAAAAGGCTGAGAAGTGCTTGAGATCATGTGGTGCCACCTGAAAAACGCCAGTTCCTCCATTTCCATGTAAACATCTGTACCTACTCCTGGAGTCATGCTTCTAATTATTTCATGCATCCCTAGGGGGAGGCAGGGACTGCCCTGTGCCTGCACTGCAGACAAGCCTGACCAGGTACTTCTGCACCCATATCGGCCTGACCCAGAAGGAACTGCCATGCTGCTAAAGCTGCTTACTGGCCTATCAGCCTGCAGCAGCTCGGCAAGGAATGTCAAGAGGTAGAAAGTATTAACAGAAAAAGCTTGTGAAGCCTCTTGCTTCGCCCACTCCCTGTCTTTATCTGCTCAGAGGATTCAACTTGGTATGCATCTTAGAGAAGAAAAACAATAGAAAATGCTTTATATGCTACTTAACTTCCTGCAAGACATCAGGCCTCCAGTGCTTGGGGAAGCTTGCAGTTCAGAATTCACAACAGGAAGGTCCCCCCTCAGCTGCTACCAGTGGTCTGTGTGAGCCCAGGCAAAGCATGCTCAACATTTTGTTCCAAAGGGATTTCATGTGGCATGACCTCTCTCCCTTCAGTGACCTTAAACTTCTATTTCCATGATTTCACCTGCTCTTAATCACATGGGACAGGTAGACAGAATTTGTGAGCATCATGAAATCTCACAGGCCTAGTCTTCGTGTCGTTAAGCTTTTGAGTTTGCTTCTAGAAGACTTTCTAAAGGACTCTAAAGCACCTATCAGATATTTTAATACAATCAAGTACATTAAGAAGTGTCCAGGTTTTCAGCCTTCTTTTCCAAGAAGACCAAACAACTCCAAACAAAAGTCAAGAAGCTATAAGCTATTTGAATTCAAGAGTGCCATCAGGAGCATGAAACTTTCACATTACACATAAATTATGAGAAGTTTTAAGAGGTGACAAAGCCAAACTGGTCAAGGCTGTGGCTGCTGCTACTGCACTATAAAAGACTCCAGTTTGGAGAGCCAGGCTGCCTGGTGAACATGGTTCTTTTGTAGCAACTAACAGCAGGACAGCAGCTGTAGGTTAGAAAAGAAGGTAAAAAACATCATGGCAAGTGAAGTGATTCCCAGAAAATATAAAATTATTAAATAGAAAATGATCCTCAGAGAAACTGGTAAGAAAGAATCCTAAGAAATGATGGACAGGAATTTAGAAGTGATGGACAAGAACTGAGCAGCATTTCAACAAATAAAGCTACAAAGCAGGCCAATACCCTTAAAAGCTATATCCACAGAGGTACCATGGCAGAAATGTCACTGCTTGCTTAATGGCTCAGGTGAAACCACACTTGGAAAGCATTCATCCAGAAACAGCACACGAGGAAGATGAAAATAGCATTGTGGGTTAGGGAACTGGCTTATGTGGGAAAAACAAACACTGAAAATTTTGCTCTGGTGAGGACTAATGGGAACGCAACTGCAAGTGTTGCAGGAAGCTGCAAACCATGCAGCTGACACTGCTCAGGGCAACATAATGTTACTGGAATAGTAGTTATCAATTAAAAGCTACAGACATTTGAAACAATCTCTTCCTGCACTGGGTATTTTTCTATGGTCAGATTTTGGATGAACTCATAGAACCTGTTTTTTTGTTTGTTCTGGTTTCTTTTTCCACTTCTGTTTTTATTCACAGTTAGCTCATTGTTAGGAAACAGAAGACATTCTCTCAGACACTGAAGAATGTCACTGTCATTTCAGAATTGTGCTGATGTAATTAAGGCTATACCAAATTCTTCGACAGAAGGAGCCTGTTGGTCAGTTTTGATATCAAAAAGTGGCTTTAAGGAATTCTTGAGCTAGAAAACAGAGTTGGGTATTGAAAATCTGCTTAGAAGTTAGCCCTTATTCAGGAGTATTTTTCTCCTTTAGAAACTGGGTGTCTGTGCTTGCTTTTTACATTTCATTGTCTGCAAATAACTGTAAATACAGGAAATAAGACAGCTGTCATTAGTATCACTTGCTGACTTATCTGGCTTGATCCCTGCCACATGTCACCAACTCTTACGGTGCCAAAGTCAACAGGACTCATACAAATGCTGTTGAAATCCACGGATCCACCACAGCTTGCACTGAAAAACCAAATTACAAGTGGATGAGGACCATGAAAGGCATCAGAGAAACAGTACTAAACACTTGCTCTTGAAGGACAAGAGAAAACAGATGCTTGGTATTTTAAAACAGTTGGCCGAATGGAAACTTTTCTACCTTAGAAAGGAAAGGACTTTCACAGCATGAGCCCTAAGAAGTTACATAGTGTAAAATCTGACAGTGCTCTGATTAGGTTAAAGCCCTTTCAGTGCAGTAGAGCTGTCTAGTCTGTAACAGAGGACAAGTTTCAGCATAAATAAATGTATTAACATGACAATCCCCAAAGAGCAATAGGAGGAAGATAAAATGAACACCCTAGCCCTAGTACCCTGTGGAGGGTATATATAGGGTGTGCTGCTGCTGCTGCACAGAGATCTTTACTACCCTAGTGTAAACTGATTCTACCTGCGAGCCAGAAAGAAAAAGCACTGAGCTTTAAATAGATGTTTGCTGTCATCTTCCTTACGAGACCACCTGGCAAGAGGATGAAAATATCACATAGATAGAAGGATGTAGCTGGATTTTCTTTCACCTTGCTTTCTGTCCACTATAGTACCGCTGTGCAGCATGCAGTATTTACAAGACAGTCTCTGCTTCTCTCACAGAAAGCTTCGTCTTGCTCCAGATGGAAGGCAGGTTCATATCTTACTCCCAGACCTCACAGCCATGAGGAAAGCACTACCACAAACATGACGAAGAGAACAAGAGAAGAAAGGGAATCAAAATGATTATTGTCCTGATGACATTGTGCTGGAGCAGGGTCATAAACGAGAAACTCTCACATCCATTAGCACATGCATTAGCATCTCAGCCTCTCAAAAATTAAGGTGTGTGTCCTTCACCACAGGTGTGAATTTGCTTTCAATGTGGATTTACAAGTATGAACCAACAAGGTTTAACTAAGATATTTAGACACTTAACTGGTTAGTCTGCAAGTTTCTTACCACACCACTTCTCCCTCTTACATATTCTTTAAATTGCAATTGAACTCACTGCATTGAAAGCCTCACTCCTATGCTCAGTAACTGAAACATACAGCAACCAAAACGTTGAGCCACTTTGCCTTTATGTAGTTTATTCCTTTGTTAATTTCTGGCAAAAGACTCAGGAGGTAGATGAAATTACTGAAATCAAAAGATGAAGCAAATTGCTACAGCAGCCAACTTCTGCCTGTTCTAGCTTTGGCAGGGAGGTTAATCTCATTTTTCTCCTGGACCTTTGGGAAGATATATATCAAGTTTTGGAATCTCAAATGCTTTTCGTGATACATATGCTAAAAGACACAAGCTAGGCACAACAAAGTGGCTGAGAAGGCATAACAGCAATTAACCATCACAATTTCCTTATGCTGTCTTAAAGCAAAAGTTTCCCTCTGAAGGAAAAACAAAATAGTGTGGATTTTTTTTTTCCCGATTCCACTTTAGCAAGATACAGTAGCTTTAAAAATAGAGAACTTACATTTTCAGAGCTGGCAGTTAGCAAGGGAAGTAATATGTAAAAATCCAAGTCAATCTGAGTCCTCCTCTGCTTGGTGCCTCACCACAAAATCAAGTTCTGCATGGCAAACAAGCTTTGACCTAGCCCTGTGCAAGCTCATTGTTGTCAACTGGCCTAACACAGCTGTGGGGGACCAACTCAAGTGACCAAAACTTGGTACATTTACACAAATAGTAACTGATTTTCTATGTGGCTGTACAATCCAAATGTACAAAAGGGAGAAATCCTGCATAGCAAGGTTATGGATTTCCCCCTAGGCTGAACTACACATTAACCACCATGCAACATCACCTCTGAATTTTCAGTTTCTATGCATTGGATGCCAGATTGTCAGGAACGTTGAGTAACTGCTTTACTGTTTATTGGCTCATTTTATGGAAGACCAAAGATTTCCTAGTAAATGTTCTAAACAGAAAACAGGACTGAAATTAGTGATGGGAGAATTAACTCTTTAGGCACTTTGAGGACTGCTATTTTAAAGTGTGCCATCATCAATGAGGTACTGTGTATGGCCTGCAAATGACAACTGCCCAAGTGGTGCGACAGCAACACGTGTATGAAAATTTTTGCCTGTAAAAGATTGGTTAAGCACAATTCAAAATTGTTTTGCCCAAAGTGAAGAAAGCATTGCACCTTTTGCTGTATCTACCTGTCTAAAAGCAGCAGCTGCCATAAACAATACAGGCTGCCCTCCTTCAAAGTCACAATCATGCACAATATTCTCCATTTGCCACCTGCCACTGCAGTCACTCTCAATGCAGGGATAGGGGTGTGCATGACTGAAGAAGAGTCACAGCCCTGAAGAAGTGTCACTGGTTTGATGTGTCTCTACAATCACTGCACTACTAGAAGCAAGCCTAGTTGGCAAGGCTGAACTAGCACATTATGTGTTTTACCTTTATAGTAAAAAGTACGTAACAATCCCCTCTGAGACAGCTTGTTTAACAATTACTGGTCCAAATGAACATCAACTGTTTCAACTTGAGGACTCAGGGTAGGATTTTTGAGTTCAAACCTCCAACAAGCATTCCCAAACATAAATGGGAGCACCTTACCCAAATTTACTAAGTCCAGGAATAACAGTGTTTCTAAAAAACTATGAAAAAAAATCTGAATTAAAATG
Source organism: Pogoniulus pusillus (assembly GCF_015220805.1). Classification (NCBI taxonomy): domain Eukaryota; kingdom Metazoa; phylum Chordata; class Aves; order Piciformes; family Lybiidae; genus Pogoniulus; species Pogoniulus pusillus. Next base: position 23,741,432 of record NC_087275.1, read on the forward strand.
GGAGCACTAGGGAAAACATGGAAGCATAAAAGAGATCATCGCTACAGAGCATATTCAAAAATCTTCTGTGTCTCTTCCCTAGTATACAAAATGCATAAGGAATGCACTTGTGACTGAAATTTCCTGTGTTCAGTTCAAAACTACAGACCTTTAATCTGATAAGCAGCTTTGTTTCTATCATCTCATTTGTAAAAAACACCATCAAGCTTGTGCTCAATTAAATATATATATGTATATATAAAAACATACAAAAAGTACAAGAGAAATCACATTAAGAAACTATTACAGTGTAATTGTCCTGATTGTTTTTATTCTTAAGGGCCAATTTTTTTTCTTTTCTTCCTTTCTTTGTTTTATGTGCACAGAACCTCAATGTGACTTCTTGTTCCAGAATTCAGCATAGTGCCACTGCACAGAATTCACTTCTCTGTGCAGTTCATTAAAAAAAACCAAAAACTAAACCAAATCAAAACCACAAAAGCAAAACCCAAAACACACACACACACACCACAGGACAAAACGTTCTTCTTAAATCAAATTCTATTTTGTGAATTCAGCAAAATAATTTCTATAAAATAAAACAGCAAAATATTTAAATAGTATAGGGTGGGCTGTATCTGTTTTTTGCAGGGGTATTTGGTTTTTTAGACAGGTTCCAAAAAAAAAAAAAATTACACACATTCAAGTTACCAATTTTCATTTAAATACAGTATTTACTGATGCATTTCTTGAAGTCTTTAAACAAATGTTTATTCTGGAATAGAGATACCTCAGAATTGTATTTGACTAACCAGTAGTTTCTTTTATAATTCAACCCTGCTTCTAATGTTAAGGTTTCCTGTATAATGGATAAAGAGCTAAGACAATTCTCGCCTTCAAGTAGAACTGTGAACGAGCAGAAAACCAGCAAGTTAACTTGGTGCAGTGGCACTCACAAGTACTGTGTGATTTTGTTGACTTCCACTTCACTGGGATGCAGTAGAAGGAAAGTGTTAGAAGTTTATCTAATAAGCTCTACCAAAGAAACAAAACAAGCACACCAAATACAGTCTATTATGCTCCAGGCATCCTGGCATAGCAAATTTTTGCATATTTGTTTTAAATCTTTTAAATTCCTATTACTGAAAACTAAGTGTCCTTTATCCCACCCAGAGACAGAACTGCCAAACATCAGATGTGAGGAACATATGTGAAACTGAAAACCACTTGTTTGTCACATTTTCCCCTCCCCATTTTATAGTCTAGGTGTAAGAAGAAAAAGTTCTGAGCAAAGCAGTTGTCGCACTGGGACAACTGCCGTCGCCTTTTTTTTTTTCTCTTTTCTCTTTTTTTTTTCCCCCCTCGTTGGCTACACTAACTTGGTGTGAAGCCATGCTAAATGTTACAGCATAACTATAGCTTCAAAGTGATTAACCTAATACCAGAATGAAAAAGGCAATGAAAAAAAAAAAAAAGAAGAAGAAAAAAAAAGATCTAGAAACAATGTTACATCACCAATTTTCCACATCAACCAAAGAATTAAAAGGTTACCAGCCATTACGTTGCTCATAGTAAAATCGACTCCAGTGGCAAAGAATTAACATGAAACTATTTTTGTGGTTGACATGGATAGGCTTTTTTTTTTTTGTTTGTTTTTGTAAAGGAGTTGATCCGACTGCCATGAGGCAGGCAACACTGGTTGCAGAGCGCAGCAGATATATCAAGAAAAGATTTTTTTGTTGTTTTTTTTTTTCCTTTTTGTAGATCTGAGAGTCTCATCAAGACAAAAAAAAAATGTTTCTTGCTCAAGAATTAACAGTCAAACATTAATATACTATATACACCTTTGCCATTTACACATTAGCATCAGGCCATTTATTACAAAACACTATACACTTTCCACTGCAGGCGGGTTATATATTGACAGCAATTTTCTGCAGATAAGACAGTGAATAGACTCTCCACTCCATGTTGATTAGGAATAGGGTTTTTTTTTTTTTCTAGTTTTAAATATTAGCCAGACACAGAGAAAGGTTGGACTGTAAGGCCTGGGTGCACAGTCTTGATGGAGCAAGTTAATTGATTATGTGCATTTCACTAATCTTTTGTCTGAGGCGGGGATACTTCTTCACTGCCTTCGTAGTTTTCTTGTGCTCGTTGGCCAGTTCGCTGAGGGTTGTTCATATGATGTGCTGCCGGGCCTGTATATGGCTGTCCATGCACGTGGTTATTCTGGAACAAAACAAACAGTTCAAAGGGATGTGAAACTTGGGGGCTGTTTCCCAAGACTAGGGGTTGACTTTTCCCCTCCACATTCACACTATGGAAAAATATCCTCCAGCACACTGAACTTCTCCCAGTGTAGTAGGAGCTACACGAGCACACACCAGTTTCTTTATTCCTCTGAATCACATCTTTCACTTACCTTTTTTAATTGAGACAGAAAGTAAACAAACTTTCAACTTGTGCAAATGAAAGGATTAGGTAAAACAGTAATCTACGCTTCTGAATAACAAAGAGTTACATGCAAAGCAAAAGCAGCAATGAGGAAAAAAGAAAAAAAGAAGAGGCTACCTATGTGCTGCAGACAATGCACTATGCACTTATTTTATCAAGAGATTGAGTCAGCCTCAATGTTCTCCCTAAGACAAGGTATAAAAAGTGTACTTCTACTTTTCAGAGAGGAAACTCTGATGTTACAGAACTGAATGAAATGCAGACCAGCAGTAACTTTCTGCTGATGCTCTGCCCTAATTTCCAAAGTCATACACATATCTAGTAAAGGAAACATCTCATCTCTCTGCAGAGTTTAACCAGCTGTGGAGAAATTAGGAATAGGAGGACTGTGTATGTTAGTGAGAAATGCCATCTCTTGCAAGAAAGTGAGCACATCACACAGGGAACGGTGAGGTTACAGTATGTGTCTGAACTCAGGAGGAGCTCAGAAAGGAGTGGGAAAATCTGCATGACTTACCAACTGCTATGCTGAGAACACCAAGTAAGGAAAGCAAGATCGAGGGAAAATGGATTTGGGCAGGAAAGGAAATTACATTAGCAGATTTGGAATACATAAAATTAATTGGAACAAAAAATGGCAACTAATAAGTGATCTTAGTAAATTCGATTAAAAAGTGGTTATGATTTCTTTTAGATCTGGCTTTACACTGAGAAATACTAGCAAAGCAGCCATTTAACATAAAAACAGATCTATGTTTTATATGTATTTAAGATGTAGAGTTCAGTGTTCATAGCACAAGTTACATGTAACAATGGCATCTGCATTTCTCTGAAAGGCTTTTGAGGTTTGATCTTGTATTTTAAAATAAGAAAGGAAAATAAGCAAACGTGACAGTCCAACTCAGTATGCACTAGGCTGTGTGAACATCTGCCCTCCTGTTCTTTCCATAACCCTCTGATCTAGTAACATTACAATTCTCACCTGAAACTCTGATGGTGAAACTGTTTCTGGGAAACTGAAAGTGTATTTTTCATCTTTATTCCCTCAGATATGACACTTGACAATAAAATGCTTCTGACTAAATGCCTACAATTTGAATTACCCTAAATGCTAAAAAAAACTCAAAACACTCTAATATGGAACTCTGAATAAATGGTTCAATTCTGGGATTTTACCTGTTGATATTGGGAACCAGGTGAATGGGGATACAGTGGGGCATCTTCAGGTGGAGAAGACTCATGTTCGTCTGGGGCATCAGGATCATCTGGTTCCTAAAAGTTGAAAAACATTTAATTTATTTCAGTTAAATATTACAGCTGTTCTATATAGAACTAATCCTCCATGCAAGAGGTTGTTTCAGACATGCTTGGAGAAAAATTGCATCCCATTGTGTCACCTACAGCTTGGACTGCACAACATAAAAATTCTCTTTTCCCAATAGTATATTGATAATAACAAATTCACTTTTAATCTACTCTAAAGGGTCAACTTGAGTTCTACACTGCTAACTCTAAGTGGCAGATGCCTACAAAACCAGTCATAAAAGTGGAAAAATGCACAGGAAGATGTAACTGAAACCAACAAAAAGAGAAATCCATACTCAGAAAGTATTTCTAGAATGTGTTACCTCTGTAATGACCAAAGACTGCTGCTAAGGTTAATTATTTTATAGAAGCACTTCACTATTTTTTTTACTAGAAGACAAATGAGTTCTTTACCTCCTCTGGGCAGAGTTCACAAGCTTTTGCAAGAGTCATTCTAGCACTGTGTGACCTCTCTAGGAAGTAGCCATTTGATGTTTCATTGCTTTGTATTGGTGGAGACCAATTATTATAGGTGTACTGGGGATTGCCAGTGTATGGCCTACGCTCAAGCTCATCTCCAAGCCATTCTACTGCCCAGGTCCATTTTCTTTTCAAATCGCCATTGCTCTGTGGATGAAAAATAAACAACTCAGAGTTATTTCCTTTATTCTTCAAAAGACGACTATTTTTCCCTTCCTACACACACAAGTCATCAGAGAACAGACCACAAACACACATGGAGCTGTTTAACAGATTCCCTGAAAAAAATCCTCTTTTTTTTGCACAAGGAAAACTTTGAATTTGACATCGCATCTGTAGATTTGTAGCTGTATCACTGAATCATGACTGCAAGTTTCATCAAACTGCAATCCCATATATTGACCGTCTGATATAGGAGGGTTAGTATGAGTTGTACTTGGAAGCTGTAATATCATCTAAGTGATGAAAACTTGAGTAATTGGTGGTTTGGCTTGTTTGGTTTTTCATTTTTTTTAACAGAACTGGAAAAAAATGCATCTGAAAATAAAAAAAGCATCAAGAAACAGAACAGAAGGTATCACCTGAAGAATCTGGTAGGCTACAGGACAGTTGCTGAAGAGAGCTACCATGCACTTTATACACTGGTAAGCTCTCTTTTGATAATGATTCTTAGAGCGTTGAATGGTGTCGAACAGTCCATCTCTGTCATCTGGGATTCCCTTAAGTGCATTGTGAATCCTACAAAAAACCAAACAACCCAAGTGTTAAAGAGTTTTAGTGTTTGAATAAAAGCTTCACTTACAACATAATCACAGAAGGGACAGCTTGTATTCTGACTTCTGGTTTTAGCAAAGAGGTTTTCTAAAATCAGAAAACTAAGTTGACATCATATATGTAACCTGTAATTTTAGCAGAGTTAGTAATATTTAAACTCTCCCAATTAGATGTATAAAACCCATGTTAAGTATGACTAATTCTAATTAACTTCAACTGGTTAATTTTTATTAATTAATTTTAATATTGACATCATTGCACCTCACAGTATGCAACAATGAATTCAGCCTAAATGACACATTCTCTTGTAATGTGAAAAATCTTGGGTTTATAGGACTAAGTACTAAATTGTTCAACAGTAAGGCAAGTGAGAAGGTGAAAAATTGTAATTTAACACAAAATAGAGATAAAATGGGAAAAAAGGCTTTATTCCTGTATTTCACTTTAATATATGTTTAAAGTCAAAGTTTCGAAAGGGCTAGCAACAGGACACCATGGGAAACCAAGCTGTACAAAGCGTAATAATCTCAAATTATAAAAAGTCAGGGAAATACTAACCTGTGAGTTTGCCAAGAGTCCTCAATTAACAGGATTTGCAGAAGCAGATCCAAATAAGGTCGAAGCTCATATGTATATGAGTATGCAACCTGAAAAAGTAAAACCAGAGAATCTAAGAAAGCACACCCTGAAGCCTGCAGACTGTACTATATAACACAAGGATACAATCCACATGAATTTTACTGTAATGTAAAGGATATTTCAACATACAATGTATGCTTTTTAAAAAGAAGCTGGTTGTGTCAGAGTTTTTTAGGAGGTTGTGGCTTTTTTGGTTTATCTTTTTTTTTCTTCTTTTCTTTTTTCGTGTGTTTTGTTGAGGGTTTTTGTGTGGGTTTTTTTGGACTAGAGGTCTTTACTAGTTGGTAAGGTGGGTGTTTTGGTGTGGGTTTTTTTTTCTTTTAATATAGTAGGTTTTGTATAGGACAAAATGTTTCCTCACCTGTTTTAAACACAATTGATCTGAAGCACAAAGTATGAGATGCTGAAAAAGCTTTGAAAAGCAACAGAAAATGCTGTTTTTCACTGATACTGCTACCTTTAAACAGTATATTCAAAAGTTGTCCTGAAATGTAAATATTTGGCTAGCAAAGTATCAGTAAAGTGATTACTATGATCCTTTCAAGTGTCAAATAAAAGACCCTAGAAAAACCTTATGTTTACATGGAAACCAGTGAGTGAATATAAAGATGAGCTACCAGAAGTTAAAAAAAACCAATTATTTGAGGTGCAAAAATGTGACTAACCTTACAGAGATTACAAAGCAAAAACAACAGTACCAAAGATTCTTTCCTGAGACTAAAGCCAAAGATGTTCCACAGACTTGTTATAATAAACTTATGAACCTACTCAAAATGAGTGAGATCTTAAGAAACCACTCAAACTTGCTGTACAGTGTAAGATGCTCTTTTATGGATAATGACAGCAAGGCTTCAGGAAATGTTCTTGCAACAAAAAGATTGCCTTCGTCACCTTATTTCCCTTCCTTAACATCCTAACTCATAAAACCTCAACTGCTTTCCTGAAGTCACAAAAAGATGTCTCATAGTGCTCCATATTACACTATGATGTGTAATAGTGTAAATAGTGATGGAAGATGACAACTTAAGTCAAGTTATGAAGCACCCATTCAGTATTCAACATAACATTCCTATATATATAATTACAGAAATCTTTTACCACACACATCTCTTTTCTCATTTTTACCTGCCAAAGAAGTTCACTGAGGACAGTGGAAGAGAACTGAGGATTCTCCCAGCAGCAGAAACGAAGCAACTTAATGGTCTCTTCTGAGCTGCTGCAATCTTCAATAACTTTCTTCACATAACTGGTTCTCACAAACAGAATGTCTGCTACGTTCTGCTGAAGTGCCATTATAGGTTGAGACAAATTGGGATCACCATAAGGGTTGGCAAGTGGGGGATTACCTACAACAAATAGTTATTACAGATGAAGAAGTACTGAAGTATTTTCAGTGTAGACACAACAAAACATAAATTGGTGTAACTCATCAGAAAACAAAATATGAAGGAAAAACCTCAAGCCCTCCTTAACAGTTACTTCGCTTTTAAAATAACTATGGTATGAAACAACTAAGTTTTCTGATTGCAAAGCTTGACATCTGCTGCCTGAGAGCTGCTTCATCCTCCAAGGTGAGATGATGTAGTGACAACAAAAGCAGAGCTACTAGAGACATGTTCCTATGCAAGAAGAGAAATTATTTAGTTTCCCCAGTGAAATCCTGTTATTTTTTGCATTTATCTGCTTGTGTAACAGCCCAGACCTATTGTATTTTAGGACACAAGTTTTATTTACCTCACTAGGCAATAGGAAAGGGTGCAGAGGAGTAAGTGTCAGAACAATCCTATCTGAATTTCTGAAGTGTAGAGAGAAGTAATATATTCTTGAAAGAGTAAAAATTACTGTATCTTATTCAGCAGCCTTCACTTTATCATAAACAAAGACTGTTGATTGGCTCCTAAATTTAGCACAGTTTAGAGTTATTGTTTGAAGATGCCTAGAAGCCCAAGGGAGAGCTTTTCTAGTTTAACATTCTGAAGCAAAAAATAACTTTACTCTGCAAAGAGTAATTCGAATTAGTAGTCAGAGTAATGCTCATACAACATCTTTTTTTGAATTTTTTTTTTCACTACAGTGTTATGAACACAGTGAATATACAATTATTTTTCACAGGCAGAGTTTCTTTTCAGTGTAAGCTTCAAATAATGCACTGGAAATAAAACAAAACCTGCCAAATTGTTCTGAAGCTTATTATAGCACAGTAAAATTTTTAGTTCATTAATCTTACTATAGCACATTCTAGACTATTGACTTTACAGCCCAACACATCAGGCTGTAATGAGTTTGCCATTACACAGCTCCTCAACAAATTCCTAATTAGGTTTTACAAACTATGGTTAACAGAACATGTATATATATAGGCTATAAAGTCCATGCAGCCCGATGCTCTGTCACCATTTCTCAAAAATTACTGCACTCCATTCAGCTACTGGAGATATTAATGATTTATGATGTGGCTGAGCAATTTCTAACTGATTATCTTTTATAAATCAAAGTGTTGGCTTCTGTTTCATGTCTCGACTGTGAACAAGTATCAAGTAATTTTCAAGAGCTATTCACAACAACACAAGATCTCTCCACCGATAAGCCGTATGAGGCATTTCAGAGCCTGCTATAGTGTTTTTCCTGTACAGATTGCTTTTGCACTGGTAATATGAAAGCAATATGTTATTTAATTGCCTGTTCAGAGTCAAAAGATCTTTATAGGACTCTTCAAAATGAGATTAAACTACTCTAAAATCATTGCTATTTCATAATCAACAAACTACTACTTTACTACTCAGCTTTATCTTTAAGAAATAAGCCAGAACAGACAAAATACGGAACAGACTTTTGTCTTGTGCCTTTTAGTGCAGCAAATAATTTTTTACAGGATTTCTGTCTTTAAACAAAAGAAGTTACTCAACATAAAAGGCAAACGTTTTCCAGCTAATCCATTTTATGCATAAAAACTAAATATGCACAAAATACATTTACTGGTATACTCAATTAGTGTAAGGAGTACTTGAAATTTACTGTACCATTAATAGAAGACTGCATCCGCGATGACACATTGCAGCAACGGATCAGTTGTGACACCACAGTGTACAGTTTCCCCAGTTCAGCATACTGGTATTTAATTGGAGGACCTGGACCTTCATCCAGAGCCACAAGCATGAAGGTTGCAGGAACATTTAGTTTCAGAAGTTGTGTCTTCTCTGCTACACCTTTATGGGCGGAAGGGGTAAAGACACATTTTGGGTTCAGCATAACAATACTTTTGGGGTTTTGTTTTTTAAAGAAAAATAACTACTGTTTACATGATTCATAGCTTTTATTACAACCACCATTATGTTTCCTGAGGAAAAAAAAAGTGGTCCAGTCAGGAAAGATGCACGTGACAATAATGTTCAGCTGAAAAAATCACAACGAAGGGCAGTTGTAAATGACTTTGATTTCATAACGGTACTCACTAACACTACAATAACTATAATTGGACTTGATGATCTGTGAGGTCTCTTCCAACCCTGATGATACTGTGATAATTCGTGTTGACAGTAAATTAAATAAGTTTTTCAGACAAGTTTTTTTACTGTGAGGGTCAGGATGGGATGAGTACCTCCAACAGTATGCTCGGTTATTTTTCCATCATATCCCAGATACATAACTTACAGATTTAAGACATTTCAGAATATGTTATACTACATGTTTAAGTGCAAATAAGTGACAAAATCAATTTAAGAAAAGAAACAAAACCGAAACAAACCCAAACAAAATGAGAAAACCTTCAAAACAAACCCAAACCAAAACCCCAACCAACAAACCCCAAATACACAGCTAGTTTCACTGCAAGAATACTATGCACATACTACAAAATACTTACTAGTAAATTTATGTCCTTTCTGACCTTGCATTCTGTTTCTCTATTTGGTTAGAAATCAGAACTTTTAATATGTATCTAAGGTATTTTTAAAATTTATTATGAAATAAAACTGGACCTTTCCTATCATCTTTTCTGACAAGGAGGAATTCAGACAGCACCTTAGTGGAGTTAATTTATAGTGTTTTCTAAAACTGTGTAAGTTCTGTAGTTACATCCCCTGTAGAACTGATCTCTTGCTTGCTTTATGTGAAGAATGTATTATTTGATTTCCCATATGTCAGACAATTTAGTCTTTTTTCATAAAACTTGGGGTGCTGCAGAAATGATGTATTGTGGCTTCTGAACATTAAACAGCCATAGAAAAGCCTTCAGGTAACAGTAGTAAAACCACCACAACTACTTACTATTTTTGTGTTTATCTTTGCAGACTGTGATAATGACCAGATCCATAAACAAAATTCAGTTATGCTTTCCTGCCTGGCTTCTGACCGCTTTCCTAGTCAGAGGCTTTAACTGCACTGACTGAAAAAAATCACAGACTCAACCAGGCTGAAAAGCTAATAAAGAAGAAAAAGTAACTTAAGAGTACAACTGAACTGTCTTTTCTGTAATGACATGAAGTCTGCTCTGGGGGTAACAATGGAAACCTGCCTGACAAGACAATCTTTTGTTAGATACTATATGAAAGTGATGTACATTACAGATGAAATTAAGGTGACACAATTGCCTAAATTAATTGTACAGACAGCAAACTAATTCCAATGAAACTGTTTACCCATATGAAAGAGCTTTGAGAACTCTCTGTGTGTCAGTTCTACGTGGAAACATTAATTCAATTGGGATTGATGTATTTGCCTAGCAATTTAGCCACAGAGTCATCTATCAGATACTAACATTTTAATTTGCCCGCCTGAGCAGATAACCAGCAATGGCTAAGCTGCTCACAACCATGAGTGTTGTGTAAAACTTTCAAGGGAACTTTATCTCTCAGCTTCACTTTACATAAAACAGTGAAAGTATCTCGGAGTGAGAGGAAGAGACCAACAGACTATCATTGTGGTACAGTATTGAACCCTGCTTAGAACCTGCTGCAGAGTAAGATGCCTTGTCACTTAAGACTACCACCAATGAAAGAAAAATGGGCCCTTGCTAGAAGACCCTAATAAATGGGAAAAGCAAGAACAAAGAGCTCCGTGACAATTCATTAGATCTGAACTGTGACTACGCTCCTCAAATTGGGAGTGCAAAACCAATCCTTTATTCATTTGGCTTGTATTTTATTATTGCCCTTGCTTTATTCATTTGATTTTCATTTTATTGTTGCTTTTCCTCAGGGTAAATATATAAAGTAGCAACAGATTAAACCACCTGAGAAACAGTTTATTCACTCAATTGCTAATTGACTTTCCTCATGCTGGCAATGCTGAGCAAAAGCATGATTACAGCTGTTCACCTGAATGTCAGTAGGACTGATCTCAGGTGATCATTTTTCTTGGAGTAGTTACTATTATACTATTTTATTCTATTCTTAGTATACAGTGACTTCTATGCAAAGAGCCTACATAATGAGGAACTTAGTACAATTTTTTGTATACTTCTAAATCTATACCTATTTCTATTTTCATAATGCTAGATAGAATTAAGATCTTGAAGAAAAATGGGTGATGCTAGAAGTGCCACAGTCAATGTTTCACGTCCATCACAACAAAACTGATAACTGTCGCACCAAAGATGCTAAAAATACATTTTCATTTGTGATCAAGCCCTCTCATTTCATTTTTCATCAGAAAATTCAGGACTCTGGTCTTTATTAAAATAATCACTTTCTGAAGCCTGGGAGAACTCCATTGAGGCTTTGCAAAAATACTAGTTTTTCTTTCTCATTTATCTTGAAGGAAAAACACTATCTGATATTTATAGTGGTATTTCCTGATGTGTTCTTCTATCTCTTATGATAACTATGGTGAAAGCATTCTGACTAGCAATGATGTCTAAGAACACAGACAGCTTGAGCTACTTCCTCAGTCTGCCAGTCTTTAAAGGGAAGACAGATACAGAATCAATGTTTTGCATTTGCCTGAACGTCAAAGGTGAACAACTCACACTGAGAGGGCACAATTGGAACATACAAAGCATGATCATCTATATTTATGTTTCCACAAAGGAGAGTCACATCTCTCTTTCAAACTTCTATCGTCCTCAACTCTTCAAGCTCAAAGCAGCTGATAAGACCCATGTGCTCCTTGGGTTTCATGACCTCTCTGTAAATGAGCCCTGAACAAAGCATTATCTCCCTTGCCATTTTTTCACCCTCACATCTTCTCAAGCCAGACACAATGTTATATTTCCATGATTCTTGTGAAATCTTCCAAGGATGGCAGGAAAACTAAAGCCCCAAAATGGAGGAAGACAGCTGCTCTATGGAACATTTGTATGATGTCTAATGACAATCTTCCCAAGGCAGAAAAGATGGGTTCTGCTGCTGCTACCTGCATAACTGGATCATTAATAAAACAGTTCAATTCAGTGTGATGGGGAGAAGTGTATGTAATTTGCTTACCTAGATTGGCATACATCACAAACAGATTGAAATACTGCTGCAAATGGCGCCCATGTTCAGATACTTCCCTTCTTAGAAGATTTAGTACCGCTCTCAGTAAGTGATCACTTAAACTTAAGTTATCATAAGTCTATTAAAAAAAAAGTGAAACCAGTGATTAGTGGTTGAATTAATGAGATTCATATAAGCTCCAAAATATTAGCAGCTGGTTAGTCTTCTGTATCTCACACAAAGACACTAAATACCATGTAAGTTCAAGAAATTATGCTCTTACAGAAGCTTTCAGTTGAACTTTTTTCTGCAGTAGCAGCTAGGCTAAGATACTCAGAAAAGCACCATGAACCTAATAGACTCAGACAGACAACCACATCACCTCTATAGACAGGTGTATCTCAAATGTATAATGAAAAAAAAACCACAGTCAAAGCCTGTGTGGTTTGAACTTAGCACAAATTATTTTGCTGGATACAGTAGTGAAAACATTCTGAACAATATGAATAAAAATTGCTATGCTGTAGACATTAAAATCATGACAAAACAAAGGCTCAAAAAGGTTTATCTTTAAAATTTTAATACAGTCCAAGCAATAATATTGTATGACAAGTATTACATTAAGACTTTGGCTTTTTTTTTTTTGGTTCTGTTTCTTTGTCAGTTCCAGATGTATAAAATTAGGGAATTCCCTGCCAATTCCTATTCAAATCTGAAGTTTTTGACAACTTCAATGTTGCAGAATAGAGGAGAAAAACCCTAGAAAACTGCACCTTTTCCTAGGTTCTGTTTGGATTTTTTTTTGTGGTGTGGTCTTGTTTTTTTTGTTGTTTTTTTTTTTGATTGTTCATGGTTTACAATTCTAAATTAAAAACAAGGATTTATTTCCCAACACATTAAATTACTATAAACCATGATTTTTACTACGTTGATTTCACACTTGCAATGCAACTCAGAGTTCTCATTACTTTGCAGATGTTTACAAATGAGGGAAAAAAGGGATTCCAATGACAGCCACTCTCTCACAAACTGGCCAAACTACCTCATGTTATTTGTTCCCAAATGGACTGAGCAGCTTTCTGGTCAATACTGATGCATCTGCTCCAGAATTTACATTAAATGCTTGTAATGAAGAAGTAAGACTAAGTTTCAGAACCTTTTCATTAGTATTTAACTTATTTAGTATTTACCTGACTGGAAGGTCCAGGAGAAGCAAAAGGTGAAGGACATGGTCCGTCTTGCAATGAAAAATGTGCAATAAATACTATAAGTTTTGCAAATGCACCTCTCACTTCTGCACTAGGGCATTCCAAAAGGTACTCAGAGAAGCGGTTTGAAACATTAAAAAGGACATTGTGTGCAAACCAAAAGCGTACATTCTTGCTGTGACGAAGGAGGATGCATAAAGCATCATACCTGAAACAGAAGATGACACAGCTAAGAGATCGCAACCAAGCAGACATTAATGAACTTTAGCAGAAAGACTCTGAAGAAAGTTTAAGTTAAATGCAATCCCCAAACACTTTGGGTCACAAAATGCTTACAACCAGGTAAATTACAGTCCCTGTAACAACATTCTCTGTTACTAGTAAGCAAATTCAAAAGGTACTTTGATTAAAAATCTGAACACTGAACTGCAGCATTTTCTTCTAGTGCCCATAAGAATTACAAGATGAGTATATCCCCCAAATCTGCTCAAAGCAGGTCCCAGTTGGCAGCCATCACTCCCTCCCTATTGGAATGGGGGGAGAGGGTGAGCAGCAGAGATTATAAGGTAGATTTTGTGAGCTACATGTAAGACATAACTAAATATGCAACATATAAAGAATCTATGTTTTCATTTACATATATATACAAAAAACCCTCAAAGAGTAAAATTATCTGTTGCAGAGAGGGTCTCATGTGACTTTGTCCTCTTTTATTGAAGCAGTATTTGAACCCATCTTGACCTCTTAAGAGGAGTAACTTAGCTGCTCTAGAAGTTGCTACTGGAGGAAAACTTCATGTATGTGTCATGTATTAGACAACTACTTATTAGTAGCTTCATAAACTCCTCATCATCATGAGTACTAGATTTTCTCCCTAGTTCTATCCACACTCCTCTCCCCAACACAACTGTTTAGTTGCCTTAACAACTAAAATGCTGTGGTGCTGTAAGATTACACTGTTACACTACAGACTGGAATTACAGGCTCCATAGCAGTGTACATAAAGCACTCTCTAATAGAGTCTGAAAGACTAGATAGATGTTTCAGAAACAGAATACATGTGCGTTGCAAAAATGGGCTGAAGCAAAGATTTGTTTCAAACTACCCAAACCATGAACAAGCCATTCTGGATTGGTCAGGACACAATCTGTTTGTCATGCACTAGCTACAGATTCTACTCTTTTTTTTTTTTTAAAGACAGAAACAAACCAGATTTAAGCCACATGAAAATTAATTTTGAAGCTGTTCATCTCAGCAGCTTATTTTCTGGCTATTTTCCCCCAGTATTTTCTGTTCAAAACTCCCCCCCCTACTTCTCCTGTGTGCTTCGATGATGCATTTAGGGGAAAGGGGAAAATGGGAGAGTCCACTAACATCTTTTTTTTGTAACACATATGTAAGTGAGATCTTTTAACAAACAGCAAACTTCCAAAACTGTTAAAAGACAAGATACCAATCACTAGCAGGGCCACGGACTATTTTCTTTGTATGAAATCCTGTGGTGAAGAGAAATCTAGCAGCAAGCTGAATACTAATCATAGTTATTTCTTCTGCTTCAGGCAACAGATGATCTTGCCCTAAAACAAAACCAAAATACTCACATGTAGACAAAGTAAAAGCAATTAACTTTTCATAATTTACATTCCAGATTACAATTTTTGTCTTGATACTCTGTTCTGATTTTAACAAGAAACTTGATCAAAACAGCTTTTGCAACATATCATTTGAAAATATAAGCTTTAGGACAGGTAACTGGAGACTAAAATACGTCTGACTTTTTAAAACTCCCTCACCATTCAGAACTGTCTTCAGCAGAACAGCACACGAACTATTTTAGCATGCCTTACAGAAAAGCTGAATAATATTTGATCATTTATAGAAGTTTCTTTTGTTAAATACTCCAGCACTTTATCACTTAGGGACACCTCAGTAACAGGTGTTTAACTGCAGAAGTCCAGAATGAGAGTATTCATTGAATCATAAAATGACTTCAGTTGGAAGGGACCTTAAAGATCACCTAGTTCCAACATCCCTGCCACAAGCAGTGACACCTTCCACTTGACTAGGAACTGTTTTAAGACCAGGCTGGATGGCCTGGGATGAGGCCTTCGCAAATTCTCTAAATCGCCTCTTCCAGTGTCCTCAGCACCCTGACAGTACAGAACTTCTTCCTAGTATCTAATCTAAATCTACCTTGCTCTAGTGCAAAATCATTGCCCTTTGTCCTATCATCACATGCCCTTAAAATCAGTCTCTCCGGATTTTCTGTAGACCTCCTTCAGGCACCAACAAGCTGCTTTAAGGTCTCTGCACAAAGCTTTCTCTTCTGCAGGCTGAACAGAACTATTCCCTCAGCATGTCCTTATAGGTGGAGTGCTCCAACCCTCCGATCATCTCCCCTGGACCCTCTCCAACCAATCCATTCAAAGCAGAACGCACAAAATCTTCACTGCTTATACAAATTCTTGACAGCCCAATAAAAGCTCTTCTTGCAAGAAATTAATCCATAATTATTACATTAATGTACTAACCTGGAGGAGGATTTAAGTAGACACTATTACAAGTAAGCAATTTCTTTATGAACTGGAAATATTCTAGGCTGTACTGCATACGATTATGCATGAACTGCACGTTCTGCTTCCGTACGCTGCGTTCGATGGCTGATGGCATTTTAATCTGATGTGGTTTCGTGGTGATAGCCAGTTCTGAAATATACTTTATTAGTTCATTGTCTTTGTCTATCGTGTCCATACGTTCGTAAAAAAGAATGTAAGCATTCCACCACCTCTTCTGGCGCCGGTAGGACATCCGCTTCATCATGTGATCGAACACTTCTCCCATGTACTCTCCACCAAAACACTGGTTTTTCATTTCTTCATCATCGTCCATTTTGCACTCTGTCACGTCGCCATCATCGAATTTATACCACCGATTCTTCTCACCATCTCCACCATTCCTCTGGATAATGTAAGAGTAATAATGTCCTCCGCTGGCCTGCCCGCTGTGTACGAGTACACCAACCAGCCTGTATTTTGTGCTCCCAGAGTGCTCGTTTTCAGACTGTTCGTTTTGTATTATCTGGTTTTCGGGATTTACATCGTCTCCTTCCAATTTTGCTACACCTGCCACTGTGTAAGGCTCCATGTCCAGCTCTCGTGGAAATTCAAAATAATCATTGAATTTGATTGCACATTCCCTTTCCCAGTCATAATCAAATCGTTTCAACTGGATTGCAAGAACTGGAGGCAACTTCTTAATCAACAAGCGTTTCACTGTGTCAACCTGTAAAAGGGCATGAACAGTTATCAGTTTCCATTCATATACTCTTACCAACAACCAAATGCAGTAATTAAAGGGTCATTCTTCCCCCTCAGCATGAACTAAGACTGAATATAGAATACAAGGTAACATCACTGTTACACACGGACTTAATATACATCTGATCAGTACCTTTTTGTTGCATTTTTCGCAATGATATGCATTTGCACCTTCCAACAGATCTCCTTTGACATACTGTTCCAAAGAATCAAGGAGGTTTTGGTGATTTCTTATATCTACATTCAGAGTTGTGAAGGATTCCTCACATTCGTACCTATCAATGAACAGACAGATGTATGAGAGAGGTAGAAACATGTTCAACTTCCATGTTTTATCCATGTCAAATTCTGGCAAAAGCAGTTAAGCAATCAAAAACAAACAGATTTCTTTTATTGTGGTCTTCCTACAATTACCTTACAGTATCTGCACTACCTGCAGCTATTTTATGAAGATCACAGAAATCAGTTTCTAGTTCACTGAAAGACCATAGAAATAGAATCTTTAAGCACATCTTGATTTTAAAGCAGCTGAAGGAGCATCATAGATGCTAACTTAAGCTAGTAGACAAGCACAGACAACAAAGTAGAGTACTCTTTCCCTTGCTGACCTTTACAGTCAGGAGTTAGACTGATAAATATTGTATCATATCTAAAGACCACAGTTCAAAACAAATTCCTACCAGCTATACCTGAGACACAGCCTGTTAAAATATCTTGGAAACAGATTATTTTTTATTTTCTTTAAATCAGTGATGAATAAATGAAAAAAGTTGCACCTAATCCAACAAAACCCTGCAGGGCTTGTTTCTCTGATATGCAATTAAGCAAGATTTTATAAGACTGAATAAATCAGTATTTAGGAACACTTGAACCAAAACAGCAGAAGCCACTAATTTATTAAATAACTTCCAAACTTGGAAAGGCTGTTATCTGTCATACCCAATCCAGTGTCTTAGTTTATCATCTGTTTTCTCCTCCATAAATTACAACCAGAGTAACATTTTTATTAATCACTAGAATTATGCAAATCCAATCAAGTTCCAAAAAGGCAAGTAATACTTCTGGAGTGAACAGTAAGACACGTGGCCTCACACCTATGTCTTCCATTTAATTATTCATTGTATATAAAACATCAGTGCTTTCATTTTATTTTCTAACTTACATCCATTCACACATTTTAACTCATGAAACAAGAACTTTTAAGTGGAACACCTTAAAATTCACACGTGGCTTAACTAAGCTTGAAAGTTTACCATGATAAAGATCAGTTTACCTAATTTTCCCCCTGTATTTTGATTGCTAACTGAATAAAAGTAAATGGCCAACATTTGTGACAAAGGGAATTTGCAATGGTAAGGTGCAGAGATCTACACTGTGAATTACATGAGATCTAAAAGATGTAGTGACACAAAGTTTAACGTAATAATTAAAAAAGTTGATTGTTGAACAAATCCATCATTTGGTCACCTTAAATCTTGCACACAGTCATCCATCTCACCAGGCATAACAGAGTCTAGAGAAGTATAACTGTAAAATGCCCAATTCTATTCCTTCACTAAGCATTTGTCATTGACAACATCAACAAAATAGGGAGCTACAGACTTGCAGTCTGATGTGGTATAGGTGTGGGTTCCCCCCGCCCCATATGCTGAAATTCAGCATTCTTATTTCACATTAATTAAAAATACATCAGAAATCTTCAAAGAAAAACTCTCTACATCATTATTCTTAATTACAGCTTACACAATGAGTATCAACAAAGTTTCATCACTGGAATTTAAAATTCACACTTGGGTCAGTTCAGCTATAATCTCACACTACAGAAGACAGAACCAGTTGGTGGCCACGGCATAAATCTTGAACATTGCATTTTGTCCCTAAGTTGTTTCCACTCCTAACAAAATAAAGCTTTTGCTCTATCTTTTCCTCCCCTGATCAATACAAAATGCTTCACATACAATTTGCTGCAATTTGCTGCAACTTCAAGACAGCTGAAGACAGGTTAATGCTAAAGCTGTAGAAAAAAATACCACCAAGGTATCAAAATCTATTACCTCTTAAAAAAATGACAAAAAAAAGACAAAAAACACACCAATTTTTGACTCCTCAGTCACTTTCATAAGATACAAACATAAGCTGTTTTTCTGTAAGAGGGAGGAATCTTAGACACGTACCGATGTGGGCATCCTTGACAAATCTTCTGATCAGCAAAGGACCCTCCTAAAACTTTACTTAACATTGCTGGATGGCCCAAAGCTTTTAAAGCTTCATCTAAACTGTCCACCAAGGAATTAAAAAATTCTAAAGCATCATGTTGTTCGCGGAGATTTACAGGTTCACCCCAAAGTCTAAAAACAAAAGCACAGTCTTGTCAAACATTTGTTTTTAAAGAAAATAAACTGCAAAATAAGAAAAAGTGTTCAATCTATTAATCACACTTTCTTACTGGCAAAACTATTCATTCATTGAAGTACTATACCATCTAATAGCAGTTTATATCTTTTTTCCCCTGTATTTTGATTGCTAACTAAAGAACAACAGTAAATGGCCAACATCCACAATACAGAGAATTTGCTACGGTAAGGTGCAGAGAAATCTACATTGTGAATCACACAGGACCTGAAAAATGAAGTGAACAATAAGAAGGCCAACTGTTAGCAGCAGTTGTATTACAAAATGTAGACAATAATAAAACACGTGTCCCTGACATTCACTTACTGGTATGTAAAAGCAAGCTTTTGCATCTAGCTTCCCACTTAATTCAAAGTCACAATATCGAGGTTAAGAACTGCCAGAATTCAAAACAATCATCTTGCAGTAAACTTTAGCAGTCTGCTAACAAACTGCAGAACAGTGAAAAGGTAGGATAACAATGCTAATTTACAATTAACATCTCTTCTACCATGACTAGTTTTGTTGTATTCTAGTGGATCAGTGAACAGACATCAACACTAAATTTCCTATTTACCTAAATTGTTTCCAAAACCCTCTTGGTACATAGTACTGTAGCCTGGAAGCTGCTAAATGACCAAAAATTACTTGGAGATGCCTCAGTACTCCAATATTGTACTCTTTTCTATCTTCTGTTTTACTCAGTGCTGGTTTATCTTCATACTGATGTGGATAACCAAACACATCATCCCGTGGATCAACATTACTCTGAAAGGCAGAAGAAAATGTGTGCAATTAACTTTGATACGTAGTTGTCTCATAGCTTGTTATACCCCTTGTTTAATTCAGTAATTTTCATCTGAAGAAATCATGTCTTTGTATGCACTAAAGTAGCTCAGGTAACAAAACGGTGTGTGGTGCACTTCCAAATAGAAATCCACGAGGAGGAAGTCTGCAAACCCTGATACTTACACCTTTTTAACTGCTTCTCTGCCAAGCAAGCCCATTCCAGCTATAAATATGATGCTATCTTTTCCACTGCTAGCAGTGGAAACAAAAATGGCTAGCAACTTTAATTTGCTATAATCTTTCCATAAAACAGAATTGTTTTAAAGATAAGCAAGTTCTGCATAATCAAATTTACCTCATTGTCCTGCTTTTCATCCCCAGACATGTCATCATCTACATCACTGCCTGTGCCTTCAATTGCAAGAATCCCATTCCTGATGGCTGGAATCATGTACAGCTGCTGAATGACAGAATTCATGTAACAAGTGGCACCAGCATTTTTCAGTCCTACAAATCCCTTTGGTGGTCGAGGCCCAACAGGTGGTAGATATTCCCATTCTGTAAGCGCTTCACAAGCTGGAAGAAAATAGGAGAATATTTTGTTATGGAAGAATTAGAGCATCAATGCAGTACAAATGGGAGTTGTGTACAATTAGTATTCAGTCTGTATCACACTGTGATTTAATTGCCAGCGTTAACAGAACTTCTATGAAGAGTAGATCTGCCATCTTCACATGAAACCGTTTTTTCTAAAGCATAACTAAAAAGGTGATCAGACAAAAAAAAAATCAGTCTATTCATGTACAAAACAGAAACTTTCCCTCAGTACCAGCAAGTTCTGTAGTTGAAGAATTCAGCTGAATGAATCTAGAATATACCATCTGCTTCTAAGTCTTTCACAAATTCACGATTCTTTAAAAACAACATTTCACTCATTCTTCACTTGCTACATGAGCAAGTTTCAGACAATGCTATCTGCATGCCTTGTCATAGATTTTTTTTTTCTCCCGAGCTTTCTACCTCATACCTCTCACATCACTTCAGAGTACACTTACAATCACAGCTTTCCTATGCTAATCTGTTGTTCCATGACTTTAACACAAAAAATTCTTATGTAAAACAAAGTAAGAGCATGCATGTTCTCAAGCAAGCTTTACTTGGTATATGAAACACACAGCATGCGCAGTTCATACATGTTCTCTTTTCTGTCTGACATAGCACGGAGATCTGGTGTTCCATGGTGCTTATCAAATACTTGAGTGGAATGAAATGCCAGAAAAATCTCTCTCATGGTGAGGTGATTAAGAAATACACTACTTTTCAATAGAAAAGGATGAAGAAAAAAGCATGAGATGGGCTGCATCAAGAGGAGTGTGGCCAGCAGATCAAGAGGTGATTCTTTCCCTATACACTGCTCTTGTGAGACCGCACCTCAAATACTGCTTCCAGTTCTAGTGTCCCAATCATAACAAGGACACAGAGCTGTTGGAGTAAGTCCAGAGGAGTGCCACAAAGATTACACAAGGGCTGGAACACCTCTGCTATGAGGATAGACTGAAGGAGCTGGGATTGTTCAGCTTACAGAAGACTCTGAGGGGGACCTTAGAGCTGCCTTCCAATACCTGAAGGAAGTCAGTCTAAGCAATAGGACAAGGGGGAATAGTTTTAAAGCTGAGGGAGAGTAGATTTAGACTGGATCTTAGGAAGATGCTCTTTAGGGTGGTGGGACTCTGAAACAGGCTGCCCAGGGAGGTTGTGGATGCTTCCTCCCTGGGGTTGTTCAAGGTCAGACTGGATGAGGCCTTGAGCAGCCCGGTCTAGCTGTGAGGCATCCATGCCCATGGCACAGAGTTTGGAGCAGATGATCCCTAAGGTCCCTTACAGTCTAAGCCAGTCTAGGATTCAGTTATTATTTGAGGTGGAACTGAAGAGGAGGAGATTTAAAAACTCAAATCACTCACTGGTACCACCAGTTAGGTAGGTAGCACTGCCATTGTCAGAGGTAGTGGACAATTCCAGCTATGGGACACTATTTCTAGATGCTTATATAGTTTTACTAGACTCTGCAATTTTAAACATTCTGTTATATCATGGAACAGTTTGAGCTGGAAAGGACTTTTAAAGATATCTTTCCTAACCCCCTGTCCAAAGGCAGGGACATCCTGGCTTTGAATGCTTCCAATAATGAGACATCCATAACTTCTCCAGGCAACCTGTTCCAGTGCCTCACCACTCTTACCATGAAGAATTTCTTTCTTATGACCAATATAAATCTACTCTATTTCAGTTTAAAATAATTTCCCTTTGTCCTGTCACTACAAGCTCTGGTAAAAAGACCCTCCATCTTTCTTATAAGCCAGCTGTAAAGACTGGAAGTCTTTCCAGAGACCTTTCCTCCAGGTTGGACAAGCCCAACTATCCCTGCCTCAGGGTCCCAGAACTGCTTCAAGACCATTGAGTCCAACCATCAACCTAACACCTCAATGGCCATTAAGCCATGTTCCACAGCACCATGTTCACACATTTCTTGAAAACCTCCAGGAAAGGTGACTACACCACCCTGCTGAGTAACCTATTCCAACATCTGACTAACCTTTCAGTAAAGAATTTTTTCCTAATATCCAATCTAAACCTCCCCTAGCACAAATTGAGGCCACTTCCTCTTGCTCTATCACTTGATACTAAGGAGAAGAGATCAACCACCCTGCTTCACTACAACCTCCTTTCAGGTGGTTGTACAGAGCAATGAGGTCTGCTCTCAGTCTCGTCTTCCTCAGATTAAACAATCCCAGTTCCCTCAGCTGCTCCTCATATTCTCCAGAGTCTTTACCATCTTTGCTGCTCTCCTCAGCATACACTGCAGCACCTGAATGTCCATCTTGCAGTGAGTGGCCCAAAACCAAACACTGTATTTGAGGTGCAGCCTCCCCAGTGCCAAGGACAGGATCAGGATCATTTCCCTATTCCTGCTGACCACACTATTCCTGACAGAGGCCAGGGAGCTGTTTGATTTCTTGGCCACCTGAGCACATTGCTGGCTTGTGTTCAGCAAGCTGTCAACCAGCACCCCCAGGTACTTTTCCTAATACAACTGACATCAGCCCACCAATCCAATCTGTCCGTATCCCTCTGCACCCTTCCTACCTTTGAGCAGATCAATGCTCCCACCCAGTGCGGTGTCACCTGCAAGCTTACTGAGGGTGCACTTAATATCCTCATGCAGAACACCAATAAAGATAGTAAGCAGAACTGGCTCCAAAATTGAGCCCGGGGGAACACGACTTGTAACGAGCTGCCAGATGAATTTATCTGCCTTCGCCACCACTCTTTGGGCCCGGCCATCCTTTTAACTGAGCAAAGTGTTGACCCACCCAAGCCACAAGCAACCAGTTTCTCCAGGAGAATGCTGTGAGAAAGTATCACAAGCTTTACTGAAGTCCAGGTAAATGCCATCCACAGCCTTTCTCTCATCCATTAAGTGAGTCACTTTAGATCATAGAAGATCAAGTTTGTCAAGCAGGACCTGTCCTTCATGAACTCATGCTGACTAGGACTAATTACCTGGTTGCCGTGCACATGCAGTCACACCTCCCCAGTTAGTAAGGACTGCTGATAAACGATGGAAAGTAGCTTGGTGAACACTTCTGAGAGTGCTGGGAGAACTGCCAGATGCGTGTGCCATCTGGCCCTGTAAACTTGTATATGCCTAAGTGGTGAAGCAGATCACTAACCATCTCCTCTTAAATTACAGGGACTTCATTTTGCTCTCTATCCCTATCTTCCAGATCAGGGGTATTCAGTGAATGACTGGTCTAACTACTAAAGACTGAGGCAAAGAAGGTGTTGAGTACCTGAGCCTCTTCCTCATTCTTTACCACTATGCTCCCCTCTACACCTTAGTCATCTCCCTGTTACTAATATATTTGTAGAAGGAATCTTCTTCCCATTTAAGTTTGGGGTTGCTTGGTTTGAGCTCTTTTGTTATTGTGCTTTATTTATCTTTTTTTTATCATTGTTTATTTGGTTTTGTCCCTCGCCTCTTTCCCTACTAATATCACAGACAAAATGGTTTAGCTACCCTATTCAGGGCTGCAGAAAATAAGCTCCTCTTTGTTATTTTAGAGAAAGTCCTATGTGCCTTTTATTGATAACAAAATCTATGTTAAGTATGAGCCTTTTGCCGTCCTTGTTAAGAATCAGCTCCAGTTTCATCTATAAGATCCTGAAACACTAATACAAGTTTCTGTACATACTGCAATTGCTATAAGCTTTCTCCAACACAAAGGAAAAAGTCCTTTAAGTGCCAAGCTGTGCTGAGACAAGGTCCAAACTAAGAGAACAAACATCTGAGGAAGGACTAAGACAAGCAGAGAATGAGTATTGAACTAAAAAGGGAAACAGAACAGTGGACCCGTGTCTGTGTGTAGACAATGATGACAAATTAGGTGAGCAACAGACTGGCACTAAAACTAAGCCAAAGATACCTGATGAGGTTCTGGAATTGGTTAGGCAGAGCCTGAAACAATGAGACAAAAGTAGAAGATACAGACAGAATGAGGTTTCTGGGAGCTGGTATGGGCAAAAAGGAGTAGCCAAAGACAGGGTAGGAAGGGTCAAGACCATGTAAGTGACTAGGACTGGAACCTGGGTGCAACCATGTAATGCAAGTCAGTACATTTACTGTATAAACACAAATAAAGGCTACACTGACAGATTTTGCTACAATTTTGGCAGACTGGTTTCACGACATTAAAAGCAGCCTCAAACAAATCCCAAACTGCAAAAAAACCTCAGCAACTAGTTCAGTTGGTAATATAAACAAACTCCACACATAGTATCTACAGTAGCAAGTAGAAAATAGATAATAAAAATAGTACATACTAGTGATTGCTGTACCTATGTAATACATTTCAGTCAAGGTGTCTACTATCTGTTTGAGATTCCGCACACATCCAACTGCTAGTGCGACCAGCAGCTCAAAGCCAGCATTAATAGTAGCTGGTGAGCTACAGACTGGTATGGCCTGCTCAGCAGGCAATTCTCCATTTCTCATGTATTGTAGATAAACATTGGAAGCTGGGAAGATGAAATCATCTATCAACTCCTGATGAGAAAAAAGGAGAAAAAAAATTAAAAATCAACTTACCATAGAAAGATACATAATTTTATTACAGAAGAGTTATTACTTAATGAATGTCTGATAACTGAGAGTCCTTAAAAATCTCAAGAGTTAAAATTAAGTCCAGTACTATAACAAGCTTTTAAATTTGAAACAGAGTAACTCAATTCTAAAGTGGCTTCCTGCAAATCCACTCTTTCACTGCAAGTTAAAAATAAATCTGTATTATTCTTGATTGGTGAAAATTTTCTCTTGTCAAACCAGTATTATCTACAAAGCTCTTTACTGATGGATGCTGAAACCCCCTGAATATTCCTACTGTATAATATCAGAGGTACAAAGAAAATATGATTGGAGATTCTCAGATATTATGCATTTGCTCAAATCAGTCATAAACGTTAACAGCAGTAATTAAAACATGGAGAAAAGTATCCTGTATCTAGCTCACTATCCTTGCATAATGTTTGCTGAGTCTTGAAATAACAGTTCAAAACGTCATAGCAGCTCCAAAGGATGACAATATTAAGTACTCTTATGAATATGTATTTTTCTTTTAAATTGTTTTAGTAGTTCAAAATACATTAAACTCCAATTGGAAGCCCTTCCCAAGCAGTTAAATTGGGACATTTTATGGTTACAAACCACAAGACGCGAAGCTTTTATTAACCTATTTATAGTTAAGAAAAAAAAATCACAGCAACTAAAAAAACCCAAAAAAACCCAACAAAAAACCAACCCAACCCCCAAAAAAAACTAACAACCACTTCCATTAGTCAAAAAATCTGAACTTACTTTAATGAGATTAGCACCTCCTTTTTCACAACCAATATGGTACTTCTTCTCAGGTGTCTGGAATGCTAACAACTCTTTTGTTACTCCAAGGTGACCCTCTAAGATAGTTTCTTCAACACCTGTTTCCCCTGTTCTTTTTACTTCATCCTGCCATTTAAGAGACAATTAGGATACTCTAAACAACACACATTTACCAAGCTTAAAACTGAACTTTACAAAGCAGCAAAAAGCTGATCATCAGAAACAAATCGATCCTATAACTTACCCTAATTCTCTTAAGCCAGTCGATTTCATTATTGAGAAGAACTTCAGCATTTGGTACGTTAATGTTACTGTTGTAAGCATAGTTAAGAAGATGTCTTAAGAGAGTGAAGTAGTCTCCAGAATGCTTAGCTCTCTCTCTTGCAGTACTCTAAGCAGACCAAAACCAAATGATAAAGAATTCATACATGCTTCTACTTACAGCGCAACACAGGTATTTCCCATAAAACTGGCAGTAAATACTAAAGGAAGTAAGTGTAATTTCAAACTTTTATAAGCTTACAATTGGGTTTAACTTAATAAATCACTTCTGGACTATTTTAGTAGCAAATTCTATACTTGAATGAGAAACAAACAGCAAAGTGATTAAATATGTCATGGGAATGCAGAAGTGAAAAATCCTGGTGTTCTTTTACTGGATCTACATGAACTGTAGGTAGCCACCTAATTTGTTAATGATTTTTACTTGAAGATTAGCACTGTAGCATACAGATATTAATTGTTCATGCTCTTATCAAAAAATGCAAAAAAAGTCCATTTCCTCCTCACCTAACTTAAATAGAAATCAACTGTGCTGCTTGCCTGTATGTCAAAACAATCTGTATTTTAGTGACTGCTAATAACTATTTGCCTTTTCTTGCAACTCTCTTGTCTCATTACTTTTTACAGACATTCACACTGTACTGAAGCCTTTAACTCTAAAGACTTACCCCGAGAACAGTAAACAGCAGGGTAATGAAGAAAAGGAGAGGTCTCTGTCCCATGCAACACCTGGTAGCCATTAAAAAGAATTGCTCCTGTGCCATCTGACGAACAGTTCTGAAAATCATTTAATAAAAACATTAAATTCTATCTCCCTGTCCAAAAAGGACATGAAAACTCCTCCAAACAATTAAATTTGTGCCTATCTGCTTAATGCTGTTTTCTAGAACTTCATGTAACACAAGAAATAGGAATACTTTAATTATTCACTACCCATCATATTGTTTCTCTTTGCAGTGAAATTTTGGACACATGAACTATTATTACCAAGCCTGTTCAACTGTTTATTATTTAATGGTAAAAGGAGACTTACCAGCATCTGACCACTAAACCTTTCTGAAAGCCTGCAACTGTCGCATAGTGCAAGCAATTTTCAACAATTTAGCAAGTTGTTGTTTTTTCCACCTAAACAGTCACCAGTTGTGCCTGAAAGACACCAAGTACCCTTCTAAAATCATTCTTACGGATTCCTACAGCAGTTTGATGAACACCTATGAAGTGATCAAAATTGATCATTGCGGGGGAAGGTCCAAATTATGCCTAGAACACATATCCATCACATGCCCTAAACACCTGCCCAAATACCCATTTTGGCGCCCACTTCCCGCTTCTTCTTCCTGGGTGGAAGACGTGGGAAAGCAGACAAAAGCTTTGGCCCCTCTCAGTCTATCACAGATGCCATACTTGGCCTTGTTTTTCAGCTTGCTTTGTTTTGTGATAAACACAGGTCAGGATCCTAGGCCTGTGCATCTGCCTTTTTTGGACAAATAATTCAGGACTGGTTCCAGGGGTGGTTTTACCTGTTGCTATTGCTCGAAGATGCTCGCCAAAATGCTTAAAACCCTAGCAAAGTTGCTTGTTTGCTGCTGCTGCTTTTGTTTTGTTTGCTGCCTGTTTGCCTTAGGTGCCTCTGTGTGCCACCACACTTTGCATCGCGTGTGAGTAGGGACTTGTCTACGACTGGCAGCCTGACCCTGCCTGATTGAGCCCGTATATAGGTAACAACCCAGCAACAACCTAGTGATGAGTTGCAACTTTGGGACTTGCTGGCCTGCTGCTCCAGCCCAAGAGCCAACTCCTTGCTATACACAGCACTCAACCAGACTACTCCAGCCAGCAAACCTGGACCCTGCTTTGCCCAGGTGGCTGCTGACCACCCGATGACTTCCTGGGAGCCACGGAAGACCTCTCTTGCATCCG
Organism: Pogoniulus pusillus; assembly: GCF_015220805.1. NCBI lineage: Eukaryota > Metazoa > Chordata > Aves > Piciformes > Lybiidae > Pogoniulus > Pogoniulus pusillus. The sequence goes on from NC_087275.1 coordinate 23,769,318, forward strand.
TGGGCCTTCTCAGATGACGTGCTCAATTTGGACCGAACAAGCAGCAAAGCCACATCACATCATTACCACCTGAAGTCCACCACATGCCTTTCACTATATATATTTTCCTGTTTATGCTTCTGGAGCACAAATATTGAGACTTTTGAGCAGCGAGTACCCTAACTCTCTTTACTCAACTTTGTAAAAGTTTATGCTTAACCTTTCAGCGGCAGTTTGTGCTGCAAGGCTCTCTAGTCAGAAACGTTTCTAAGGACTTTTCCTAAATCATTTGACTGTGTATATACATATACATTCTGCAAAACAGTTTTACCAACTGCATCATAGAATCTGCATGTGTTAACTATAAGTAAGTTTGGGGAAGTTTTCTTTGTATAATTAATAAACTATTTAATACTTTTTTACATTGGTCTCATTACAACTCACTCCTAACTCAGATTCAAACCCCTCCTTAACAATCGTTAGTAAAAAACGTGAAAAGATGACACCCACAAACACCTGTGTGACTAGAATGAAAAGGAAATTTTCCACCTCAGAACTTAATCTAACCATTGCATCTTATAAAAACCCAACACTGCTTTGGTGGGGAGAGAATACCAATGAATCCTGTGCTTTACAAAGTATCTCAACATAAGAAACTGAATTCTGCTGTGGCTGCCACTGGCATCTGCCTGTAAGATCACTGTGGAAAGCACACAAAGGAATCCTACTTCCATCAAAGCTCTTTATGTGAGGTTAACTGTGCTTTGAAAATGTCCAAGAATGACCATGAGATCAGAGCAAAGATGCACCCATCTAAGCACCCTGTCCCTGGTATACACCTCAGAAAGCACCCAAGAAGAGGGAAGCATGCAGTGACATTTCTCCAAAATGTTCTTTTGGCTTCCAACAATTTGTGGTTTGGGAAGACTACCAAAAGCATGATTTCATAGTCCTCACTGAACAATTCATGAAACCCCTCAAACTATTTCCAGACTGAAGGTTTTTATACTGCTTAAAGGTTATGCTCAAACAGTTATTATACAAAGAAACACTATTCACTATTCGCTATTCTCCCTTAGCTACTTCTGATTTCAAAGGTCTCTCTGGAACTCTCCTCCCACCATTTGTCTCTTCTCCAATACAAAGTGCCCCAAGCTCTTCATCTGTTCCTCAGATGGAAGTAATTTCACAGCTTTGATCTCCCCTGTCACTCTTCTCTGATCTTTCCAAGTTCTACTACATTAGTCTGAGTTGCAGAAGACTGTGGGGTGGAGGGGGTCTGTTTTGTTCCTAACAATAATTGACATTTTATGAGATTTGATTGCTGATCTGATGATGTCATTGAACTTCTTACAGAAATTAGTTTTAAGATGCAACACTAACTGCTTGGGGCACATCACACAGGCAGTACTCAGATTCATCCACTTAAAGGCAGAATGAAACAGATAAGGGTGCTATTTTCCCCAAACAAGAATTGTTATGTCACACTGTTATGTCTCGAAGTAATAGTTGAACACAAGTATTGCATTTTTGTGAGGCTGTAACAATCTAAAAGCTCTTAAAGAACCAGGAGAAAGAAGGGCGCAGCTTCCCAAAAGCACACATCTAGTGTGATGTTAGACACAACAGTGTAGAGCTAAGTTGCATGATAAACTTGCACTCACCCAGTGAAAAAGCTAGAGGCCAAATTACTTCACTGAAGCAGACAACCCAAATCCTCTCCTACTGATAGCTCCAGTATACAGACTTCTGGTTAGTTAACAGAAGTCAGTCTTGGAATTTTCACGTTTACGGGGTACACATGTATGACCACCAAATATTTTGCAGGTGTAAGTAGAACACTTTTGGGTTCCAGGATACTTAGAACTAGTTGTTCAGCTATCTGCTGTAAATTAAGCCAGTCCTGCATGCATGAGTCACTACTATGAAAAAAATTACCTTGGAGAGTAAGAGCTGCTCTAGTATTTAACATTAAACAATTCCCATTCTGTTTCTCAATTTATAGGAAGCATCATTACGTTATGACGAAACAGCACAATTTCCATACAGCTTCAGCCTCTGAAAGGATCAAGTAAAACCCACCACTCCACCTGATGTTTTCCAGAAAGATCCTACTTGTGAGATCTGAATTGATTGGATCATACTCCTTAGCTTTTATGGTGCACCAAAAACATCTACTTACATGCATATTTTTGCTCACATTGTTCTCTTAACTAAGGATAGACGATCAGAGAACAATAGCTGAAAATGGAAGGACATTCAGAATTCTCTCTGCTGTTTTATAAATTTTCTCTGCATTGCAAACTAATTTATTTCCATGCTTCATCATCTCCACTTTCCAAGCAGTCTTCCATTTCTGCTCATGTTTATGCTAGTCTAGCTATCATGTAAAGACAAATGATTTAATTCTAAAGTGAGGTATCATGTACCTCAGAGGTTTTACAAGCATATGAGAGAGAAGACCTCAATGGCTACAGTATCTGGTAGAGAAATAAAGCAGAGATAAGGAGCTGAGCAACACCCCAACTGGATAAGAGAAGCCCTTACAAATGTTATGCCCTCCACAACAAAAAAACCCAACAACTCCCAAACAACCCTCATCCACTAAAGCTACTCTTATTTTCACAGGGCAAAAAGCTTACACACCTGAGGAATTAAGCCACACGCAGAAAGAGAAGCTCCAGCCTGGGGACACCTCTAGTTTCTTACAGTATTATAGGAAAAGTACAACAGTCAACTGTTCACTGGGCATAACAACTCAGTCCATGAAACTCTATCAGCAAGGAGATTAACCATTGGAAGAGACTACCAAAATCATGATAAATACTCCCACCTGTACATCAAGACTGTAGGTTTTCCTAAAACAACAATTCTACCTCCATCACAAACTATGTTAGATGGAACCTGAACAATGAAAATTCAGAAACTAAATTGTTTAAGATGTGTAGATTTAGAAACTCCTGATTTGACCAATACTTCACTTCCTTAAAGGAAGTATGCCCAGAACAGAAAAATCTTCATAAACAGCACCTGCAGTATGCAAAGACTGAAAGAGTGGTGTTAATACTACAGACTATCAGAAATAAACAAATGCTGGTGAACACTTTGAGAAGCATCATTTAAAATCTAAATCCATTGCCAGAAAGTCAGATAACTATACTGAAATATACTGTAAAAATTATCACCCATTACATACACTTGTACAATTAAGATTATGTAAAAGACACACAAATCTGATATCTTTAGACACATCAAAAATCAAAGCATAAGGCAGCACTGACACCTTCCCCTGCTATTAAACTGTACTGGTACTATTAATCTGAGGAGTGGCTGACATACAGTCGCTGTCAAAACAGTAACTTCATATGAAATTCAGTCATCCCTTACTCATCAGTCTTGAAAGCTACCAAAAATAATGAAAGACAGCTTGTTTCTTTTAATGTGTAAAATGGCAACATGTATTTGTCAACATATCTCTTTAAACTTAGTTCTAACTTAAGTCGTAATAACAAGATTCGGTGAAGCTGGAAATCCAACTTCCTATCCTGTATCACATATTGTAAAATAATACAGCCTGTGGGATTCTGATAACACTCTGTAATTTCACCAGTGCTTGCAAACAGTTCATTGCAAAGAGGTAAAGTGATGATACTATTGATACCTTTTTTATGGTGAATACTCCTGAATATAGCTTGTTTTATCTGGAAAAGTAAAAAAAACCCAGACCTTGGTGCTGAAATTCTGACTCCATTCATATGAGGTAATTAAAACTCGATTTTAAAGGCACTGAAAGGCTTAGAAGAGTTCACACATTTCTGATTTGGCATTTCTCAAAGAATAAATAAAATATTCATGGAACAACAGCAGAAATCTCACAAAGCTAGAAGTAAATCTTTAGTAAGAGCTCAAAGCACTGGTAACTAAGTTTAACAACATACAAAAATTTTCCATCTGCATGGCTTCTAAAAAGACACCTCAGTACTTCCATTGCAATTTCCGAAGGGCTAACAGTCACAAGAAGATGCACATCATACAGACACTAGGGAGATCTGTAAAAATAGCCTGGGGATAGCAGGAGACCCTTGAACTCCACGGAAGGACTGCAAGGCAACTGAACCACATTGCTCTTGGTAGGCTCCTGCTGGTTTTCCCTGTCCCTTAACAGTGCTATGGGCTCCTCCAAAATGCTGTTCCTGCAACAGGTGACAGCTGCAGTTTGACAGCTTTACTTAAACATCACTCGTGAAGAATCACAAGTGTACCTTTCTGGTGCAAGAAACCCAGAAGATTAAATTTTAACTTCCCCCTCTCTTCAAACTTCTAGTGTTGAGTTTCTCTTTACTCACCTGAAGAAACATAGGAAATTTCTTTTAAACCTAAGTTACTTGAATATTCTAATGTAACAAGTATTCACTTAACTTCTGACCAACAATATTTTAAAGGAGTTGTTATACAGCCATCAGTAGCACTCTATCAGGCATCCATCTGACTTCACAATATCCTTCCTGTGCATACACAGAAGATGGGACTGATATAGCTACCACTTTAGAACAGGTATCCAAATTACAGATTTAAATTGCTAAATAAGAAATTAAGACACCTGCAGGAAAAAAATAAAATAAAAAGTAATAATAAACCCCCAAGCCACTGCTCTGCATTGCAACTTCACATTAATTTTGGAATTTAAAATGTATGATTAAAAAGACCCCAACATCACCAAAACTTACTTGCTGTGACAGTGCAACAGCAAATCAATGATAAATATCTGCCATGCCTTTTCTTTACTGAGTGCATCCAGTGCCGTTGGAATCAAAGCAAAACACAGGGTCATCACCTCCAATGCTTCACAGCAAACTTGTTCATCTTCCATGTCTGGTTCATTTCCTGCATTTGTCTGTGAAAATAAACAAAAGAGCACAAAGTGGGTATAGAAAACAATCTTGAGAAACCCAACTGGTTCCAAGGTGTATACACTAAATACAAGCATGAACCACACATTTGTATACTGATTATTGGTGCCAAGTATTTAATGTGCTCCACTCAGATGTGATTCGGAGAGCTACACAGGATGACCTCAACTTCCAGCAGTGTGCTTCATAAAGGAGGATTCCAAGCATGACCTTAAATATCCAGAAGTTAAATAGGAAAATCTTTGTAGACAAAAATTACATCAAGTTAGAGCCACTGGTGGTTTTTGTAGGTTTCTATTTGGGTTCTGTTTGGTTTATTTCAGAATGTTTTTCCTTACTACTCAAAACTTGGGAGTTTAAAGCTTTAGAACCAGTTACTAATTAAAACCAGAAAGGCTAGTGTTGTGCAATTCACCAGGAAGTCTAGTTTTACCAAGCTGTGACACTCTCAACTTATTTGGGCAAAAGCTTCTTAATGCTGCTAAAATTTATTCAGAAATTTACTACTTTTTGAGAAACAGGCAAATCCATTTTTAAACATAATTAATGTGGTGAGGAGGAAAGGACAGTATCTCAAATTGGTACATTTTACTCTTGCAATTAAACATTTGAGCCAAATGAGTTATTTTGGTACATTTTTCCAAAATAAATACTTTTGAGAATAAAAGCAAGTCCTCTCCTCAATCTAAAGCAAAATTAATTAGCTCAAAGATGTTCTGAAGAAACTGGAGGTATGCAGGTTTCACTTTTATTTCATTAGTAATCACAGCTGTAGTTTAGCAACATTAACTAGAGGCATAAAGCAGGTATGGAAAAGTATTGAGATTAAATAAGTAGTAAGAGGGCATTACAATATAGAAGAGACAGCTGATGGTAAACAGCAACAAAAGATGACAAAGTATGTCTCAGTCTGGCAACAGACATTATTTTGTCTTTGCACAACAGCTAAAAATCAGAGACAGTGGCTACCATTGCACTGGAAGAATGTGGTAATTCTGGTATCTCAAGACACAGAAGCAGAAAACTTTTGAACAAGTTCATGACTGCATCTGCTCTACACTGAAGCCCTGTTTAGAAAACAAAGTTATTTCTGCACAGGCGCAGGGATCTAATAAAAGGTTAAAATGCATTTTATACTTGGTGAAGTGTTTCCCCATATTACGGCACCAAGACCTGACGTGCCTGTACAAGCAGCACACTTGCACTATTTCATGTATGTGCCCTTTCTAATGTTCCTGCTCTCTGTAATGGAGGTTGGACTAGATGACCTTTAGAGGTCCCTTTCAACATAAACCATTCTATGATAATATGGCAATGGAGATCTGGCACCATGGAAAGTCACACACAGTCTTCTTCAACTACTGAGAGTTGAAAAAGTTGAAGTATACTCCATAGAAGGTATATTCTCAAAATAATTTCTCTGTTAAGTTCAACTGAGCTTAACTTCACCAGTTAAAAGCTCAGAATCTTCCTAAAGTGCTCACAACTTTCTTAAGCCTTGGTGTGAGTACTCTGAAACGCTTCTTTGAAACACATTTACCACAGCTGCCTTTGACGTTTTTAGGAACCCTGACATATTATTTCTGATTCTACAAAAATCCCAGATTCACAGATTGTACTGAGTTGGAAGAGATCTTCAAAGGTCATCTTGTCCAAGGCCCTGCAGTAAGCAAGGACACCACCAACTAGATCAAGTTGCCTGGGGCCACATGAAGTCTGATCTCGAATGTCTCCACTAACAGGGCCTCAAATGCATCTCTGGGCAACCCGTTCCAGTATCACACTGCTCTCATTCTTAAACTAACTTTTAATAATAAATATCTACCCCACAGATCTTGCAAAATATTTCTGCAACCTATAAATTAAAAGCTCAAGGTCCACTGGTCAACTTAGAAAACAGAAAGCTCCTTCCCTTATTTTCTCCTCTAAGCCTATGTTTACCAATCACCACTATGAAACTGCCATGCAAATTACTTTCACATTAGGAAATGTAATTTCTTGTATTATATCCCTCTATTTGTGCAATATTTTGTTTAAAAAGACATTACAAGAGAGCAAACTGTATTTGATTTCCCCTCCTTACTACTTCTGCATGTTCTTCCTCCTTTTAGTTTCCAATTTTCCACTTCAGATATTACTTCCTATTCACCTAGCATATACCAAAAGCATCTATTTAGTACAAATGTCCACAAGTAACATTTTTTAAAATCACAAAAACCCCTTACCATGCTCTACATATAAGTTTGTGACCTAAAAAAAACCCAACACAAAACTCAACCAAAAAACCCTATTTCACAAAGAAGTTATTCTCACAGTAACAGAAGCAGATGACATAGTACTACACAAACCAATCAGAAAGGTGTCATATTTTGAAGTAAATATTCTTCCTCTAACTTAGTGTTTATGTGCAACAGCTAATACAGCAAGAATAAAACCTTTCAATATATTCCTTTCCCTTTTACTCTCAGGCAAAAAATTAATGACTACTAGATTGTATGAGATGAACAAGGGAAGATCTTAGAGAACAAAAATAATTTAAACCACTATCAAAATAAAGATTGCTATTCCTTATGACTGTTAAGAACTATTTGTTAAACACAAGTTGTGCAATAATATACTAATACATAACTCCAAGTTATTTGCATAAGCCACATGTGAAACAGTGAAAATGTTCTACATATCAATGTAAAAGGGGGATTAGCAATTATTTTAACAGTGCTTCAGTGCTAATGTTGGATCAATTAGCTCTTGTTTATCATTCTAGACTGAATACATGGTTTAAATCAACTGCTTTGGAATAGACCTTTTAAGCCTGAAGACCAGAAAAACTAGCATAGCAAAAAATGCTTATTCCTTACTCAGAAAAGGAATCTAACTGGGATGAAAGCACGTTACAGGAGCTTAAACAACTGATGCACTTTTGAACTGGTAACAGAGTCAGGTATGATTAAATAGTTACAGAGAAGAGGAATGTAGAACAGAAAATGAAACTGTGGTATGACCACTGACATATACTAGAGTCCAAAATAAATCACCATCAAGATACCCATCTAAAAGGTCATCATTCTCTGACCCGGTTGACACTGTTCCTTTTGTAAATAAAGGAACAGGTATACAGAAAAGAAGTCACTTAGGAATTCTTACCTTCTCATAGATTTTACTAATTTCTTCATTCGAGCTGAAAACCAGCTGAACTGACCCACAACCTGACGCCCAAACAATTTTTTGTACTGCCCTAATAACACAGATATCAGGGATGTATTTTGATGCCTGAAAAAAAGAGAAATAAAGCAAAGTAGCATTAAAAACCAGTTGAAAATAACATTACAATGGATACTAAATTTTCAGAAATGCATTTTATACAAAATTAAAAAACCTTGTTTGATTCCGATTTAGCAGAAACTGCCAGCTCCAATGCTGAAACATTCTTATTTCAGAAAACGACTCAAGAAACCACCAAGCCTGGATCTGAAAGTCAGATAGCCTCTTTCCAAGAAACTGTTTTAGATTTTGTCCTCACCGTGGTGGTTATTGTGCTAGCTGATAGCAAGCTAGAGAAATTAATGCTTATGAAGTGATCAATACATAAAGGGATTGCTCTATGTTCAAGGTAAATAGCATTTTAAAAACGCAAAGCATGTATCTTACGAATGCAGAATCACTCCTCAGCATTTTGAGCATGGCCTAAGTTAATATCCAATAGTTTCAACTGATATAAATACATCACAAAACATACCACAAATGCCATTATTTGTATTTGGCACCGACTTTCAAAATAACCCTGAAACTATATGGAGTCTACATGCAAAGCAGAACTGTCTGAAAATTAGGTAGTCTTTCAAACAGATGGTAGACAGTTCTCAGAGATTTCAAATGTACATTTTCTAATGCTCAGACTTAATAGAAAAAGAAGACTCTCAGAAGGTAAGTTAGCTAAGTATCTGCTAAGTTAGCAATACCAGGAAACCTGAAAGATGTGCATTCTTGACACTGATAGGGACATGAATGTACTACAAGAATAGGTATTTCACACTGTTCACAAGCAGACCAACTTTACAGTAACAGCATCACAAGAAAAACTGGTTGCACAGAAAAAGAATATTAAAAAAAATATCTTACTGCAGTTTTAAATTCGGGAACTATCAGTATTTGTTTAAAAAAGTGTAAGTTTTTAATTGAGTCTCTGTCTGTTCCATGGAAACTATGCCAGCCTAATTTTTCAGAAAATTGTGAGGTCAATTGAAAATAATCTTTGAGCATCAAGATGTTAAAAAAGCCCCAACAATGACAAACAAACAAACAAAAACCCACACAAAAACACCCCAAATCCAAAGTCAATCCTTAAAGGTAAGCTACAATACATAAAGAATGCGGATCAGCAGTTATCACAATTTCAGAAAATTACAAACACCACTTTAACAGGAATACTGTTAAAGAAATTCAGATATTGTTTTCTTTGCTGTGAAAGCCTGGTGAAAGAAGAGATACTTATTTATGTCCTCTGGAAAGGACAAAGGCATAATTAAAAAGCTTTCCTTGTACACCACCTCAACAGAGATTTCAAAATTTAGTGAAATCATAGTTCAGCTGGCTGATTTTACACATACTATCACCTACTGAATGCAATATTACTGCTAATGGAAGGCAGAGGGTTCAGTCCTGCAGTCTTTGTGCTTTTTTTAGACACTGCTCTTAGTTCAGAAGCAACAACTTACTTTTCAACTATGTATTTGCAAGATGACAATGTAAGACTATTTTTATTCAGACAGCTCAGAAATGTGTTGGAGATAGTTCTGCAGATACTTTACATAGTCTAGAACAATAATATTCACTGCTTCCACACTGAGGGATCCCAGTTCACCATGGAAGAGGAAGTTGCAGCAGTTCCAATTTTAGCTTCTGCTGTGTTCAGCAGAATTCACTAACAGGACTCCATTACACATACAAAAGGACTTTGGTCCTATCATACAGTGGCATACAGATAAAATTATTATATTGCAAAGCATGTTGAAGTCCACAATCCCATTTCTTCATTTGTATCATTAATGCATTTTTAATACAAGAAGATGCACTGGTAATGGTTTGAGACTCTTTCAGCATTTAAAAATCATGCTTAAAATTCAAAGACTCCCTCCTCTTTTCTGTGTTTCTTGTCTAGGAAGAGAATGTTACTCAAAAACCAAAACATAAAACACCAACAAAGAAAGAAAATACCATAAAAATGTTTCAAAATAGCCATTAACTTCTTTTAATGTATTACATCAATTTTATAGACTTCTGATGCAAGTGTAATACTCACAATCCATTAAAGGGCTGTACAGAACCTGTCTAGCTCTCTTAAGCCTCTTTATGCTACCAGTCACTGAATGTCCTAATTACATATGGAAACAATTCATTAAATATGTTTAATCAGTTAACAGCTTATGAACCATATGAAAATTGCCTAAAATGTTTCCTGAAAAAAAGACAGGAATAGGCTCCCCAGGAAGGTGGTTGAATCGCCATCCTTGGAGGTATTTAAATGTGGTGCTAAAGAAGGTGATTTAGCACCAGATTTGGTAGAAACAGATAATGGTTGGATTTGATCTCAAAGTTTTTTTCCAACCAATTCTATGATTCTAGTCTATGCTACTGGAAAAAACAGTGATACAGAAAGGAATTCACTAACCTCATCAGATATTTGCTGTGCAAGACGTATTGCTACATTTCTTAGCATGCATTCTGAAGTTGGATTAGGAATGTTTTGTAGGGCATTTTGTAGCACCACTGCCTGGTCATGTGTAGCCTGGTTTATCTGGAAGAAAGTATTATACTTACTTTTAGGTAGAATAAAGGAAAGCAAGAAGATACAAAAATCTAAAGCTACTTGGAAAGGTTTGGTACAAGTAGGTAAGATCTTGGAAGAAAAACTACTTACAGAAACTACAACCACCAAGAAAAATAAGACTCCAGATTTTCAAACAGATATCATCACACCTGACAACAGTGTATGCAACTGACCACCCATACGAGAGGCACAAAACTAATAAAGCTTTGGGTGCTTCTTCATCAAAAAATTGTTTCAAGATAAGAAAACATTTAGAATTACAGTTCCTCCTTCCCCTTCTGTTGATGTAGGAAGGATCTGCTACAGAAATGGGTCTCTCTCTGTATTAGCTAACAGTGTCCAGATAGAACATGACTGCACTGTTCATTACAACTATATACATTTTAATCTCAAGTGAAACCACTTCCAAAGAATTCTGTTCTGAATTATCCCTCCTGTTGAAAAAGAATGAATCTGCTATCTTCCAACAGATGCAGCTAACCAGAACAGATACAATTTTTTCAAACTTAAGGTTAAGGGAATCGTACTTTTCAGCTTCAGAGATGGATCTTGGTAAACATTCTGGAAGAAAGTGCTTAGAAGTGGGGCAGTCTATGTATTCTTGACTACAGGTTATAGTTCAAGCAACTATTTGGGATGGAACCACACACACAAAAAAAAACAACAAGAAAAAAAAAATGGAATCCCTAGGACATGCCTAAGAAGGACAGCAGCAAATTTTAGTTTTTGGAATCTGTGCTGTACACCTACTATAAGAGGCTAGAAATAAAGTCCTGACCCACACCTTATTTGTCTAAATGCATAAAACCTAACTGGCAATATTACACGTACTATAGATAGGTGAGATTACAGTTTGGAACACCTGTGCTACACATCCCAACTCAGTGAAATTTTGGGGTAGGACACCTTCTAACTATCATTACCTAACTTTGCAATATATCAGATAGCTGTTCTCCACAAGAGTATTTCTATGACAAATGGACAGAATAGGAATCTGGTAAACCAAGGACATTTCAATTGTAGGAAAAGAGCTGACATGACTCAGCATGGGTTCTGTTGCATAATGATCTAACCATAAACAGGAGATAGAAGAGGAAGATCAGAGGAATACCCTTCAGTAGACTCAACAGCTCAAAAGAATCTGAATTTGCATTTACAGAATAGGTATAGTTGAAGTTACTTCTACTGACGACCATGCAAAGCATTAAAAAAAATGATACATAGAGCAAGTGGATCTGACACCTAACTATTCCATAGTCAGAAAAAAGCTGGATCTTGTATTTAGTACGTGACCACTTGTTTAGAATTGTCAGACAATATTATCTGAAGTTACCTTGATATGTAATTCACTGAAAGACACTATGAAAGGAGCGAAGATAGACAATATAAAAAACATGGCACATTGCTATTTGCAGCAAGGAAGATTTGTATTACCGGTGAAATGGTACTTGTGCCTTCCACAACTGGCTGACAAGCTTCTGCTACAGCTCGAACATGGCCATATCCAATTGCTGTTAGCAATAATTTGGCTATTTTTAGAGCATTAAGGTAGGCACCCCTTCGAGTTTCCATATCTGCATTTGGCAGGAAGTTATTTCTAGTCAGCATGCTCAACACAAGAGGCAAGCCACCACTTTTTAAGAAGTTGTACTGAAAGTCACTGGCATCTTCTCCCAGAGGTGCGCTGGCAGGCATTAACAAGGCATAAACTACCTGTAAAACAAAATAAAGAGTTAACTAACAGAAATGCACTAGCCTGAATACAAATGATTGAACTCCAGACTACGCTGGAATGCTACTTATGCAATGCTTTGACAGCACTGGCCATGTACCAGTTTATTCCAGTAAACTGTTAAGTATTTTCAATTGTTAATTTCAAACCAGAATTTGACCTCAGGCTTTCATAACATTACAGAAAGGATTGCCAAAGGAAGAGTTGAAATTTTTTAAAGAACAGGCAAAGCATCACAAACCTCTGTTAGATACAGCACTTGTGAGGCAGAAGGACCAAAGAACAGAGAATCAAGGGATTGACTAAGGCTGCTTTCCCCGAGCTTCGCATGATCTAAACAAATAGCTCTTAATTTCTCAACCGTAGTGTTATCTGAAATAAAAACACAGCTTATAAACATTTTGTAACAGAACTATTCCAGAACAAGCCAGTAGCAGCTATAATTATAAATCTGAAAAATAAAAGCCAACCAAAAAAATTAAGATACATTGCAAAAAGTGTAACTGGCAGACAAGAACAGACTATGAAGTATTCTGCAATGACTATTTCTGTCAGCACAAAAATGCTGCTATTACAGCACTATAAACCCACTTCAAAATACAACGCTTCTCCCCATTTTCACTGCATGGAACTTCACTGTGGCACTTAACCCCAGCACCAACTGCAAACTATGCAATTTTATATGACAGGCAAGAGAGAGCTACATGGAATACATTTACAATTCTTATTAGGACAACAGTCGTGAACTACCATATCAATACATCACTAGAAAGTGAAAATACTTTCCTGTTTTCATTTTCATGTAACAGATGAGAAATTATTATACAGGATATTACAAGACAAATCAGGATAAAATAACGTTTTACCTGGTGGCATGAGCTTCATAAGAACACGTGCTCCATCTCTAAGAGGTGGCATATTTAGGCTACTGCCCAAGTCTGCAACTTGCCAAAGAAAGGAGATGTATCGAGGATGCAGTGACATGATCTTAAAATAAGCAAATAACCCCCCCCCCAAAATAATTAGTTCAATATGAAGTACAGGGGGAAAATGCTTTTAAATTGTTCAATTCAGAATATGCTTACCACTCCAGGCAAACAGCTTTCAACTTCTGGATTTGGCCCATCACTGTAGTGATTGCCATGGTTGCCCGGAGAACCGGTTGAAGAGTCAGAAGAACTATCTGGACTTGAGGGCATATTAGAATTTATCTGTGTAAGCTTAGCCGTAATTAGCTGAAAAACACAATCATAACATTAATACTACGTAAAAAAAGCAAAGATTCTTTATTAAGTAAGGATCTGCTAAAACATTAATGGCATAAGACAAGGAGGAGGAATGGAACTGTTTCATAAGAACAAGAGATCCCATACATGGTATATTTTAAGCATTTAGATGAGGGAAGCGACATCTGAACTGACATAACCGACTTGCAATGCAGCACTTACCGTTTTATCTTTGAGATTCAACTGCCCAATTAACTTTCTGTCATCCGCAGGATCCACCAGCTCACCGCCAATGAAAAGTTCTACTTTTGTATGTGCGCTATTGGCTTTAATACGATTGAGAATACAACGTCGTACTTGGCCAATCGTGTCGTTTGTGTGTGACCAGATATCCAGATCTTCCACCTGGCGGCCTTGGTTTGGAAAACGAACTACCAGCGTGATATGTTTACCACGGAAAGCCCTGAAAATAAATCAGACAATGCTATTTTGGCCTCATGAAGAGAGTTCTCCTCCCTGCTGCATTTTGTGTTGCAGATATTTCAACATCAAATCTTTACACAAGGTGATATGTTCCAGCATGAGAGCTTGTGAAAGCCTCCAGCAATTGTGCAAATGCAACACAGGAACTTCAGGAAGCCACCCTCTGCACAAGTTCATTAACCATGTGGTCGGCTTCACAGTCAGACTAGCAATGTGATTACAGAAGTTTAAGAAGTTTCATATGAAGTTTTAGATCTTTTCTTTGGCTTCTAATTTTTTGATCAAAATGTGAAAGCAAAGCTCAATTAGATTGGTAACTGTGCTTTCAGCAAGCCAACTCAGCTTTAAATATACCAAGATCAGAAAAAGCCATCAGATGAGCAAGTCACAGTATCTTGTCAAAACCTCAGTATCTTATGAAACCCATTTTAAAAAAATCAGAATTCTTTAAAAACACCTAACATGACATAAGTCAAAAAAGGGAGAAATATTTTCACATTAGCAGTGATCACATTTTGCACAATGGCAGGGAACTCTTTAGGGAAGATGTGCCTAGGTAAGCCCAAACTGATCCCATGCAACAAAAGCCAAAAATTACTCATGTGGGCTCCTGGCTAATCAAGATGCCATAAAAATTAGTCTAATCAAATAAGCAGCCCACGTAAAAAAATATGCACCTGCAATCAACAGGAATGCTTAGTTAGGACTAATAAGTCAATGTATACAACACGAACGCTGAGGAGCACTGCAAATTACTCACACATCATGAAGAAACAGAAATCTCTTAGCTTTCCTTGACAAAAACAGGCATTTAAAATGAGAGGACAATAAACCCCCAACACATCTACAAATATATATTAGAGGCATCAAATCCATAGCAATCTCAGTGTATTTCACAGGCTTGCTTCCCACAGAAAGCAGATACCAACACTGGAATATTTAAACAGTTTTATAATTTGCCTTCCTCTCTCTCAGGAAATAAAGTATTCTGTTTGTTTAAACATCTACACAACATTAGATGTGTTTCCTTTTTCTTTGTACCAAAGGCCAGAGTGGCTCTGTAAACAACTCGGGAAGGAAAACATATACACTAACATTATTTTTTATATGACAACCATGAAAAAGCTTTACCCATGATAACTTAAAGAATGGTGCTTCTTTTAAATAATGATCTGAAAGCAAAACACACATCCAAAACAACTGAACCACAAGGTACATAGCACTACTTATAGAAGAAAACACCAGAAGCAGGTTTATTCTCAGGCCTGCTCTCCCCTTCACATATATCTATATTTGTCTGATTTTTCAATTTTTTTCCTTACAGATCAAACTCTCGTGTATTAGCAAATTGGAATAGGAATATTTGATGTAAAAATCAAAGATATTAGTTTATGAAAATCAAAGTCACAATAGTCCATTTTCACACGTACCTTGACATAGGTAGAATAGTTCTCTCTTCATGGTAATCACTGTCACATTCATTTATATACTCTCTTAAAACAGTCAATACTCTGACCATTCGTATTGCTTCTTGTCTTGCACAATTGATACTGTCTTTATCTCCATCCAACACACATAATGTATCATAGGAGGCTTTTAGACGATCAAAACAGGACTGAATGAAGTCTTCATGAATCACTACCTAATTACATTAAAAAATGTATTTTTGAGTAGGATAATCCAATAGTAAAAGTGAAAAACCAAATCCCAAACAAAACCTGGGAAGTTACTGTATAAAGCTGGTTTGTTTCATTTTAAAATAAAATCTCTACATGGCTTTTAATGGACACTTCAAAAATGTTGCATGTCATCAGTAGCTGTAACTGTACTGTGTGAATGTTTGCAGAGAGACCATAAAATTGAACTTTTTCTCACTTCCTCAGACTATGTTAAAGAATCTCTATCTGACAACACTATAAACTTACTTGACAATAAAGACTGACCCCATTTAGAGACCACCAAATAACTATCCCTCCCCACTCCACAATCACGGAACTCAGTTCCAGATACTCTCTTTTCCTGCATAAACTCAGAAAGGGATTTTGAGTGAAATTCATTATAGTGGCAGCCAATTTCTTCCTTCTGCCCAATATCTAACATATGCTTGCCCCTGGCCTACAATGACATATAACCCATAATATCACTGTGAGGAGTTTTCAGTGTTTCCAAGTAGCTACTTCTCTTAGCGGCAGCTCAGGAGCAGAGAAGTTAGAAGCACCAAAACAAAATATTTGTGTGCAGTGTAAGTAATTCCAACACTTCCTGTAAGTGTCAAACGTAACCATGTGCAGATGAGCAGATCTATGCATGCTCAGTAAAACTAGATCTATAACAGAAAAGAGGCATACAGCCCATCTGCCACTAGAGTAAGACACAGCTGAACGGCTGGAAATGCACCACCTAGAGCAGCTGTGCTGTGTCTAGCAGACTGGCAGCTCTGAAGACTGTAGCAGTGTTTTTGAGGACAAGTATGAAAATTGGAGAAATACTACCAGCAAGCTACCAACTGGAGATTGCCTGGAATACATTTCCTCCTGCCCCAAATTTGTGTAATCTCAAATTCACTTCCCTTGACCTTCCAGAAACTCATTATCTCTTCTCTGTCCACTGAAATGCACCTCCTAGCAATTATTAATGCAGGGAGGTAGTATCTGCTTTGCTAGTGCCTAGCTTGACCATTCTATGAAAACTCTGCATCCCTTTGTAAGGGACATGACAGAAAAAAGATTGTATTAGCTTGTGAAAACACAGAATCACAGAATTAACCAGGTTGGAAAAGATCTCTAGGATCATCCACTGCAACCTAACACCTTCTGATTAAACAAATCATGGCACTAAGTGCTCATCCAGTCTCCTTTTAAAGACCTCCACAGACAGCGACTCCATCACCTCCCCAGGCAGCCCATTCAAATGCCAATCACTCTTTCTATGAAGAATTTCTTCCTAATGTCCAGCATAAACCTGCCCTGGAGCAGTTTGAGACTGTCCCCCCTTTCTGTCACTGGGTGCCTGGGAGAAGAGACCAACTCCCACCTGGCTACAATTTCCTTTCAGGTAGTGGTAGACAGCAATGAGGTCACCCCTAAGCCTCCTCTTCTCCAGGCTGAACAACTCCAGCCCCCTCGCCAGCCTTGTTGTCCTTCTCCGGACACATGCAAGCATCTCAATATCTTTCTTAAATTGAGGTGCCCAGAACTGGATACAGTACTCAAGGTGTGGCCTAACCAGTGCTGCGTACAGAGACAGAAGACTTTCCTGGTCCTGCTGGTCACGCTGTTTTTGATACAGGCCACTGGCCTTCTTGGCCACCAGGGCACACTGATGGCTCATGTTCAGGCTCATTCAACAAGCCCGCTCACTGAGCACACTAGTGAACAATGTGAATGAGTGGAATTTCAACACAAGGCTTACATGAGAACATAGTGAAGTCTTTTCTCAGTATAAAGAGTAAACTAAACAGTTCAAATTAATTACATAAAATATCAAACCACTCAGTCCACAAATAGCAAAAATAATTCTTACATATGCATCTGACAACCTTAACCTGATGGCTGGACTCAGAGGTATACTCTCCAAAACATGAAAACCATTCTCTATTTTCAAAGATCTCAAGTATCAAAATATCAGCAAACTGGATTCCATCACTGTTCTTCTATCATATTGTAGTCCAGTTTTCTTGTTGCCCTTTTATATATATACATTTTTTTACCTGATTAACTTGTAACCTTGGGCCAAGATTCGTGTAGATCTCCTTAAGAAGATCTATTGCTCTGTTTGCAATGTCATCATTTCCCTGAATTACAACCTAGGCATAACAAAAGTAATAAACAAATTAAAGACATTAGAACTTCTTAAAACTTTCTAGTATAAAATCAAAACCAAAACATCTATATAAGTATCCCAACACAATAGCAGGACTATTTCATGAGGTAACAGTGGCAATTAGTTACCAAATACAAGCAATACAACTTATTTATGCTAGAGTCAAAATTAACTACTCTAAAGGAGTTCAGAGGTAGCAAAAGAAGTTGATGCTTTATAAACAGAAGCTGTGTTTATATACTCATCTTCACACTACATTTCCATTTTCACTAGCTGCAGGGAATATGCCACCTGTTTTTTTCAGATACTGGAACGACTTACACTCACCAAAGACTTTAAAATTCTCTTTTTAAATATTTAAGTGGCTATGAGTGGGTGGAAGAGGGATGGACAAATGACTGCAGCCTCCAAACAGATAATCTAAATTTTAATTGCCAGCTACTAGGTCTGAATGCAGCCCCTAGACAACCCCTGCAGGATACCGACAGGAAGTTTCAGAAGTTGTGTCAGGCTGCCAAATGGCAGGGCAGATCCAAGTATGTCAGTTCTCACAAATAAGACGTGCTAGTGTTCTGTGGGCACTCTGTACACAAACACCATGTGAAATTTAATTTGTATAAAAATTGTGATATATTCTTGTTTTTACTTATTATGATTAACATATTTAAACTTTCAATCAAGTCTAGTTACGAGGGCATCTCTGCCCATGGCAGGGAGGCTGAAAGAGATGATTTCTAAGGTCCATTCCAAACTAAGTCACTCTATGATTTAATAAACTAAAACCAAAATTACTGAATACCGCTGCTTTATATACAGCATGTTTTGAATCACAGAATCAACCAGGCTGGAAGAGACCTCCAAGATCATCCAGTCCAACCTAGCACCCAGCCCTATCCAGTCAACTAGACCATGGCACTAAGTGCCTCGTGCAGGCTTTTCCTGAACACTTCCAGGGACAGTGACTCCATCACCTCCCTGAGCAGCCCATTCCAACGGCAGATCACTCCCTTTGTGAAGAACTTTTTCCTAATAATCATGCCACAGGGCACTACTGTGGGTTCCAATGCAGCTCCTGAAAGCTAGAAATCTTGTGGAAAAATGAAGCACTGAATTAGATACTGATGGCTTTTCACCAACAGATTTAGCAAACTTCAGAAAGCTACGATCTTCCTGTAACCATATTTCCACAACCTTTTGCCTACACAAGACTAAAAATAAACCAGTGCTGACTTGGTTTATCGTAACAGACTGAATGACATGAACTAGCTCATGAAGCACACAAAAGGGAATTAAATTTGTGTAAGAGAAACCTACAGGTAATTTACCTGGAACAATCCTTTTTTCTTCAATGGCATAGGCAAATTTTTAGTAACGTGCATGCACAAATATGCTTGACATTTCAACTAACTTTACATTAAACATCACCCTGCAAAGTTACCACACTTGCTGGGAAAACAGTACAGTCAATATCCATGCATTTAATTTGAAAAAATAGCTTTTTTGTAATTTCAATCTACAACTAATTCATTACACATTCCTAAATATATAAAAAGAGACTGAGACTGAACAGTTAACCGTTCTGATGTTTCCTCCAATTAACTCACCCTCCAAAGGTAGTCTAAGCCTATTAATTCCAGATCATCCATCATATAGGCTCGTCTCTTTGCTATTAGTTTTCCTTCTCGACAGTTCACAGCTTTGAAGAAACGTTCAAAACATTTCATTCCATTTTCTGTTAATAGGGAAGGATCCAGCTGAAGCACATTATTTTCAAAGAAGTCCTTATTAATGTCAGGGTCTAAGTCTGGTTCATCCCCCATTAGTTTGGAATACCATTTAAAACAGGCTTCACGATCACAAAGATAAACCGCATTTTCAGCTAAAGACTTCCATATTTGCTTCGCCTGAGGGGCACAGAGCCACAGTTGACCATCCTTCAATAAAAATCTTGAGTAAAACAAAGAGACAATTAACAGCACTGTCTAACAGACATCTGGAGTTACAATTCAGTAAAAAGTACAGGAAAAATGTGTATATTCATATTATATATATAGTATGTATGATAAGCATAAAAGTAAGATTCACAAAACTTTATCTACATCATCAATTCACTAATTAGATCCATGATTCCTTAGTAGATTAGAATGGATCAAGACATTACAGTCCACACATAAAAAGGAATAAAATTTGGCAAAAAAAAACCATTTTACACAGTAGTACTAAGCATTGCTTACACATGTACAAAGAAATGCACATCATCTAATGCAAACAACTTAGTTTAGAGGTCAGGTCACAACATAAGAGATCAAATTACTTCTGCAATCAGTCATTATGTTTAAGCACCCATTTCTAGCAAAATCACAAAATAAAGTATCATTTTCATGGAATAGAGCCAGAAGCAGAAGTCAATGAAGTGGAAATGTTTCCTTCTAAGTAAGTTTCGCATTTATTTTAAATTATTATTAAAGAATTGTTAAGAATTCCAATTCTGAAAGGTAGCACTAAAAATGTTTCAGGAGAAACAAATGATAAAGACTTTCAGAATACTTCTTCCAACTCAAAATCTTTTCTACATAAATCAGGGACTGATTCATAGCATTGGTTGTCAGAAATAACTACTTAAATACTCCACATTTGATTCAAACACCTCTGCATTAACAACTAGTGATCTTAAGTTTCAGTACATTGAAACTTTAACATGCATGAGTGGTAAATGAAGTCTGTTATCCATCCACATGCTATTGTGTAATTTCACTAAACAATTAACACCAGTTTAGGTCACAAAATTTTTGGTAAAATCAAAAAAGGTTTTTAAAGTTCCCTTCAAAACCAAGTAAAAATACCTCAAAATCTAAATTAGTGTTTGACAGTTCATGTATTTTTGTCTGAAAAAAGGGTTAAATCGAAGTACCAAAAAGCCAAGAGAGACAGAGCCTGAAAGGTATCAACATACTGCAGCCCTGTGAGGCGTAAAGATACTTTATCTTCATATTTCACTCAAACAGTAGCTAGTCAAAAGCAATCCAAACAATTCTTTTAATCCAATTTATTTCTAAGGCTCAGTTGCTGACAACCTCACATCAGTGTCTGACAGAAGTACATGTCAGCTTATGATTATAGATTTAGATCTGGTGTTGTACAACAAATAAGGTCTCATGGACAGATCCCCACATGGACTGTTTTAAATTTTCAGCTACATTACCCTAGCATGTATGCAACTGTATCCACATGCACACTGTGTACAGCTCAGTAAAGTTCTGCACACAGACAGAAAAAAATCAACACAAAAACATTCAGCCTATTTGTGCATTTGACTTTCAAAAGAAGTTAGCATAGCAACTTGAAGCTAGATTAAGAGATACCAAGAGCGCTGTCAGTTTGGGGTTTTGTTAAGTATTCTGACAGATGTAAAACAAATGATCAAGTTAAAACTAACCGCAAGAAGTTAAGTCGCTCTTGTACTTCCTGCACGTGACTATATCTGCTTCCCGGTCTTACAGTTTGAGGATCATATTCACCATGCTCTGCAAACATAAAATGTTTCATTAGACAACACATTCAGAAAAGACACACTGACTCTAAAACCCATGATCTGTTTGAAGACAACCCAAATAAAATTAAAATAAATGGAAGACCGATACATTTTCAGCAAGGTATTTGAAATTAGTTTCAGCAGCCTGCTACAAGCTAATGGTTCCTCCTAAATCAAAATGGGTATGGGCAAGCACTACTGGGGTATCACCAAAATAATAACAACTGTAAGAATCAACAAAAAATTACATGCAGGTACCACTCAGTATAATGGAGGTATTACAGAACAATTAAGAACCTGCATGCTACTTATTCATATGAATCTTCTCTTATTTCAGGTAGTCACTTTGAAGTCAGAAATTATTTAAAATAACAGTATACCAAAATTTCTGTTTTGTTTTTAGGGGTTTTCCTCTCCAGAGGAAAGCAAGACTCCAGTTCATTTACATCTTCATGAATAGCTGTGTACATGACATCACTTCGAGAAGAAAAGCAAAGTTCTTGTACATTTACTGCAAGTTTCCAAGTATAAACTCCAAATGTTTGTAATGCTTGAACCAGAAGTTATGCAACTTAAAAAGGCAGGAAGTCAAGCTTCTGACTACATTTTACCAAATCTCAGCATAGTATTTTGCTTAAACAGCTGTTTTCTTCACGGGAACTTGGGCTTGTTGTGGTTTTGCTTGTTGGTTTGTGGGGGGAGTTTTCTGGTTGTGTTTCTGGTGTGTTTTGTTTGTTGGTGGTTTTGGTTTCTTTTAATTAAAGAGATAAAATCTAGATCTGTACTTGCACTGCCTTCATCTGTAATAATAATATTTCATCATAACACATGCCCATTATGACAACTCTATCATAGACTAATTAATGTTGTATTTCTTAATTGCACTTAACTAGGATGACCTAGCTGTAAGATGCCTGACAAACTCCAGCCTTAGAATGAAATTTACCTTCAGAAGTGAAAATCAGTGTCTCCTATTACATCAAGGGGAAAACAAAACAAACAAAAACCCAACCTGACAGAAAAACACAAGTCTAACAGCTGAAGTGTATCATCAGGGTTTTAAAATCAGGAGACAAATAAATACTGTTCTCTATGTAGAGGTGCAAAAGGCATATTAGTTTTAAAAAAATCCAAAATAAGGGCAAATAGAAGACCAGTAGTCAACTGATGTCTACAAAACTGGAAACATTAGGGTCAGCAGGAACCCCTCAAAAACTTAAACTATAATCCCAATAAGTGAGCAAAACCAGGAAATTACCAAAAGTGAGTTAAACTCTGAAGAATACAGG
This sequence comes from Pogoniulus pusillus, assembly GCF_015220805.1. Classification (NCBI taxonomy): domain Eukaryota; kingdom Metazoa; phylum Chordata; class Aves; order Piciformes; family Lybiidae; genus Pogoniulus; species Pogoniulus pusillus. Next base: position 23,792,118 of record NC_087275.1, read on the forward strand.
ACTAACAAAAATGAGTTAAGTATTAGATAACCTGTAAAATATTCTGTGAGTCTCACAATTACAATGGATAATCATACTGCAGAGAGATTATAACTACTTACTCCAAGCACTGGATAAGTTTTTTGTTTGATTTGTTTTGTTTGGGAGGAGGTGGTGAGATTGTTTGTTTAAATTATGGGAACTATCTGTTATGGGTTTTTTTCTTCTCCTGAATTAAGTCACAAGTGTCAAGAGTGGCAATGACAGAATTCAATTATTAAAGGCTAGTCTGTTGTCCAAAGGCAGTGTGTATGTGCTTAAGAGTTCTGAAAAATCTCTGAAAAAACCCCAAACCAAACAAAAAACAGTCTGCCTAAACATTCTCCATCCCAGCTTCTTTCTTTCTTTGCCCAAGTTTTTTCTCCACTGTGTATCCCACAGCAAGCCCAAGAGTGAACTCCTTAACTTTCCACATACTGGAGCAGAAGAATAAACAGAGAAACTATAGACTAAAAAAGACTAAATCAAAATTGCATTATAATTCATGAAAAGAAAAGCATAAATGATCATATGGTTCAATTTATACATATAACTACATTACATTAACACTTGGGATTTTTTAATTTACTTCAGAAAAACAGATGACAAAGGAGAACTGAAGTTTTCTAAAAGTCTTGGATAAACATAAACTGTGACTTCCTTCAAGACTACACAACACAACAGCAGTTCTCTCATCTCATGGAGAACTTTGCAGAGCTTGATAAAGAGTAATTTCAGTAGAAGAGAAAATCATAGGTCACAAAAAATATTCTGAAATAGATTTGCTTTTTTGTTAGCCTTAAAAAGATAAACTAGTGAATATGATAGAAAATAATATCCACTAGTGCATAACAGAATAATAGGAACACTGTTCACCATTATAGAACACAAATATCGAAGCCTTCAATGAAAATAAAAGTATGTTAAATTCAAAATCACTAATAATCATAAATCATTAATCACATTAACTGGCATTAACTGGCAGAAAGACCTATAGCTAACTAGATTAGTGCTTTTTTTCCTATGATGTGTATACTCTCCTCTATTTAGTATTGTGTATTACAGTTTTTACAGTATCTGGAACATTAGAATTTTTTTTTCTGGTATCTAGTAAAAAAAATCCACACTATTGTTCACCTAGTTTAGTACTCTGATGCAAACAAGTAGAGGTTTTGCAGCAATTCTGACTCAAGAAAGTGCAATTTCATTGCTTTGTAATTAGACTGAATTTAAACTCCTTGCACACCTTAACTCCTATCCTACTAAAGATGTTTTTATTACTGCTTTAAAGAGTCATTATAACTGGGGAGAGGCAGGGCAAGGGGAGTGTCTTTCTGGCACATGAAAAGAATCATGCAGGGTATCAACCTAACTTTCTGCCAAAATAATCAACAATTTGGTAAGCAAACAATATTGCCAAACATGATCTTTCGGCTTCAGAGTTCAAGAATAATTGAACTTAGTGAATATCAATCCATACATTAATAGTGTGTGTAGGTTATTTTTGGACAAAGACAATACTGCATTAGAGTATAATTGCTGATTATGTTTCCTTTTCAACTCTGAGGCCAAACCCTAGATTTCATAACTGGTCAAAGTCCAAGAAAAAGAGCATCGTAGAATCATGGATTCTAAGTTATCCACATAGCTAAGAAGTTTGTCATAAATTAAACTGCACGTTTGTGTCTCTTTAACACAGTTACAGAGCTGTTTCGTTTCACGTGACATGTCATTCTCACTGACCTACACCTCACTGAAGCTCTTATCTTCATATAGCACCACTGTTCTAACACATCTTCAAGAATGTACTTCAGATATATTATGTTCCCCAGATTAAATTAATTCCAAAACTAAAAGGAGTCCAGGTAACCTACCCCAAAAAAGAAAGTGACACATATGCCTTACAATATGCAAATATCCTGTCCTCTCTTGACAATCTACAGTTAATTTCAACATTACATACTGTGTAACTTTTGAGACATAACTTTAAAGGCCTCTAGGATGTTACAATGCCAGGGAAGAATGGTCTGTAGTTTCAGCCAATGAAATAGATGGAGGGAGGCATAAATCTCCCTCTCTCACTTCTGCTGGCTTAAATCAATATATTAAAATACTGTGGTTCGGCACAAGGACTTTCCTAGTTCATCACTCTTCTTCACTTCCCCTTTTCTACTTCTGTAGCTAGAAAGCTAGATCAGAGTAAGAGTATAAACTCATTAGCGAAGGCAAAGCATTGAGTTTAGTTTGAAGTATGTGAATACTAACATGATGTGCTGCCAAATTGTTGCTGATAAATGCAGTGAAGAAAGCAACTACAGAAATGGGAATTGTGTGGTAAAAAGAAACAGTGGTTTAAAGTACTTCTTCCTGACAAATTCCAGACACTGTCTTCCATTAGAGCTGATTAAAAAGCCTACAAGATTTCAAAACTATATAAGATTATCATTGGGATTGTCACAGAAATAACCACTCTAATGGCAAGTTGATGTTTGTCAATCCACAGATCAACGACAGCTGCCACTTCCTCATATTCTGCTGAAAAACACATTTTCAATTATGAAATAAAAAGTCAAGATTTTATGCTTTTCTTGCCCAACCAGACACCACAAGGCTATCAAACCCACAAGCACTCACAAATTCAAATTAAGTAGTCATTTAATTATAAGGATTTACTTTTAACTTAATTTTCACCTCAAGTTTTCATACAGTCTATTTATGAGGCAATAATTATTTTAAAACTTACCTTTAGCATACTGCCTCATGCTTTCCATATAGGCAGAGAGATTTTCTGCAACCAATGTAACTAGGGCATGATTGTGCTGAAGCTGATTGATTAAGTCATGTCGGTAAAACACATGGGGACTTCGCTGAGTTTGACTGAAATTAAAATACAAATGTTACAAAAGAAGCAGGGAAGTCTTGCACCTAACCGTTCAGAAATCAATTTTAAAACCTCGTCTTCGATGCAAGTTGCAAGTCTTCCTAGAAGATCTCTAATAGAAAGAATTTTAACTCCGGTATTTTTTCCTTCAGACATCCTAACGGTTCTTACCAGTTATTAAACCCAGTCAATTTATGAGGATTATACAGTTACAGTATGCATTAAAAAAATATCAAAGGAAAAATATCAAAGTAATCTGAGCACCACAGTATGCTGGAGGGAGAATATCTGCAGGAAGACAAGAATGGAAATACTTGCCCACAAACTGCATAGTAAAGGTAACAGACCCTCAACTGTAGTATCACTACAATTTGTGTAACCAGAGTTTCTTCTTCATCCAATTTTATTTTCTAATTTTAATACTAAAACAATAAGTAAAATCAGTCAACTTCCAAAATGAAAGCTCAAAGTCATAAAATTGATGTGAAAGAACACCAGTTAATAATCACATCAATTATTTCAATAACTCAAACCAATCTGCACAACTCTGCATGGTTTTGGTATGTTTTTTTGTTTGGTTGGTTTTGTTTCTGTTTGGGTTGGTGTCTGTTTGTGTTTTTTTTCCTAACAATATCTGTCAGGAAAAAATGTTGGCATGAACATAAAGCAGCATAGTAATGCAGGGCATGTAGTCTACGAGTACTGAAGAAATACTCCAGATAATTAGATGATGATTTAAGTTTATTGTCATGATCTGACCAAAAATGGTTCTCTTGAACAACAGCAGACATATTAGGATTATACAAGTTAACCACAAGAAAAAATATGGAGCCATGAACACTATCAAATTATAGAACTCAAGAGACTAATCCCCTCTGCAGAACAGCCTCAAAAGACCAGAACTTAGGTAGATCAGAACACCAATCTTGGCTGCATAACAATGCAAACCTGTGCTGCTCTTCCATGGTAAAGGGAGGGGGAAAAAAAACAAACCAACAAACAGTAAAACATAAAACTCCCCAAACCAACAGACAACCATAAAACACACAAAAAACAGGGCAGGGGGTGGGAAGAGATGCATTCCTCATTTGCCACCCTGACAATTCAATAGCCTGCCCCAGAGAAATACAGATGTGATTTCAAAACAGTTATTCTTTTCTTCAACACTTAAGAAATTAGACTCCAGAATTAGCTGGATGTATTACATATAGAAATACTTTCCTAGGAAACAAGTTCTCCACACTACATGAACTACAGCATTCTCTACAGTATTGCCACACATTTTAAGAACAGTAAGGAAGGCAAGAAATTCCAGTTCCATTATCAGCTGACAGTGATCTTGCAGCTGATAACCATATTTCACAGTAGATGTAAGAACAACAGATAAATTGATTCACTAGGCCAAAGACCACTGACATTCTGGGATTAAAAGACAAAAGTCATGAATGCCTTTCCAATAATTTTGTTATCTGCAACCAACAGAATTTGGTCTTCTAAGCACAGAGTTCTTCAGAAGATTAACTTTCATATTATGCAGAGCTTTCTAAAACAGCCTGAAAGAGGCACTTAGCACAAATTGTGTTTTTATTAAAAAGGCTATTTGATTGAAAGAAAACAAAAACAGAAGCATGAAGCAAGAAAACATACAAGACAGCATATACTCAGAAAGAACATCCTGTTTTCACTTTGAGAAATTTTCCAATTACATTTCATTCCATCTCCACCAGCCCTCCTTGCTCAGCACAAAACAGCTGCAAAACCAGGAAAAGACTGGATGCCTCTATTTCAGCAGCTATCCTCTAGATAGAGGCATGCATTTACAAAGGATATCAGTAAATAAGAAGACTGATTGTATGCAAAACATGTATGATGAAACAACTAAAGAGCAAGCAGAAGCAAGATGGAGTACTCTGCAGAATCAAGCTTTTAGAAGTATCTATTTATATGCTCTTAATATGATGCATTTCTACCAGTCTTACAAAGGGTAGCAAAAACGAAGGTTTATCAGCAAAAGACTAAATAGATCTGCACTAGACATTGTTTATTTTTTCCCCTTTCTCATGCACATGCACAAACAGTGTATTTGAATACACAGATTCATCTTGCTTAGCAACTACTTCTAGAAGTTTAATAATTGTAATAACTGAAGTTACATGAGGTTTGAGTTGTTAAATAGTATTTGTCCTATCCGTACTGCACGTGTAACTCAGCTTCTGAAGCTGAGAGTTACAGATGAACAAACGCTATATATCACTAAAAGCAAAAACTGTGGGTCCAAAGAACAGCGAGCAAACCCACCAAATCCTACTATGTAGGCTAAAAAGTGACTTGACATTAACATCGTTTCTGCCTTAAAGCACTAACAAACCCCCTAAAGTCTTAAGAGAAAGCTCACTAAATGCTTGGTCAATTCTTCTGGGCAAGTAATTTAGGAGACCAGTCTCAGACTGCTTGAATAGATACATGTCAAACTTAAGTGCTTGAAATTTGTCAAGTGGAGGCTTTACCTCTGTCAGCCAAAACAGAGAAAATTAAGATTATTAACTATTTGTACACTAAAGGTCAGTATGCTGAGTAATAAAGTTGACTATTCCTTACTAAGTATTCTTGCACCTAAATAGTTTTCTTAAGCTATTGCAATTCTGGTTAAATTAAGCTTCACAATTATAGAATCAGCCAGGTTGGAAGAGATGTCCAAGATCATCCACTCCAACCTATCACCCAGTCCTGTCCAATCAACTAGACCATGGCACTAAGTGCCTCATCCAGTCTTTTTCTGAGCACCTCCAGGGACAGTGACTTCTTTGTGGCAAGAGAATTAAGTTTGGCATAAGCAACTGTATGAACAATTTGTCACTCTGCTCAATTGCAACAATTAAATCCTCTTCCTCAAAGGAACCTCTGCAATGCCTATGGCATAGGATAATTTATACTTTTTTTGCCAAGAATCAGCAGCCTTAGTTGTTCTGGGAAGAACTTTTAATTGCCAGTCAACTGAACCACCCCAAAAGAGTAGCACAGATTATGGGATTGTTGTACACAAAGCTCTGTGAAGTGGTTTTGAGATAGTTGTCACGAACACCTTTTTTGACCTATTTTTTCAAATTCTAGGGGGATATTAGAGATTAAAGTTTTAAGTCAGACATGGTAAACTGAAAGGAACAGGTACTGGAAGCATGCATTACAATTTCCAAACTCTATCAATGTTAAGAGTTACTGGAAAACTCAGAGGACTGAAAAGTCACTCATTACTTCAAATTGATGTTTTCACTCACTAGGTTTCCCAGTCATCTAGGCAGCAATATTACCTGAAGAAAAAACAACTTACTTTCCTCAACAGTACCCTGCTATCAAAAGCAGCTTCACTGAAGAGGTCTTTATTAAGTCTTTACTTTTAAGTTTATTTTCCTGCCATATGTGTTTTCATAAAAAATGAGATGTTCAAGCCATCTAATTGTACATATGCCAGACACAGGGAACCTTCATTTCCACAATCAAAAGAAGTCAAGTTCCTCCCAAGGTCAATTCAGAGCAGAAACTTCATCAGTGCTTTGAATGGGCTCTGCTTCAATCATTTGTTAAAGCAAAGCCTCTTTGTTAAGGCACTGTGTTGAAAAGCATTCAACTTGAACAAGTACCACAAATAAGTGGGTAGTTTACATACACTTAGATCTTACAGTGTGTAGGTTAAGGACTCTAAGACACATAAAACAGATTTACTTGCTGAAAAGCAGGTAATACTGTGACCTCGTTGGAAAAACCTTAAGCAAACATTAATATGAAAATGTAAAGGATTAAAATGTCATGAAAACTGAGAATGATGTTGCAAAATAAACTAATAAAGAAGTTTCCAAAAACCAGGAATGCAGTAACTATCCCAGCTCCCTATACTGGTAATAAGACGATGCAGTGTCAACTGAAGGTTTATTTTCTTTACCTTTCCCTGCCTCGTAAGCAGACTGTAATAGTAATGTTGATTTCAATAGTTTGCCTGCTTACAAGAATTAAAGCAATTATGCAACACTGATAAGCAAACATTCTTCTAGAGTTGGTAAAAATACTGATGTGGACAAAACTGACAATAACTGTCAGGAGAACAGAATCTCAGATATTTCTTTAGTGAAAAGACACACAAAATAATGAAAACAAGCACAAGTCCAAATAGACAATGGCTTTTTTTTCTTCCTTTCAAAACCAAAGGCAAACCTCACAAACCCAAAATTCCCTAAACAAACCGATCAAGCCAGTAACGCAAAACCAACACATTTCTAACCTCTGTCCCTCAAGGAGAGAGAATTAGCTGAGTATTTTTCCAGACAAAGGAGGAGTTATCTTTGATGTCAAGTATATAAACTAGCTGACATGCATATATTTATGATCACAGAATTAGGATGGGTGGATATGTGTATGAATACATACATATATGCACCTAAAATACTTTTATGTTTCATAAGCTAATTCCATTTTCAGTCAGGAAAGTCCATGAATAATAGAAAAATAAACCCATCTATTCCATAAATTAAGGCTACTATTCTAAGAATAAAAGCATGTTCAAGGAAATAGTTAATGCTCTGCATTTGATTTTTTAGAGGCTATTTACACGCACTAAAACAAACCAAAAACATCTTTGAACACAAGTTATGATTTCACCTAAGCTTTACAATTTGCCTCATTCCACCCCACTTAACAGACAAAACTTTATTTGCAATCTGTTCTTACCTTAAGTTTTGTGGTGCTTCACCAAACAAGCTGCAAATTTCTCTAATCTGTTTCAGAGCAGGAATGACCCATTTGTCATTTGTGCGAAGCTCTTCTATAAAACGATCTATCCACTGGATCTTTTGTGTATCTCGATCCTTAAAGAACAAGCATTTATAAACAGAATAAAGTGTATTGCAGAAACTATCATCACTCTCTTACTGTCCTTGTTTCTGAGACGAAGAGAACATACAAAGCCCCACAAATACTATAAAAAGGAGTTCTGAAGCATATATGCAAATGAAAAGTATCTGAGCAACTATATGTTGGCAGAAGTTAGAGATGTGTTTAAAAAAACCCTCTGCCTTGAGGCATTCAATAGCTACTCAAAAAGCCTGTAGCGAGATAGAATTACCAGTTTAAATAATTTGCTCTTTCATTTACTTCTACTCACTGGTACTCATAGTAAACTGAATGAGAAACTGTTTCTTAACAACTAAGAAACAAAACCTCGCCAGTGGCTGCCAAGACAGATAACGATTAAGTTTTGAACCACAGTAAATTACTGTTTTTGCAGACTTCCCCAGATGTTTGGGTGGGGAAGGAGAATGTCCTTTCTAATGACACAAGAAATGTAAAGACTTACTGAAGAAAAGGCAAAAAAAATAGCATAATTGAGTTAAGGAAAAAAAAAAAAACCAAACAACAAACATGGGAGAGTGTCTAGGGTAGAGTTCTTTTCCAGTTCCCAAACATGGTCATTACAGTATGCTGTCAATTTTAACAAGACACACAATCTGATCAATTTCACTCTCTCCAACTAAAGCACAAACTTTGTTATTTAAAACATGTCCTGTAACATTTTTTAAGTACCTGGGTGTTGGTACAGTAATACAAATCAATGACAAAGAATACAACTGTTAAATTACCAAATAGGTCAAATTTTTCATGGGAGATGGAAGGAAACTGTCAGTAACTGACTTCACAATAGAACATACCAGATGACTCACCTGTGAACAGCTGTAATCTAAGATTTTAATATGAGCACTAAGAGCCTGGTCCATGATATCAACTGGTACATCATCACTGTGAGCCAAATTCCACAGAAGGTTCAGCACTTTGTGTGCCATTACACCATCCTTGTCATCCTCTGCAAGACGACGAATTAACTCCAGGAGTTTCTCACGCTGTTTTTTGCTTGCATTTGTCCAACTTGCCTAAGAAAATATATTGGGATGCAACAATAAAGTGATGCAACTATATAAAGAACTTCCACATTTATTTCATTAAAAATAAACAGCAATAATGAGTCATACACAATTTAACAGCTCTTCCAGTGTTTGGAACTAAAGCATATTCAACTTGAGACAAAAAAGATAAGCATCTTTAAAAGAAGATCATAGGCATGCTTGGAAAAGGAAACATTATCACTGACAAGCTCATCAACAGTCAAAGTGGACTCTGCTGTTTCTTGAAAATACTCTCTCGAAGCTCCTATACTTAAAAGACTTCCTCAGTAACTTATAAGCACTAAATAAATACAATTTTCATATCACTTATTCCTCTGTATCTGACCAAATCAAACATGCTCAGCATTACATTAACCTTTTCTTGAATAAGCTTCCAAGAAAATATTAATTCATATTCAGGTCACACACAGTTTGTGATACTTCACACACAGAATTTCTGAGCATTTAGTTCAGTAACTGGGTGGCAGAACATTAGACCCATATTCACCAAACTAGAGGACTCCCATTAATCAGAGCACAAACTGCATGTAAGCCAAAACGATGACTATAATATGTTTATCTAAAAACAGAAAACAGGGTCCACAATGCTGTACTGCATGGGGAAGAGAATTCTTTGATGTCTTCTACTTAAATATCAAAAATAGTCTTTACTAAATCACCAACTCTTAATAATTTGGAACAAACACAAAAAGGTATTTAAGGTAAAGAATTTAATTTTATTTTTAAAATTCAGTATTGCCAAAACTGATAAGTATCATTTTAATAACACAGGCCTCAAGAAACTTGTATTACCCAAAAGCATTTAAATCAGGAAACAAAACTGTCAATTAAACTACCATAACTAGTCTTTGGTTTAGATAGGAAGAAAATCTTCACAACGAATGCACATTAAAAAATCCAGCACAATCCAGCATTTCTAATAATAATTATTACAGGCTGCTGCTACCAATTAAGTAGCACAAGGACTTTGTCCTTATTTAAAATAATTACAAAATAGATGTTGAAAGGAGGCACAGATCTATATCCGACTTCACAACCCATTTCCTGAATACAGTCAAAACACACAATTACCTTAAAGCAATCAAACAGGTGATCAAGCTGTTCAGGTGAGAAATCCCAAGCTAATTTTGCAAGGAGATCATGTACATTTTTTACAATGGCTTCGTGTTTTCCTGCCTGTCAAAGAGACATAAAAGAATCAACATTTGTGGTAATTTATGTATTTAAATCAAGCAGCAACTCACTCTGTAACATATTTACAGAAAGACCGAGGTGGTCAGCAGGAAAAGTTGATGCTGTGGGAGCAGAATGGCAAGCTGGATACTCACTTCACTGGCTATTTTACCTTGCAAACAAGCATTTAAATTTCAGACTTTTGTTTTTTCTCTAAAGAAGAAAAGACTCAAAACCCACTACCTCAATGAAATTCATTGGTGTTCTAAGCTATAAAATTAATATTTACTATTTCCATGGTTTCTCAGTGTGTAGCAATTCCTTTGTGCCAGTGGGATTCATTGGCAACTGAAGCCTTCTATTACAAGCAACTTTTTAATCAGACAACACTTTGAAGTCCAGCAGCTGATAAGCTTACAAAAGTCTAACAGTCAAACCACTAACAGCAAGATGTTGAGTCATATACTAGACAGTCTTAAATTAATTTGCTGTATGCCACAATTTTGACATTTAATGAGGATAATGAAAAAACAGCTAGCAGAATTTTAACTCTCGGTGAGAAGTACATTTCCTTCCTACATGCCTAGACTGGACAATGCACCTTGTCCTTTAAATCTGCACTTGAAACCAACAATTTTGGACTATGTGAATCAATAGCTGTTTTACTGTACAAACATTTCCTGTAAGTGTAGAGTAAATGTACAAAAGATACCTAGAAAACAAACTCTTGTACAGTATTAAAAATGCATGTGTGAGTTTTGAAGTTAATTTCCTTCTAAAAGCCTGCATCAGTACTTCACTCAAAAACAACAAAAAATGACTAACAGCTCTGCAACATGTTGCATCATAAATTCTTTACAATGAGACCATTTTTTTTCTTTACAAAAAGTAATTATAAGTAGTAACATTGGTTTTCAGCTCATGATAGAGGGAATTACCGAACCGCTTACTCCACTCGATTTTGCAAAACATAATTTTCTGGGTAAAAAGGAAATAGAAAGGATACAGGGCACAAAGACTATCTACAATATAACAAACAAAAGAAATATGCACAGCTGCTGAGGACAGGGGGCAAGAAGAGTAGGAACAATTATGCCTCAGAAGGTTTTTAAACAAGCTTGGGAATGCTTTTAAAAACAGAAAAGGCTGGGAAAGCAGCACAAGATAGTAAGAGAAGGTAAGGAACCTCGTGTGTGAACTGTCAGCTTGCTGTGCAGAAACAGGGAAGTGCCTGTAAAATTCTAGTCAGTGGTCCAAAATGCAAGTGATAGGATGCCAAAACTAATCTCTGCAGTTTTATTTCTTGTCTAGCTGGACCTTTCCCTACAACTCAACAGGATGCACATTAATAGTTCCCTTCAGAGACTTACAAGATCATGAATTAAATACACTTCTACTTTGTAAGCAGTCACTTTGTAAGACATCGAAACACTCCAATAAATCTTATGTTGCCTTCTAAAGGCACAAACAGCATAACCTTTATTACATTTCATAAACTACTTTTTTTTTCTTATATACCAAGATTCTCAGAGTACTCTTGTAACATCAACTGTAAATTTGTGCATGCTCACCCTCTAAACCCAAGCAGTAACATAATGGCACTCATTTGAAAGCAAGACCACTTTGTTGTTGCATTGAGCCAGAGCTAAAATAGTCTGCCTGTTATATAAAGCTTCACAGTAAGTCAACTCCTCGCTAGTGAATTTCATGCTCCAGCTGTTCTTAGAAGCAGCCATTTAATAAGAACTTCTAAAAACTATTAAACACAGGAAGCATTGAAGTTCGTAGGAATAATTCTCTATTAGTAAATTTTAGTATTCCTACCTTTTAGTCTATTTTTAATCCAGGCAAAAGGATAGTGAAAACATCTACTTGAATAAAACTTACTGAGTTCAACTTTCACACAAAAAAATACAGGACAAAACTGCACTGTGGCAACTACCTAATGGAAGGCAAAAGCAGAGAGTATTGTAAGACAGTATTTTGAGAGCATGGAGTATTTATTCTTTCCTTCTTCAACTGCTGGGGTGATCTATCCCTACCTTTTAAAAGGTTGCACCATTTGTTCAGAGTTTTTTGGATACCTTGTTCAGGTTTTTTTTTTTTTTGTTTGTTGAACTAGTTTATCCTCATGCCCCATTTCCAGGCAAAATGAATAATGCAATCATTTGGAAAACTTGCTTACAAATTTCAGAGCTTTCCTTACAAAAGGTGAGGCTCCAATACAGCTAAAACAACACTACTAGCAGCAAAATCATGTAAGCCATCTAGTCCCTAAGGACTTCTTGCAAAGATGGTTTGGAAAGGTCTACAGACCGCAAGCTGAAAACTAACAGTATGATGCCAGAATTTAATTCAAGTGATCTGTGTACTGCTCCATTATATGATCTATTTTTTTAAACAGGATTTAGGGATAATAAGAAAATAATAACGATTTTCTGAAAATTCAGCCAGTGCAATTACTACTATCATGATGGACTTTAAGGCAAAAGCTTCTGTAGTTAGTTGAGAGACCAAAGGTGTCAAAGTCAATCCTACAGCACTGTAGTTACTTCCAAGTGCTTTAAATATAACCTGAAATTAGCATGCCTCAAAACAGGGACATTTGCACATGTCCAAGTAGGCCAAACTGTTAGTTTCAGGACAGCATGAAGATACGTGAACTAAGGATACAATACTGCCCAATTGCTCTATTGGCCCTTGGTGTGGTATGATCCCAGCTGATAACTAAGGACCACAGAGCCACTCACTCTCCATTCCAGTTGGATGAAGATTGAATCAGAAGACTATGAGAAAACATAAGGGTTGAGATGGAGAGTTTAAAAGGAAAATCTTTTGCTTTACCTACACAGTCCCTTATCAGCTACTATAAAGAAATTTAACTCAACCTCTGCCAAAACCAGTACAGCCCTCTATCTTGGAAACCTCATATAGCTTTCTCACATTTGAAAGACTGGCCCAAGGGCTTACTTGTACCACTGTAATATTAGAGTTTCACTACCAATTACCTATGAACAGGAACATCCATAGTCATGCTTGTTTCTCATCTAAAATGACCTTTCATTTTATGTCCACTCAGTAAGTAATGAGTTTGTCTCTTCAGCTGCCATTTGTATGGTGTTAAACTCACAGAGGCCAAACTTCACTGAATCTTCCAAGTGAACCAACAATGTGAAATTCGTAATTTTTCAAAAATAATTATTACAACACAAAGGAAATAATTTGCTGTTAAATAATTTCTACAACAGTCATTTTTATAGGTCTTGTTAATAGTGCTCTGTCCAGAAGAACATTTAGAACTGTGGTGAAAAAAAGAGATGAGCAACATGTCCTTATATGCATTTTAAACTATCAAGTCATACTGTATCATGTTCTTTCTGACTTTGCTTAACACTGAGGCCCCTTAACACTTTGTACCACGCTCTAAATTGTTCCTCCAGACCTCACATAAATGTGTAGCTGACCTCTTCCACATTTGAGAAGACAATTTTGAGATTCAGGTCCTCAGAAAAAGAACATAATTTGGTTTCAATTTTTTCTTTTGTCTAACCAAGCCTGTGAAGCACAAGTCGTTGTCTTTTAAATGCATGACATACAAGATCCTCTCTGTACATTAGCAAATAGTTGAACTCTTTACCTGTGCAGCCCAAATGTTGTCAAGATCCTGCAGGGTGAGTGCTTTCTCTTTGATGACAAAACGAAGGATTTTCTCTAGCTTCTCTACATACTGAGGTTGATGAAGACTATCTCTCAATACAATTGATAAAATATTATTCTGCTGGATCCATTCCTGATTATAAAAAGAAAGCAGTGCATCTCATATTACTGAAGTGCTGTCACTGATATAAAAAAACCTAACCTGTTCTTTTAATTGAGGAAAGTGAGAAAGATGAAGCACAGAAGGAAGGTATTTATCTGTAATTGTAATTTCCTCTTTAAAAAACCCAAACCAAGTCCAAGAACAAATCACATTGTAAATAATCCAATATGCCAGTCACTGTGATATATTAAGAGGAATTATTTTCAAGGCTTATTAAAACTATGACCTCAAAGCATAGAACATATTTGAACAACTTCAAACATAAAAAAAGCCAATGAGAACAGTCAACCCTTCTACTCAAGGAACAATTTTTTTCTCAACCAATTCAAAATCATTAAAAAACAAACCTGAATTGTTTAAAAACATTTCTAACTCCACTGGTATCACATAAATACAGTGAAAGCAAAGACTGAAATATAAAACAGCCACATTATTTAAGTACTGGCACTTAAAGATCTTTTCTTTAAATGTTTCTAATTGAATTAGATGAAAATATTCCATTTAAGCAAATGGAATTCCATTATTCCATTTAAGCAAATGCATTTTTTTTCCAGTGGTGCCACTGACAGTCAGAGATAAGGGTCGTGAATTTTTTGTTCTGACTTAAGTAATGCATCGTGTTTTTAGCACTGAAAAGGTAAACAAATGTACAAAGCATCGCACCTTCCAGTAGCATCTCCTTGATTACAGACATACAATAATCAAACTAGCCTTGTGGAATACTTAAATCTGTGTTGTCTGAGATGCCAAACTATAGGTGAGTATGTAAAAAAAGAGGCCTATTTTCTCCAATTCCATTTCAAAGTCAAACTACAGTAACTCTTTTTTGTCAGGGGTCTTTTAACATACAAGCCTCACAACAGGTAGCCAGTCACAAAGATGGGACAGAACAGTGCAAAAATCACTTAGTACAATTTAACTTAACCAAAATGAAGATAAAATTGTCCTTACTTGAATTTTATAAATGCTAATTTTAATAGCTCCCTCTAAATGCACTCAAGTATGAAACAAGAGTCCAAGTATACAAGTATTAAATAAAAATGGGATATATATAAACGTATATAAAACCTTTTTGTAGCAAAGAATCCAGCTTCAGAAATATGAAAAGCAGACTAATCACTTAGAACTCTAATGAGGAAAACTAACATGAAGTACAAACCCCAGACTAGATTCTTATTTAAATGAACATCCATTTTTTCTTTTAAAGTGACACTAAACTTTCAAATTAATCACACCTCTTTACTGGAGTCTGGGATTTAAAATAAAACCTAAAACACTACATAAGTAACATACTATTCGAGATCTCTTTTTAAAGTATGTTTTTAGCAGCACTGAAAATAATTCTCAAGAGCAGTTTTGAAAAAAAAATACAGCAATTTTTGACAGAAAGACTACTACTGAAATGACTTATCATTACATATCTACTGTTTATAACACTAGATATGAAAATCAGGAGCATGTACAAGATCTCTAATACAGAGCTACTTCGACAACTGAAGTTTACAGAGCAGGAAAATACATTGAATGAATTCTGATGAGGAGAACTTACTGCCATTCTTTCAGCTGTAAGCCATTCCTCCTCTTCAGGATTACCATGACGATGAGTATAATATGACACACTGGATATTACTTTGTTAACTTCATTTAGTGCATTCATTTTACCATTGAAAGAAGAAATTTGTAACAACCTGTAACAGAAATTAATGTAAGTGTGGGAAAACAACACCTCAGGAGTGGTATATCATATGAGGAGTAGCATCTTACCTAAGTATCATTTTTAACCTAAATATTTCTAAGTTTTTTACAGTTTCTTCTTGTCCTGGAACTCTTGAAGCTAAATTCTTTAAAGATTTGATTATCATCGACAAAGCATCATTTTTAGCTTCATTCTTTGCTTCTTTTTTCAGTTCATCATCAGTTAAATTTTCTAAAAATTGTGGAACCATTTCTATAATTGGAAGGAAATATTTCTTCACTGTATGTAATGTTAGAAATTCGTAACATTGTCCAAATGGCCTGAAAAGAAAAAAAAGAAGAACAAACATAAAAAGACAACAATGGAATAGAAGTGCCATAATTGGTAGTTGTGTAGTATTAGTACAGTAAGGAGTAATTCACTCAAGGAACTCAAGTCAATTTACATGGATGTGAAAAGTTGAAACACATTAAGAGATGGAGAGAGGGAAGGTGTCTCAAGAAGGACTAAGCTATGTACAAACAGAATACTTTAATTAGTCCAACTTTTAAAGATTTTAAAAACTTACTTAATAAGAGCTGCAATTATCTGAACATTCAATGCCGATCCACTCATGAAGCGATCATGCAAGATCTGAAATCCATTTAATGTGCCAAATTTGTTGATGAGATCTACTAGCCAACCCTGCAATAAAGTAAACAGTTACTTTCTGATATTTACAAACTAGCATCTAGAAATTCTTCCAAACACCTCTTAGTAACAGAACTTGCTTGAAAAAGACCTTACACGATCAACTATTAGAAAGTAATGAAATGTATAGTGAACTTGCCTTTAGACCCAAGAACAAACAGATTACTTACCCACAACTGCTACTTCAAAAGAAATCCCAACAAAAATCCCCTCTAAAAGACACCAAAACCCATCAACCTAAAAAGCTCCACTAAACCCTAAAAAATCCAAACCAAACTCCCAAAACCACATTGACACTAGCATGCCATGTCCAACTAAAAAATTTCTCCTATTACTGGTAACTGTAAGAAAAGGGAGAGAAAAGTCTTATTTTATCACAGAATCTCCTCCTTAAAATGTTACCTACAAAATCACTTTGACTAAGGTAAATCCATCAACTGCCAAATGCAAGCAGGCTAGTTAACACAGCAGGAATGTCATTCCAATAGAGTTGTGCCAGCTTACCATGGAAACATGACACACTGTGATAGGCATTTAAAATACGCAAAGACATGGTGCTTCGGGACATGGTTTAGTGCTGGACTTAGCAGTGCTGGGTTAACAACTGGACTAGGTAATCTTAAAGGTGCTTCCCAACCTAAACAATTCTACAGTTCTATGATTGTGAATCAAAGATGGACAGATTTAGAAGAGGAAATTTAACTCATCATGATTTAATGTACAAGTCAAAGGCACTAAATCATCCTAGTGATATAAAGAATGAAGTGGTTGGGGTTTAACCCACCACTAAACCCACTTTTTAATGGCCTGCAACTTCACAGGCCATTAAACTGCACAAAATTTAAAGTACAGGTCTGAAAGTGCTCTCATACCTTTGGTGATCGTGGGTCAGGGGGACGGGCATAAAGTTCATCCTCAGCAAGCTGGACTCCTGCAGGAACTGTTTCTGAGGGACGAGTACCATTGTATAGATGGAATTTGCAGTGGGGATTTAAGGCCATGGCAAGAAGTTCAAGAAGGGGAAACCAATCTTGGGAGAGCTTGGCCACACAGAGTTCCACTAGTCGATGGGTGTTGTTTATAATACATCTCTATTAAGAAACAAACAACCACCAAGAGTATGTCTGGTGACTGCATGATGGATATGAACTATAAAACTCCAAAACATTTGTAATTAAGCATGCATACCTAAGACGTAAACAAACTTTAAGCTACATTTTCAGCTAAAAATTGAAGCTAGAAAAATGCAAATATTTTGTTATTGGAGACATTCACAAATCATGAACTATTAACTTTCCCTTCTTTAAACTCATTCCTCTCACAGATTTTAATTTGCTTCTGAAGATAAGAAGTCTCTCAAATGGCACATCACTAACTGTCCAATCAGTAGGTTCTCTATTCAAACAGCTGCTACAAACATTCAGTAATTAGGTTGCTGCTGAAGGCTTTTACTAAAAAAAAAAATAATCAAGTTTTCATGTCCTAGCATGCACATAAAACTAAGTAAGTCTCTAGATATCTGCCCAAAGACAGCTTAATAAGACCTGCACTACTGAACATACGAAGTTCAGTTTGTTCTCATATAATCTCATTTTATTTCCTTCCCAAAAAGCACCAGAGGTAATAAGATACAACAACGATAGGATAAGTTTCTCCCTCCCAAGAGCCACATATACAAGAGTTCTCCAAGTTCTCTGCTGACATAAGTTTCAAAAATGAGATTCAGTCTCTGCGGTCTCCTAACAGTCACAAAGCAGTCTCCTTCATTTTAGTCATCATGCCTTTCAGAAATGCAACTTTAAAAACTCACATGAATCTCAAACTTCCAGCCACTCACTGCTTCATCTGTAAGGATTTTTGTGAAAGATATTGTTAACCCATCTCGAAAAAATCGCTGGCATGCTTCGCTTTTGACATCAAGGCCTATTTTAAAATAAAAAAAAAAAAACAAAACAAACCATCAGCTGAGCAAATTTATTAGTTTACACTAACTTCTAAATATTCAGAGTTGTGATTTGGACTTCAAAGGTTTGGTGTTTAAAGTTTTAAAAGTACCTTTTATAAAGAAGCCTATTAAAAAAACACCCAAAACCAACCATTTAAATTTATAGTATCCAATTCACTATGACTTCGATTTCTGGAGCAAATCTCATTAATCAAAACACTTCCTAAGTATTCCAGAATGATTGTGAAGATTGCTGTTAAACACTGTTTTTCAAATAAGTTTTCTTCCATTAGCAAGTAATTCCAGATTATCACTTGATAGTCTCACATCTTGCTTAACACAGCAGTAATAAATTCATGCCTACACATAAAAAGATGATACTCCATAAATAAATGCATCTGCTGGTAATAATGCAATGTCTCAGTCTAGACAGGATTCACACTGCTCCTGTCAAATTTGCTCATTGCACTTGAAGGTGGTAATAAGGACATCTAATTCTTACAAGTGCTTTCAATACAGTTCAGTTACATCCCTTTCAATTTCAGTTCCTGGAAAGATTTAGAGATGATAGAAATATTACTCTTATTTTATAGACAAAGTCACAAACACAAGAGTCACTACAGAATGCCAGTGCCCACTGGCAAGGTCACAGAAAGGTCTGGGTTGGTTGGAAATGACTTCAAATAGCATCTAGTTCAATTCCCCTTGCCATGGGCAGGGACACCTTCCACTAGATCAGACTGCTCAAAGTGCCATCCAACTTGGCCTCACTTTCAGGAATGGAACAGTCCACTGTTGTGGCAACCTGTTCCAGCCTATCAGCATCCTCACAGTAAAAAATTTCTTCCTTACAATCTAACCTAAATCTACCCTCTCAGTTTTAAAACGTTAACCCACACCATATCACCATATACCTTGATGAGAAAGGGGGTCTATGGGAAGAAGGGGAGGGAATTAAGTATTTGAAAGCTGAAACAAGGTCTTCCCGGAATTAAGTATTTGAAAGCTGAAACAAGGTCTTCCCAGGGGCTTTTCTTCTCCAGGCTGAAAAATCCAAACAATCTTAAGCTTGTACTCACAGGGGTGGTGGCTCTAGACCCCTGAAATGATGCTTGATATAAATTAAGTGGGCTCTTTTCAGAGTTAGACTACAAAATAAAATTTATGCAGTTCATCTGCTGGTTAATTTCTCATTTAATTTCTTCCCTTTTGAAATATAATTGCTCAGATTAAGAATAATTAAATAATAGACACATATCTGATATATTAAGAAACGTACAGAACAGAATCAATTACTTCTCTATATATACAGTGTTCTGTAACAGTGTTTGCCAAGTTTTGAGCTACCAAAACAGTGTCAGTTACACCAAGTGTGCACCCTATCATATTCCTTGAGCACTATAAGTTATTTTAAAAAGAACTACCTTAGCCATCATGAAGCAGCAAGGGAAAAAAAAAACTAGGATCTAGCTGTAAAGATAACAGCATTAACAAAACCCACTTCTGACAGCTTTCCTTGTTTTCTCCTCAGCCAGTAATTCGTGCACACATATGCACACAGGAATTCATGTAGAGGTCAAGAGGAAGAACAAATAGATGACAACGCAGAAACCCTTTTCAGAATTGGACATCAACAACTTAATAAAAATCAAAGCACATAAAGTATGAGAAAAGAATTCCACCATTCTTCACAAGAGGAGGAAAAAGTGAAACCTTTTTGGGAACTTTCAACTAGTTCTCATGCTTTGGAGATGCCCACTGATGTTAGGAGTAGCCAAAAATCTCCTCCTGTTCTTATTACTTCATTACATTGACAGTTTTTTGGTTGTGTGTTTTTTGGTGGAGGTTTTTTTTTTGTTGTTTAAAAGAAAACACAGAATAAAAAAAACTCCAAAAAAAACCCAACAATTGAAAACATGACTTAACAGCTGGCAATACATGCATTTCACACATCACAAGGGTAAAGAGGTCTTTCTACTACGCTGTTCCAACAGCCCAGACACACAGATGGCTGCATTTTCTTGCATAAGCTGGCATTTCTGTTGTTCCCTGAAGAGGGGAATGATCACTTGAAAATTCTACACTCACCTTAGGGTTCTCACCAGACCTAGATACATTTAAAGAAGACAATTCCAAGTGCAACTACAGCAGATAAATCAGTGTGTGCAGCAACAATATGTCATCCTGTGTTGGATGACAAGAGCACACCATAACTTCTGTTTCTCCAGAGAGTGCTCCAAAGCAAAGAAGATTTACAGAAAACAATCAAGAGAACCCAGAATATAACGGCCACACTTCTTATTCTTGAAACTGTCTAAGAATAACCTTGATTAACATGGAAAGTAAGTCACCCTGGTCCAGCTCTGCAAAATTAATGTCACTTTGTATGTCATTATATTTAAAACAGAGCTAGGTGATAAGTGTAGATATCCTAGAAAAAACATTTTTATCTGACTTCTGGTTATTACTCAAATACTGTGGCAACAAATATTGACTAGAACAGGAGACTGACTTTTCCAAGAGAACAAAACTTTCCATAACACATGACAAACTTTTCAGTCTGACTAGCACAATTCAGCAAACACATACACATACTGATACAGAATCCTGATTTCAAGCAAGTCAGACACACAAAGCAGTAAGCTAGAATTATTATTCATGCTATTTAATACTCTAACTTCTCTCTAGTATTCTCAAAAGTAAGTATGTGTAGAATTTGAACAACAACAAAAAAAAATCACAAGCTACTTGGAAAGCTACATTAAAGAACTAGGATTACTTGAGTTTTATTATCTGTTATAAAGGCCAAACCCACTAGATGTGTATTAAAGTGAATTCAGAAAACAGGTAGGGCAGGAATGACAAGATTTTTATTGTTGTGAGTTTATTCCAGTTCCCTACTTATGCTAACGTACCTAATTTCTAACTATATTGATTGCTTTCTAAAACTTCTGATGTATGGAAGTCCTACATACCACTCTGATGACCCCCTGGATCAGGGCTGTAACAAGTAATTCAGAGTTCTTAAGACTTCACCAAAGATTTAAGAAAAGTTTTTACACATTGGCCCAATAATCACTGACTGTCTTTCCAGCTTACCTTTTTTACTCAGGTCAATAGCAGCTTCTAGAAGAACTTCTAATTCCCCCTTCGGCAATACAGGAACAACCCATCGAGGCCTATATTAAAAAACAGAATAAAACCAAAACAAACTACCAAGCCCACTGTATTTCAGTTGTGCTTTTTGAAAATTAAGAATCCTTGCCCCTTTGTAATGCTTTTATTACAGAGCAAGAACAGACAGTTTCACTGGTCCAGATGAGCACAGCATTTAAAAACAACCAAGCTATGATTTGAGCTTCTTTCTCTTTACAGCCCAATAGAAAGAAGTATTTCAAGAAATCCAGTGAAACAAAGGTGTAAGAATTCTGAATCCACTATCAAAGTATCTGCTAAAATAATCTACACCATCTGCAAAAAAGAGTTAAAGTACCTGTTGATCATGTCATCCAACTTTGCCAGGTCTGTGTGTGGAAATGCAGGCTCCTCATCTTCGAGCAGGGGTGGAGCATCTCCTTGGCCCTGCTCATCAGGCGGGGTAGCTGGGGAGTTCTCATTGGAAGAATCAGGTGAAGAAGTCTGAAATAGGCATGGAAAATACTTTGAATACTGTCTGCACTTCCATGCCATTTATATGTCACTTAATTTTGCATTTTTCCTTCATACTGTTTCAAAGAATCATGTAGAGAGTGTGTGTATACATAAGTACCTCATACAATAATTTGATTTCAGATTTATTAATGAATCACAATAGAGCATTACAAGTACTACATGAACTCTATCACAACAGTTTAAAAATTAAGCTGTTTTCCCCATAGGAAAGTGGGGTTTTTGTAATAGGAATTCTACTTTCAGCAGGCCATCTATCTGGAGGGTGAAAATTAAGGCTAAACAGATGTTCAAGCTTTTGCAATTCTGCAAAAATTATTATTATTTTACGTAGAAAAACAAACTTCAAGAGCACAGAATAAAACAATCCTGAAACATATTTTCTAAGAGAGTCTGTTACAAGTAACACACAACTACAGCTAGCTACTAAGCAACCTCCAAGAATATGAACAGGTAAGTCAATTCTGATGGGCCATGCAAAATACAGCACATTCTGTAGATGTACTTTTATTTATATATAGAAATAGTATAAACTGACAATAATAAAAAATCAATTTCCAGAGTAGATGTTATTTGGGCCTACCTTGTCATCCATCAGTTAGTAACATCTGCATCAATTGTTTTTCCCCCCCTACCTCTTCACTAATTAAACCACCTTTATCTCAACCCATAGAACTTCTCATTTCCATCCCATTGAGCTGGACAGAGTGACAGGTAGCTTACCTAGCAAGCCAGTATCAGCCCACTACATGTGTTCCAAAGAACAATTAATTCAAGAAGTAACAACCAACACAACTTGTTCTACCAAATAAGTATCCTCATACTGAATTAAATGCCAGAGCACAGCTTCCCTCTTAAATGGGTTTGG
This sequence comes from Pogoniulus pusillus, assembly GCF_015220805.1. NCBI lineage: Eukaryota > Metazoa > Chordata > Aves > Piciformes > Lybiidae > Pogoniulus > Pogoniulus pusillus. The sequence goes on from NC_087275.1 coordinate 23,814,826, forward strand.
CTGCACTGTTTAAAAGCATCTTTTCTGATACTTTTTCCCCCTCACATAAAAGAATCATCACATCATGATGTAGTACTTGAAAGCAGGATAGCCGGTTGAACAGAAACATGCTAAGTTGCTCAGGAAGCCTAATACAATGAACAAAGACTTAAAGAGCTGATGCCCGCTTGTAAACTGTTCTATCCAGAAGAACTTTTGCAGAACTGAGTACAAACTGAACTCACAGACAGCACTTCTACAAATTTGTGGCAGGTAAGTCTACAATATGGTCCTGAGGAAGCTTCCAATATTATTCCAAGAAGACTTTTCATCCAAAATACACATGCTTGAAAGAATTATGCCACTGTCAGAAAAGGAAGCATCTTTTGCAGTGGTCCTGAGCTGTATCTACTTAGCACTGACTTCATCCCTTCAAATAATTTCGTACTTCCAGGCACACCAAAATGTATTTTGCTTAACTAGACATCTCTAGCAATATATTAACTCCAATAACTGAGAAAAATTATTTCTAAAGAAATCCTTTATTGTTAGACAACTTGACTTAATATCATACCTGATTCTGCTGGAGGGGAGGCTGGGACTGTCCATCAGGAGCCTGGCCCTGGCTATCATTCCCTCCTACTGGAGAGCCACGAGTCGTGGCTGTCATACTCGACACAGGGCAGATCTTTGCAATTTTGTCTGCTTATGTAGTTGTTGTGAGAGAAGAAATTATAGTTCGCTTAGTAAAGCTGAGGTACCAGCATATGCTTGTCTTAAAAAGCTCCAACTCAAGAACATGCCATCTTGCAGAGACCATTGCATAACCTGAAAAAAAAACAGACAATATTGCTGTATTGACACATGCACAGAAAAATAACCCATAGCAGGAGAGGAACACTAGAAAAAAAATACCCCACACTGCTATAAAGTATCTTTTCTTTTAAAGTCAGTATTTTTTTAAGTATAACTGATATCAGAAGATGATAACATTTTGTTACCTCTACACCACTGAGAAATTGTTGTGCTTCAATACTACAGCAGATAGAAATTCAAGGTACTGACAAAGGTTGAGCATAAACAGCCAAACTTGTCTGCTTTTCCAATACATTTCTCCTGACACTCTCTAACTGAAGATGACTGAGAGGGAGTTAGAGATTGAGTCTACCTCAGCTAAGACTAACAGTGACCCTGCAGCCAAACTTCTATTAGCAGACTCAGGGCATTCAACATATATTCCCTTCTTCCATAAAGAGAAATGAAAGGGCCTATGAAAGCCTGGGTCTGCTAGCCTTTCAAGCCTACTACAAAAGCCCACCACATCCTCAGCAAGTATTTTAATGGACTATATGAAGAAAATTCTGACACTAGATTTGTTGCTCTTGTAATAATGATACACCAACAGTTCAATAGCCACTATGTATTTCAACTTCACTGTGATAAGTACAGAAATAAAAAGTTGCATGAAGTTTTAACAGCAACTCCACTCTAACCACAGGGTACAACCACAGAAGACAAGATGTAATTTGTCGCAGCAGCTCAGACTTCCAAGCACCACATAAACCAACACCATCACTTGGGAATTTCAAAAGCCAAGCAGGGTAGTGCAAAGAGCTATATGAGCTTTCAGCAAGATTCATTTGGCAATGCCAAGTTCCTGATTCAAAGTCTTCAAGTTAGAGTGAAATTTACACTGCAAAACTCCACATATTTGTGTTTCATTATGTCATCTCAAATCAACTTTCAATGCTGTTACCTTCCTCCAAGACACTTCAAAATTCCTTTTTGTATGCAAATTTCCAAGCCCTTGCATACCAAATAAACTTTTTGAGTGAATGCACTATTCCTCCCCTGCCCAGTCTTCAATATTAACAGCACCAACAAATTTAGAGATAGGTGTCACCAAAATAACGTTAACTTTTGAGCAGAACTGTATTCTTGTAGTATAGTGAACCGCAATCAGAATTCATATTCATAGAGCGTAGGAAGCCTGCTAAGTCCAGAATGAAAGACATTATCAACTCAAAATTTCTCCAGGAAGAAAGTGATATTTTACATGTAGTTTAAAAAATTAGCTTATTTTTTTAACTAATGATCTTTTTTAAACGCCATCTTGATAAGTTAATTGTTTTCTGCTGATGATTAGAACAATCACTATGTAGAAAGTACTATATGTATACAGATACATTCTCTGCAGCCTACTGCAGTTCAATGCAACTAGTTCCCCTGCACTATCTGATTGAGGATTCTAGGTTGTGGCATAAACTAATGAAATCAAAATTTGCCAAATGACACTGTAGTTTTCATCAGCCTTAAGTCAACTAACACCACAAAACACTTTCCCTAACCACTACCATTTTTCCTTAATAGGTCTGGTTCATAAAATGGAAATAGCAAAAACTTGTTTAGGCACAGTGAGTGAGGTAACAAAGAGCGAGGAAAAGGGTGAAACAGCTCCCTTCAGCAGTCATCCTAGTCTATATCGGCTTGAACTGCGGGAACAAACAATAACACCACCACCACCATCACCACCACCACCGGCAGTCCAGTTTCACCATCACTTCCGTCAAGTGCAAGCTGCTTCAACCTCATCATTATTCTAAAGCTTCTGGGTGAGCTTCTGTGAATGGAGCCAGCTCAGATGACTAAAGAAAATAAATAAACAAACAAAAACTTACAAAGCTTATTCTTGTTTCTTTAATTACCCAAACTGGTGTACTGCAAGGCCAGAGATTACTCATCTTAATAACAGCCAGGGAGCCAGGAAAAAAACTGCATCTCTCCTGCTAAACTGTGTTGCATCAATGTGGATTTACCCTCTGTGGGTAATTGTGTTTTGCCTCTGTGCTTAGCTGAAGGCTCTGAGCAAAGCATTCTTGCAAATTCCTTTCTCCTCAGGGCAAGTGACACAAGTTAACTACGAGATACAAGAAAACTACTACTTAAATTTAAATAACCATTTTTCTGCTCTGTGGTGAGTTAGGAACTTCCCCCCCCCTCTACTGGAATTCACCAGAGCAGCTCAGAAGGCTTGGAAGTAAGAGGAAACTACATCTATAGCAAAGCAAAATTTACAAGCATATATACACAAGATAATTACAAGTATTTACAACTTTATACAAGTTAGAAGTAATATAGAAATTCAAACTCCCTCCCAGACAAAGAAACTGCCCAGAAGGGGCTCGAAGCTATCCTCTATCACCCTTCCTAGACAGAAATCAAATGAACCATTCAACAAAGCTTACTTGTTACTTGGTTAGTGGAGAGATTAGAGTGAACAGAAGCAGCGTTGAAGAACCAAGTGGGAGCAATCATTTATATTTTGGCTTTTTATCCCTTTCAGCAAACCAATGAATGATATGGACCTCATCATTATTTTCTTTTTTACAGCCAATGATCTAATTTCTCTCATTAAAATATTGCAATTAGCCTCAAATCAACACATGCTGGTGTAACAAAAAGATACATACTTTTGTAGACACTACCAAACACAGAACATTTACATAAATGGACTAACCTGTCTCTTTCTTCCTCTTCCGTAGTGACCGTGTAACGCTCACAACATCCTCCACATATTACTTAAATTATACTCAAAAAAAGTATTTCAGGGCCTCCAGTGAAGACCACTTGGCTTAGCTGTACACGTAAGGCTAACTTCTTAAATGAGTTCACCACTTCTTTTCCCTATCTGTATAATCATCTCAAGAGATGAAAAAGTAACTTCAAGTTATGCTGCAGTTACCTAAAACACTCCAATAAATGGTCCCATAGCTTCTGTAGTATCTGCTCACTGTTCTGGTGATTTCCTTCTAATTACAGAGTATACAAACAGGGTTTTGTAAGCACGAAACAGCATCCAAATCATGCATTAAAAGAGAATAAGTCACCAGTCCTGTTCTCAGCCACTGACTTAACAATTTCTGTTTTAGAGAAAACATCATCTTGCATGCCCAGAGAAATGCTTCTGCTTTAATCTGTCTAGAACTAATTAACTGAAATTTCAAATTCCTGACACTTCCTTAATTCTGACTATTCAATATAAATTGTTTGGGTTTTTTTTTTAGTTAAAATTAATCTTTTGGCCCTCATCTTTCATAGACAGCAACCTCATCTCTGTGTGGAGGAATAGGTTAATTATAATTGAGGAAGAAAAGAAACCAAGCACCTTTTCAAAAAGACCAGACAGCTTCCTGGGTAAGTGCTAAATTAGAAGCAAATATGTACATATTACTCTGTTACAGGGTAACATGTAAGAGGAAATACAATGGATGGCATTTTAGCATATAATGATCAAGGAACATACAACTTTTTCTAATACAGTTGACTTCCGGAACAGCTTTCATCTGAGTTTCTCAAAGACATCTCAAAAGTAACTGAAATACTCTAATACATACACATTTCTCTTACATTAGGTACCTATAATGAGTCTCAGAAAAAAGCAAATGCAAGGCGACAGATGACAGCAGTAGACCTCAAAGGACAATTTATTATTCATGTGCATTACCTAAGCTGCATCTAGGGACACAGACCTATTTTTCCTTTATTTCAAAAATTCTGGTTATAAACAAGTGAAGATGTATGCCACAAAATCTATTTTGCATTGTAGTAACAACGTATGTCAGGATACAAGTCTGCTGCACATGTAACCACAGAGCTTTCTATAAACCACACAACTACATTAAGAAAAAACCCACTTTTTTCACTCCAGTATTATTTACAGATTGATACACCTATCTTAACAGGATCTCACAGACCATGCGCTGTACTGCTGTGTTCACCTGCAGTAACACAAATTTTAGGTTGAAGAGTATCAGACTTATTTCATATAGGGTTCTAGGAACTGCTTTCTTAAACATCTAATAAATACTTATTCATCACAAAGATTATGACGTGATCCTAGCGTAAAAATTCTACATTTCGGAATCTAATCCTCTTCTACTCTATTCTTTTATCTCAGTCAGAACACCTTCTTCTGTAGAAACACTTCCCTCAAAACTGTAACACTGACCTAATTCAGTAGTTACAATCTACACACACCTACACACATTCATCATTTTCCTTCTTCTCTGTGCCTTGTCTCTTTTGAGAAGGATGAAATTATAATCAGAATATGAAACTGGTGGTCACAGCGCTTTGCTTGTTAACACTCAAATGCACCAAAGCTGATATGCATTCCATTATTAATGAAAAACCTGTCATTAAGTTACTACTCAGTACAGCAAGAACTGTCTAATTCTCAATGTCTAAAAAATACCTGATCAACAGATAAAATACTATTTCGTGTAATTTATATCACAAAGACAAATAATTTAGATTCCTTCTCTAGTAAAGAAGTCTGTGTACATGGAACATCTGGCTCCAACAGGTCATTGCAAAGCAATACATTTCTAAGTGATACAGTAAAAGATGGATTTTGAGCAGCCACTATTGTTATGAACTAAAAATACTTTAACTGAAAACCATGTTACTTCAAGTAACTTTTTTCATTGATCTTTCCATAGCATACATCTGATTTAAGATGTTTGACAGTGCAAGTTTCTGGAACAGGGATAACATCCATGCAAAAGTATAATTCTGTCATAAATATCATGACAAAATAGAGAGAGATGTCTCAAAATATATTTCAGTTCTTTCAGGGTTGTTTGGTTGGGTTTTTTTAACCTAAAAGCTTAGTGTTGACACAAAGTTTGGCTAAGCTACACCTACTTAATTGTATGCAACTTTCTTTTGTACAAGATGCTCCTACACCTAATATACACACGAATTTAAGCAAGCAATAAAAACACAGAAAATGAACTTCCAAAACAAATGGCTACAAATTACTTTCAGGTGAAGGGCAAAACAGATGGGCCACAACTTTCAACTTCATAAATACAGTCTCAAAGGAGTAATCTAAATGTATTAGGATCATTGAGCACCACCTAAGCAGCATTCTGTGCTGAAAAGACTGTAAAGGAACGCTGCAGAAAATGCTTGTTTTAAGCAATGATGTTTCCTCTTCTTTGAAGAACAAACATGGTATTATCTGTATTATAGGCTTACAGGTGTGACAGTCTGGATCTATGGTCTTCTGCCTATACTTTACAGCACTAGGGAACTGACATAGATGTATGGTTAAAAATCTGAAGTTCTGAGGGTATTCAGAGATTGAAAACTCCATGTGAGTGAGATTTGCAGAAACACAATTCAGAAACTTTCAAGAAATTAAAAAAATATTATTTACACTCTGTATTAACTAAAACATGCATATATGTGGCATAATTCAAGAATAAGGATAACATGTTCAGTATTTCTCCCATCACTAAAGTAAAACAAACCCAAGGCAACAAACAAAACAAAACATCTACACAGAGCAGACTTAATAATAGGTAGGGATTTTTTTTAATTTGAACTTTGTTAAAGAAAATCACATGGATTACTTAAATCTGTAAATAATTATTCCAATCAGAAAATTGGACAAGTTTTTCATGTACTTGGACTTGAGTCATACTGCTGCAGAGCAGAATCTGACCACATTACTTGTTTCAGGTGTAACTGGTAGCCTAAGCTTACAGTTCTTCAGATTCCCTTTTCAAGTCATTAGAAGTGAAGTCTTTCCTCAGGCTCCTCTGGATAAAGTTATTCAGTCTTGATATAAAATTCTCACTGAAATGCCAAGCTCTGAGTCCAAGAAACTCTAACCAAATAGCCAACTGCATTCAAGATAAGGCTGAGAACATACTATTTGGTCCTGAATGTTAAGGCAACAAAACTGACAAATCCAAAACATATTAATAACTTCTTGCTTCTACAAGTAATTATTTCCCTAAAAAGTTTCAAAAACCCAAAAACAAAACAACAAAAAAACACCAAGGAAATGCTTCACATCACTCAAAGGACCGTCATACTTCAAAGAGATAACTGATGAGGGTCAGGTCTCGAAATGGAACTGAACAGCAGCAATAAATCTCTTTTAGAGAAAGATGTTTACTTGCCAATAATGTGGCTGAAGATATTTGATGCTTTTTCCCAGATAACGTAACAAGAGGTCAGGCTTCCAAATCATATATGTAGTCCTGGCTACCAAACAGAAAATTCAATTTCAGATCCTCTTTCGAAGGACAAGTGTTTTTTGCTCATGTGACAGTAAGTAAAAAAGAACATCAGACACATAGGACCAACAAAGAAGGTCAGTCAATGACTACAGACAAGATCAGCAAATCACAGAATAGCTTGGGTTGGTAAGAATCTTCAAAGTCATCCAGTTTCAACTCCCCTGCCATGGACTGGGTCACATTCCAATAGACCAGGTTGCTCAAAGCTCCATCTAGTCTCATTTTGGCTCAACATTTTTGAACTTCATGAGGTACGTATGGGCCTGTCAAGCCTGTAAAGGTCCCTCTAGATGGCATCTCTTTCCTCAGGTGTATCAACCACACCAACCAGCTTGTTGTTATCAGCAAGTTTGCTGAAGGTGCACTCAATCGCACTGTGCACATCATAAAAAAGTTAAACAGCACCAGCCCCTGAGGCATGCCATTTGTCAGTGGTGCCCACTTGGACATCAAGCTGTTGACCACAGCTCTTTGAGTGCAACCATCTATCCAATGCCTTATCCACTGAATAGTTTATTCATTAAATCCTTATTTTGTCTGATCTAGAGGCAAGGATGTTGTGTGGGACAGTGTCAGACACACTGCACATATTTAGGGGGGCAACATCAGTTGCTCTACCCTTATCCACCAACGCTGTAAGCTCCATCGTAGAAAGCAACCAGATCTATCAGGCACAATTCATCCTTAGTGTTAGGAAACCGTATTTCATTCACTGAGCTGTGGTCTTGCTGCCATGCTTTTCTTTTGGCCTACAGCCTGCTGCCATGCATACAGCAGTGGGCAAGATGCTCTCACCTGTACAGTTTTTCCACTCTCAGGAATTTTCAGTAAGAGCTGCACTGGTTCAACCAGTACAAAACACTATTGTCAATGATATTCCATACATCTCAGTGACACAGAAGAGAGAAAGGATATAAACTTTAGAGCCTCTGCAATTCTATTAACTAAATTTTTGTTTTAAACATTTTATTTCTAAGTGATTAAGAAACTACACTCAAGGCGCTGGTAAGCAGCTAGATATATGTGGGGGTTTATGTTGGGAGACAAGAATTTTGAACATATCAGTGAAACAAGCCAGAATTTCCAAGAACAGACTGAAAAAAAAAAAGTACTAGTAAATGCACAAACCATAGCCTAAGAAAAGCAGCTAAGAAGACACTTGCTTGGGAAATGCTAACATCTACTTTTAAAACTGCGTACATGTTCTGAATGATGACTTTCACTTGAAACTTTTCTTGAACTCACAACAAACATACTAATAAAAGAGCAAAACTTCCTTCACTGTTTTCTTTAAAAGTGCTACAACAAACCCCCAAAACTAAAATTTAAAAAAGGCAAACAGCAGATCTAAGAGCTTTATTAATAAAATTTGCTTCAGACACTCAGATTCAGTCTCATACTGCTAAGCAACACAATGCTATTCTTTTTTCTATTTATGTTACAAGTGTTAAGAAGTGCAAAATGTTACACCATTAGACTTTTTTTTCTAAAGATCTAATCTCACTTGAAGACTTTTCTCAGGCATTATTTCTACAGCAAAGCAAAAGGGAATAGAGGAAACAAGAAAAAAATGTTCTGAGCACTGAGGTACCAATGACCTCCTGCCAGTTGCTGAAGCACACTACAAAAAGAGAATGAAAAGCCTTATGAATGTACAGAATGGAATAATAAAATCCAAAACAGACAACAGACCAGACACTTAAGTTTACACAGTAGCACTCATCCCTGTGTTTCCTCTGCATCAGGATACACACAACAACCTACAACTCCTGCCAATTAATGTTCTTCATAAAAGCAGACAGACACAAACTATATTTCTGTACTGGCACTGAAACTTTTCCTTTTTAGTAGTTGTAATAATATCTACCAGTGGCATAGAGAGCAACAAGTTCAGTTTCCTAGCAAAATGAGTCTTTAAAGCTGTTACAGGAGAACATATAGGTTTGTATAATAATACAGGTAGAAAACATCTCCTTTTTCTTGCACTTAGTTTTGAATAAACATACTGCTATGCACTAACAAAACAGAATGATGCTTCCCAACATAATTTTTTCATCCAATTCACTGAGTGCATGGTCTCCAAACTTATTCTTGATTATTTTTTAGCTAATAATTAGTTCCTGGTAGACACTTATAATTAACAGATTTAAAATTCCCTAGCAACCACCATGACTTGTTAAATGCTAAACATCTCAGCCTCTTCTGCTGTGATACTAAGTAATATTTCTGCTCTTAATCTAAACATAAAAGATGTATCTATGTCATAAAAAAAAAACCAAAACAATTTCCATTATTTATAATGTAATACCTTAAAACAGCTTATACCAAATATTTCAAAATCAGGAAAACCCTGATAAGATGGACTAAAAATTTACAATATGATCAAGAATCCAGAGAAATATACAGACATACCTTCTAGTACATCTTGAAAAAAATTATATAGTCCAAAATAACAAAGAAATGAAGGGAGGGAGAGGTGGAGGAATGGAGAGAAGCAATCAAACTGCCATCTCTGCACATAACCCTATTTAGTGAAACTCAAGAGCCACTAATGCAACTTTCTACGATCTAATAAATATTTATTTAACACTTTATCATAAATGTGAGAGATCTTGAGAGACCATCTGAATTTCTGTACAGCATTTCAACATGTTTTACTTGCTTCTAGTCAGAAAAACAGGATAAAAAACACTCCACTAACTGAACCCACAACTATTAAATGCAATTTAATGAACACGAACAACATTCCTGGCAAACTCTATATGAATCAATTCTCAATCCCATGCTATTCAACTATTATCAGTAAGATGGAAAAACAAAACAAAATGCAAAACATAAATATTTTTGCACATGACTCAGAAACTAATGTTCTCCTTGTTTATCACCCTGTATCAGAGCAATCTGGATCATCTACAAGCTTGGTACAATCAAATGTACCCTAACATTGCAAAATATCAGGTGGCTCATTCAGAAAAAGTATACAGAAACTGTGTATGCTTTAGGAAACACTACTAGAATCATGGTTATTCTAGACAAGCAATTGAATGTGAATACCACAACTGCATGTTTGTAGTAAGAATAAATCTCAGGACTACTGTCCTTTTAGTAGAACCACATAATTTTGGTCACAGAACTGATAAGAAACTTATGAATTGAAGTCTCTAAAATCTAGGGAAAAAAGTAGCAACAATGATACTCTCCACATCGATTAGCTGCTCCAACAAGATGACAGGGAAGTGCACTGAATCAAACATCTGAACCCATTACTAGATTGGTCACAGGGCAGAACACGAGAGATCGTCCACCTCCAAGGCTGTTGTTCTAACTGTTATCTCTCTTATTCCCTTGCAGTAAGGGGCTGTGAGGACCTGCCTTTTCCCTATATGTTTTGAAACAAGTACACTACTCTCTATCCATGGCATAGTACTTCCTTTTCAGTTCTGAAGCCCAACAAAAGTTATAAGCATAGTAAGATATTATTTCATGCTAAAGGCTTTTAAGCTGTCTGTACAGTTCAAGAACAGAACCAATATCTCTAAAATGTGTTCTGCACATCCATGGTTAGTCATATAAGAAAACTAGCGCACAGAATTAGTTAATACCAGCTAATACCACTACTAACTAAATATAGCTACATTTTCAATTAATAACCATACACAGAAAGCATCTTTAAACTTTTAAAGCATAAATGATAAAGAATTATATATTCAGTAGCAAGAAGGGAGGATGCTGAATGCATTCCCAGAACACTGGTTAACAATGAAGAAGTATTTCTATCCACTGCATCTCTCCCACCAAAAGGATTTAGGAATTGTATCCTCTAATATATGAGGAACTAAGTACTATACACAACATTACCATGGGTTTTTGTCAGAAACTTAACCAGATATTAGATATAAGCCAGACAAAATACAGAACTGAATGAGAAAGTTTAGGTTAGTAGGTTTGAAACAAAAATCAGTAACAGTAGGGTATACAAAAAAATTTACTACCAGATATGCACAGGAAAGAATACCATTAAGTCTTCAGCATTAAAAAACAAAGCCCAGAAAACACTTCATCAAAAGGCTCTTAAAGGGAGTTCAATCATGCAAGACAGCAGTAAAACCCACTTCTAATCAAGTCCAGTTTTCTTAAAAGCAAGAACTTGTCAAGAAAGTCAATTCATATAACTCAAAAAGCATACTAGCTTCTACATGCGATGCTAAAGCATTACACAAATCAAATTTACTCTTGTTAACATGTAACCTCTTACACAACTCCATTAACATAAGAAAATGGGCTATTACATTTATGGGTCTGCACTGAGCAGTGCCCGTTTTTATTTACTTAGCACTTTGAAAGCAAGGCCAAAAATTTTGTTTGTAAAAACCTGCTAATCTCACTTCTGTTTTTATGAGAGAAATGTCATCAATATTACACTCTGCAGCTTAAACCTATTTGATTCTGATTGTGTTTGGACACTGATTCATTTCACAGCAAGAATGGAGTCTATTTTGCTCAATTTGTCAAAAGAATTCTAAAATTTGTACATTTGGGTTGACAAAAATAAACTGATGTTCATGTATTCATGCCTATTTTTCCTCCAAACTGCAAACTCCAGTTTCTTATCCACCACAGAACTTACTGGATGGATATTCCTTTCTTCTTTTATAATCAAATCCTTGAGCTTCTAACTTTGTAAAAGTTTTGGGCTTTTCATCTGCTATTAAGAGTGTAGCAGTGAAACAGAGGATATGTATCCGGAACCTCGGTCCTGCAAATTATGCGGGAAGTAACTTTTTATTGTTATTTTATGTTGTATTAGATTCACAGAGAAATTATTCACTCTAAATTTTGATCCCTAGTTAACTTTAGGACACGAATATGAGTTACGTAAATTCCAAAAACCATACACAAAATCCCTCACTTCTGTTTGGGAGTTGCGTTCAAATGCCCAACAACTGTTAAGAAACTTTATGCTCTAGCTCTACTGATCTTTGAAACACTCTTGGAAGTTGTGTACCTCATTTTCTGAAGGGCTCACAAAGAAATCTCAGATTTTTTTGCAACATTTTGCAGGCAGGATTTGGTGAAGCTGGAACTATGAAGTATCCACCTCCTCCTCCAATGAAGAGAACAGAATATTTGAGAAAATAATTCTTTTTCAGCTGTAAGGGACCTACAGCAATCACCTAGTTAGACTACTTAAAGACTACAGATTAACTAACTGTCGACAAAAACTGAATGAAAAAAAGGTTTTTTTAAATGTTTCCTTTAATCTGTAAGGCCAGAACAATGTCACACTATTTACAACCTAAATTCTTCCTCGGGAACAGAGCGAAAAAAGAAAGTAACACTTCAGTGTTCCATTCTTAGAGGAGCCCATCAAACTGTGCAAATGTCCAAACCATCATTTCTCATGTTCAGGCACATGACCATCCCTAGCCTTCCAGGTTCATTTTACCTGTGGCTTTAAAACATTGATTTATTTTCAGTATAACACATTTATGGCTGTGCAAAACATAGGCCTATAAATATTTTAAATGCTGTCTAAAGCCACTCAAATAATGAATTACAGGTATTTCAGCAATATCGTATCTGTACTTTACTCATGTGCTATTCTTTGTTAAATCATGGTGACACACACCACCTGACATACCACCATATAGTGTGCAGTGCCCCATCCCACAACCTCAATTACATCATAAAACTTCTTTTAGAAAAGTGAAATGTGAAGTTAACTTACAAAAAAACAGGCTACCACCTTCTGGTATCCTTCATGTTTTCTACAGGGCATTAAAGAGTGCATCAAAGCTTATCATCATCATCATCACCTAAAATCCTATTATATTAGCACACTATAAATCTTCCCTCAAAGTACACACAAATTAATACAACTTACTGCTCGGTTAACTGCAAATAATTAAAGCATAGTATAGTACCCAAGCCAGATATTAAGCTGCAAGTGTTTTACATTATTGAATCATGACAAAATTACCTTTGTGAAACATCTACCTTGAAATGCTTTAAATTCAAATAGTATAAATATTCCCACTACTACAGTAGCATCAATTTCACTTTTTTCAAAACTCTGCATTTCATGTAATGTTCAATCAGAAAGTACAAAACTAAGAAGAGGAATTCAAGCACCACCATCCCCAACAACCACAATCTGAAATGTTTCAAGGACAGAAGAAATTCTTACCAGCATTAAAATACATGTTTCAATAAGCATCTTCACAGCTGTTCAAACTCAGCCAAACTTCCAACTATTTTTTAATGTAGCAACTGCCTAACTTGGCCTGCAGATTCATGTACATTTCCATGCTAGCTAACTGCAAGTAAACATTTTGCCATTTCCTGATGCCTTACAACCATTTCAGTCAGTCAGAAGATACTTCCTCTGGGGGAAAAAAAAAAAAATCATGCTTGCACAAGCTCACTAGAGGTGTTAGAAGCTGAAAGCTTTTTGTTTTTTTAAGATTCTTCATCCTAAATGTGCTACATTGCAACTAAACTCATACAAGCCATGTTTCTAAGGAGATTGAACTTTCAAGAAATCACTGAACACAACCTATCCGCTCTAGGGAATTTGCATAACTCCCCTCAAAAATCCTGGCCTCTCTGCAGGGAAGTCAGAAGTGGTAACTGAAACAACAGTTTTGTCTTCTGTCTCAATGCTCCTTCTGTCAACACAATGAAGGATGCTGTTTGATATAAATACCAAAAGGTAAATAATAGCAGAGGAAAGTGAATATGAACAAGCAGCACCTAGAAAGTGTATTAAGGACAAAGCACAGCTGTAAACCAGAGAATTATTTCCACTACACTCACTCCTCCATTGATCCAGTATGTGACTCCACTGTCCCAGAAACTTAATATACTTGTATCTATAAAAATCAAGAAACATGTCATAACCTTATTTATCAAGAAACAGAGGAGATAACAATCAACTACTAAGACATCCTAAGGACTGTAGGTTTAAAAACTGTCGCAGCTGTCTGAAAACCAGAAACTCATTAAGAAATAAGAAACACAAATCACTATACCAAGCCCAAAACATAAATTATTACTAATCCCCCTGCACTGAAAATTGCTAAATCACAGAAACATTCCTGCTAATGAGCTCCTCCAGTACACAAAATAGACTATAAAGACACCAGTTTTCAACTGAATCCAACAACAGGCCAAGAGAGATAAGAAGGAAGTTTTTAGGGAGCATAAAGTGACAGAAACATAACTTGCATTAGATAGTTTTGCCATCACAGTGTGTACGTCAGTCTTTCACACTTCCATTGCTGTCATCTCACTGAACAACAGCAATCTTACTCCCTAGTAAGAGTGTTTCAGTTTGATAAATTTTAGAATGCAAGTTCCATTTTCTTTACACACCTGGACAAGCTACAGGTGAAGGTAGAACTTTACAGTCTGTAGCAGTCAAGTCTCCACTGTTACAGGAAGAGAAGGAAGGAGACCTAGCTCACTTTCATCCTAACCACTTTCTTATCACTTGCATCATCACATACTAAGCCAAATCAAGAAGTCAATCTGGCTGAAATGGAACTAGGGGAAAAAAGAGTTATTTCAGTTTTCATCTGCATCACATGTTTTTTGAACACTAACAATAGCACAAGAAACAGGAAGAGTATGTAATCATTGCTAGAATCAACTCTTAGCATCAGTGCCAATCTATCATGAAATACACCCTGAAAGAGGAGGAAAAAAATCAAGGAAACAGAATATGGATAATTATAGTTAGCACATATTTTGCTATGATAGCAATGAAGGCTCACATACATTAAAAGCAGAGACGATTCTTGACAACACAGAAATATTATAAACTGCAAAATTTTTCATAGGCATAAATGGATATCACAGGAAGAGCCACATAAACTGCTTAGTATATGATAAATGCTACAAATGAACAGCAGAAGTTCCATCACAAAAGAAATATTAAAAAGCCAGAGCAAATAAGGCTAAGTGTGAGTGATCTAAGCAGGTAAAGGTAAAAAACTGTCTTTGCACTGGAAATTATATTATAACCAAAGGAATCTTCAACAGACTATGGCGAGTCAAAAAAATCAATTTAGCACTAACACTCTGAATAATCTGACCACAAGTACCTAAATTTGTAATGACAAAGCTACAGCAGGCAACACAGATGATGTAAAACACAGAAGCTGGCAAAAAAATTATTTCTGCTGACAAAAAGAAGCCAGAGTTACGAAACTGCAAACAAAACTGCACAATTCAAATATTATCTGGAAATTCAGGTCAAAAATACCCCTGTAATTAGAGATGACAGAGTATGAGTAACTGAGTACAATAGCTGTATTCACTGTGACAGTCAGTATCTTCCTACTTCTTAGCAAAAGAAATTTTGTGTCTATGTGAGAGACACAGACAGACAGAACATGCTCTCTAAATTTATCAGAGGCTTGATTTGTCATTTTTCTCCTACATAATATGGGATTCTCAGAGTAATCTGTTTGCCACCATAATTTCATTTCCATCAAATTAAAGTTTGTTTCCATCAAGCTAAGTGTCTCCCCCCTCACCCCAGGTAAACAGTAATCGACTGATACATCAGAAAGAAAAATTGTCCATACCTCATTTGTTGCAGAAGTTAAATGACGCTTCACAAGAAAAGAAACAGAACTGCAGGAGTCAAAGGCAAATCTCTGGGTTATAAAGCAGCTAAACAGAACCCCTAAGAGTTAATTCTGTCTGTGTCTTGTTCATATACACTGATGAAGAAGTCACAAATATTTCAGATTTACCTTTTCATCCTTCTATCATTTTTCTGGGCATTGAGATAAAGGCAAATCTAAAGAAGAGGCAGCCCAACAAGCAACTTCAGCCAACATAAGATGTGTTTGTAACATCTGAGTGTGTTATGGCAGGAGATACTTTTGAAGTTTACAGCCTCTGTGCCTCAATTCTTCATCAATAACTTAAAAGTTTACCTTGTGTTTTGGTTTACTGCGTGATGTGAGAAATGATACATTAATGTCTGGAAAATGTACAGGCTGAGAGTGAAATCGCCTACTGAGTTTATTAACAGAGTAATAAATCTACTCGGTATAGGACTTACACTCATGTAACACATAGCACTTACAAAGTGAATTTCAAAGACAAAATAGTGAATTACAATTTGTCTCCCAGACTGAATGAGTCAAGGACCCAATGGGAAGCAGAGTTCATCATTAAGTGGGGAAAAAAATTTCCATTGGTTTAATGACATATTATTCTCATATTTCCCCATTTTCCACTTCTACATAAATTTGGATCAATCTTTTTAAATTACTTATGGCTCATGTAAAAACATCCCCATTAAAAAGGTGAAGTGTTTAAACAGAGCACAACTTGGACAATTTTTCTAAGGCTCACTGCGTGATTTTCTCTTCACACACTTTTTAAAGTAACATCACTGAACCATGCGATAGTTCACTTATCATGAAAATTAACTAACGGAAGCAATTTTTTTGTAATTAGAACTTCTAATTCATCTGAGGAATTAATTCTGAAATACTACAAGTTCCAAGTCCTGATGAAGTAATAGGTACCACAGATGGGGGGGGAAGTGATACTCTTACGCAAATTCCATAATAAATTCCATTTGTTTTAACTTGAGGCAGGTGGCAGAAATCAAGCTTTTTACTTGCACTTATGAAGCACCTAAGCAAAAACGTAATTTAAACACCAATCTCCCATTTATAAATTCAGCAAAGGAAGAAAACCCAAACAACATTATATGCACCCTGTGACAACCTGCTGTCTGTAAAGAAAACTCTTTCTTCCCAGCAAGAAAGTCTCTCCAAATTCTACATCCAATTTCACCAGTTTTGGTGAAACAAAATACTAGTCACTCAGTAACATGGAGGAGAACAATTCAAAAGAAGACATCCACAAAAACAATTGGGTATTCTGAACTTGTAACTAATATTTTCAAGGAAAATAGAACAGGAAAACAAACAAACAAACAAAACCTAAACATAATTAAACAAACAGGATATATTCAGCATGGAAAAAAATAAAGGTTAGTGCACAGACACTTAAATTTATCAGATGAACAAAATTTCATCCCAGCATTTATTTAAAGCAGACTTAAGAAGGCTAAGCAGGCAAGTGA
This sequence comes from Pogoniulus pusillus, assembly GCF_015220805.1. NCBI lineage: Eukaryota > Metazoa > Chordata > Aves > Piciformes > Lybiidae > Pogoniulus > Pogoniulus pusillus. Next base: position 23,832,013 of record NC_087275.1, read on the forward strand.
ACTACACAAATGTTAACAAAACATCCTCATTTCTGAAGAGAAAAACATCACAAAAACATTTTCAGTGCTTGTGAAAGAAACAAAGAAAAACTTTTTATACACATTGTATCAGTCTAGAGAAATGTACCTCAAAATAATGATAATGTCTCTAGATGAAAAAAAGAAACAACATTGCAGCTGAACTGTTGAAACATCAACATGGTTAAGGCTTCTCCCAAGCCCTGCCCTCCCATTCCTGCTGTGGAAAATTTGGAGGAAAATAAACCCACAAACCCCCCAAAAAAACAACTTAGTCATCAAGTATGCTAGAGAATCTGACTGTTAAAAAGATAGGGAATGAAGAATTCTAGTGGACAACTACCATGCAAAAGCTAAATTGCATACAATAATAAACTCATATTTAAAGTAAAATTTTCTAATAATCAAAAGTAGAACTTAAGGAATAGTCTTCACTGTGTGAACTACTACCATTCATCTTATTTTCAGACCCATGAACCACAGTGGCTCATCCACACTGAAAATCTCTCAAACTGTATTTTAGGCATAGAATAGCATAAACACAAACAAATTTGAAGCGTGAAGTAGCTCTTAAGAGAGAGATTCTGATCCTCCACTCTCAACTCTTGGTTGCTTCTGCTGGTCAGCATAATACATATAACCTCTACAATATTTCAATCTTCCTGGGTGACACGTATAAACAAAAAACACACCAAGAACTGAGTACAATTTCAGCTTTAGAAAAAGATGGACTTCTGATGTACCAGCTAAAGATCAGTCAACACAATGCATTTGAACCATAAATCAAATTCTCATTTTGGCTACTACCTGCCAAGAAGATAACTGAACCAACATGTTGGTCATTTGCTATGCTTATCCAGCTGCCTCCAGGCACCACAACCAGAGCTGCTGATTCTGAAAAGCTATTCCATTATCAGAAAAGTCATATGAAGAAAAAAGGAAAATTCATGACAGGATGCACTACCAAACCTTCCTTCATCTGGTCAAAAATCTTAGGATGATACAGATAATGAAAATGTTCAGTCATACACCTGCTAACCAGAGGATGTCACTGATCACATGGAGCTTTTTCCCATGCCTGAAGACATATTAGTTGACAGCAAGGCTTCATTGCCTCTATGCCAACTGCATCTATTGCCACTGATGACAATGAAGCTTTTCATTTTAATTTTAAAGCTTTTCATTTTACAAAAAGAAAAAACAAAACAAAACAAGCTGCCTTCCCAATCCTAAAACATGGAAGGAAAAGGAGAGGAACTAAAGGCTTCTCAAACACCCTAAGGAGAACTCATGTTTCAAGTTACATCTTCACTAGACACACAACTACAGCAATCTGATCAAACTGCTACAAGAATAAAAACAGTAGCAATTTCCACGCAATGTGGAGGTTACCTGTTTGTTAAATTACCAGAACTATCATGGAGAAACTCCAACATAACAAGAGGACTATAAAGCACTTCAGAAATCTGACATTACCTAGGGAAAACAGTGATTACATAATCTTTAAAACCTCTCATTGTATGTGTGTGTACACACAGTTATAAGCAGTCACAAGAAGCACCCAGGATTTCAAGGTCCCACAGCGCCTGCTAAAGCATGGTGAAAGGCACACGAAGCAACGTGCAAAACTGGAACCTGAACCTGCAGAACAAGGCACTGGAGTCCTGGAGTTTCCACCTTCAAGCACCACAGGATTTATGTAACAACTTTAAGGGGAAAAAAAAATTCTAACTGATAAAGGATTGAGAAAAACGCACTGGGAGGAAACAGGAAACATCAGAAATCAACAACAAAATGTAATACTTTATTCCTAAACTAGAAATATACAAGGTCTAATATATATTAATAAAGCTTTTAGTATATCAAAATTTTGGTCTTTCACCAACTTAATTCACCTACAAATTAAGCTACCTTTCTTATTTAACTTTCCAATTCATGGACTTGTTCTGTTGAAACTTATTCAAAATCACACTGATGTACTTCATTGCCAAGACATCAGAAAAACTAAACATCAAAAGATGCAAGGCTCATATATGGACATGCCAGTGTACTCAGAAAACATTATCATCTTATATTAGAAAAGAGATTTTTCTTCCCACGATCATCAGTTTTCACTTCTGGACAAGAAGACTGAAGTTCCACCCACAGCCAATAAATACAGGCCTGCCCACATCACAATGTTAGCAAGGACACTCCCCTCCTACCATAAAAGCCTGTCTGATAACAGAAGCATCCTGCCTGGCACACACAACTGCTGTATTTTTCTTTACTGAACACATTTCTAAACTATCTCTTTTTTCTTCATTCATTATTTCAGAACATTACAGCAAAGACCAACGTGAGGCAAAACACACCTTTTCACCTTCCCACATTCCAGTCCTACTGAAGCCAGAGAAAAGGTTAAGCAGCTATTAAGTGACTTAAGGTTTGAAGTCTATGGAATTTATAATGTAGACTTTTTGTGTCAGTCCATGTTGCCATTTAGCTGTTATGAGAAGTGTTATTTGCCTTAAACAAAAGCTCTTCTAAAGACAATTTTCTATTACTTAAGTTTTGAAGAACTCATTTCAACACTTCAAACAGAAAAACTAGACAAGTCTTTCAAAGTACACAGCAGAGAGAAGGACATGAGCAAACATTAAGAAGGCACATATTTGTGTCTTGCCTTCAACACACTTTCAGCTTAGCAAAAACATTTGGGGGAAAAAAGTTTCTTCTATGAGTTATCCACTTGGATGTACATCTGTAAGGAATGATGCAACATGGAATTCCCCTTTTATGAGTGAATTCACGGCTAAACACTAACTACCAAAGAGTATGATTTGCTAAGATGTCCATGCAAACATCTGTATGCAAGAAAATTATATTCTTCTATTGGCAGTTAGGTGAACAAAGAAAACTAAATCCCAAAGCAGGGTTACATGCTTTTCTTGTAAGCAGATTGAGGATACTACAAATACAAGCTTCCCACAGTAACATTCCTGACAGCTATCCATTACTTTTAAAGAAGTCTTCATTTTAACTTAACCAACCAAACAAAAAAACAACCAACCAAACAAAAAAGTTTAAAATACCAGCACTTGAAAGGTGACTGCTTTTTAAAATAGCATCCCATGGACCTCTTTTGAAAGTGTACTAATGCAAAGTTAACCAAAAGCAGGTCAACTTTCTTACAGTTAATACTAATTAATCCTTGAAGAAAACCATACATCAATAATGTAAGCAAGCAGATAGCAAGCCTGTGAACATAAACATACCCAAACAGTTTTATCACCTGCATTTTAATTTTTAATTGAAAGCACATCAACAGCAGGCAACCAAAAAAAAAAAAAAGATTCAAACAGACTGAATTCAACTCCCAAATAAAATGAGTAATAGCTTCTTATAAAGTGAAACAAGCACCAGAAATTTCTCAACAGAAAATACAGAAAGCTGTGCTTTAAAACTCCCTTAAGGGGAAGAAAAAAAAAATAAAAAGAAAGTAAAATGATTTTATACTAAGTTACAACTGGCTACCTTAAGAGCTTATTTACTTCCCTGCTCTCCACTGCTGTAGGGAAAGTTATTACCAGCTCTCGTGTAATCTTGCCAATTTTACATTATTTTACTAAATCAGATCTACAGAAAGTGCTCAAAGCACCAATGGGTTCAAGTGTAATGTCTCAGAAGAGCAGTGCTGACACTTGAGCGTGCAGACTCATGACAAAATATCCTTCTGTTGCTGTCTGTTCAAGACCCTAAACACGATCCAAGTCAAAACGTGGTTCTATCATGAATTGCAGAGGAAACCTCTCTTAACTATGGTCTCAAATCCCGCTAGAGCCTAAAGCACAACATAAACAGCAAATACAATGTAACTGTTTTAGAAAGACATCTCATTACAAAACTGTAATTTGTTATAGCACTGTGAGAACTTTAAGATGTTCTTACACTAATAAGAGAAAATCCAAGTTTTACATATGAAAAATGCCACTCACTTTTAGAACATGAATGCACAGTAGCTCAAACTTCCCATGTAGAAAAATTCACACCTCACTGTATGTGAGAATATATTTGTAAGACTTTCTTTCCATCCAGACTCTGCTTTGGAAAAAAAATTAACTACAATTCTGCAATACTAAGTTTTACCAAACTGCTCTTCCTAAACACAACCAACTGATTGGCAAGACAGCTAAGTATCTGACGCTAATCATTACTGGATATTGTAGAATAACAACCTCTTATGAAAAATTGAACAAAATAAAGACTGTGGTGATGTCCTACACCAATGGTAAACGTCAGGTACAGCAGTAGAGCTTAATTTTTACTTGGTTTTGTCATCAGGTTTGTCTTAAGGAGACAGTATGTATAACAAAGTCACTGTGTAAAAAAGTGACATGTATTTTATAACACAAACATTGTGTTTGATGGCTACATCAACAGTACAAAGCATTGCTAACTTTGCAAAACTCTACAACAAAAGATAGACATTATCAAGCTGTGTTCCCAAAACATACTCTCAAGCACAGCTTTATGTTTTGAACTGTGATTTGAAACAAGGGTGATATGGATAATAAAGCTGGATGCTGCTACCCTGAGTTTCAAGAGCAGACACACTGATGTTCTAAGAAAAAACTTAAGATCTCTGGAAAAAAAGAAATCATGCCCACATGTTCAGATTAACAGTACTAACATTCACATCCAGGAAATAATTTTCTGAAGGACACATGTACACCTTTTCAAGTGAACAGAAAACTCAGCAAAGTTTCTTCTATCTTCAGACAACTCCACATCAGTCTCTGCAAGTACTGGACAGCAAGACTTCTGGTTTGATTATATGTTTGTGATTATATAAAAAAATTAAAAGCTTTTGTGATTTGGCAGGGTTTGGCTTGTTCTCTTTGTTCTTTAATAACTAAATCATGCTTCAAGTGAAAAACAGTAAGGAACATTTATGATTCATTTACTTCATAAATGAAGCTATTCTATTCAGGATACTTTCAGCATATACCTACAGTTTTTAGATCTCTTAGAATATAGAAATAAAGGAATACACTCAGAGTACTGTGCAACACAAAAGCACTTGCCATTCAAATACCAGAACTGTGTTCTCAACTTCATTCTAAATCAGAGCAGGCAGGTCAAAAATATTTCCCATTGAACTTAACATGTTTCCAATACGCATTTGACAGAAACACAACTTCAAAGACATTAAGAAGTTATTTGTTCAAATAATAAAAAACTGAATTCCTATCTATTTTTATCCAAAGTTGTATTCACATTGAAAAGTCCTCAACTATTTTCAATTTCAAACGTATGATACTTCGGAACAAAGGCATTAGAGGCACTTCTGCTTTCTAAAGTCTATTTAATTTTGCTGAATAGACACTAATCCACTACTTTTGTTTATCCTGAGTCTTGCTTGCAAAAAAATCCAGAATATTAATAAAATTCATAAACCCAAAAGCATCCATTTAGAGCAAAGAGTAGTTGCATGGTCCATTTAGAAGTATAAATGCTCCACAACGTGGGAAATAAAATGTTTATGTAAGGGTGGCAGTGTTCCACAGATACAGAAAGAGTAAACAGCTTTGCTACCACTAGCTTTATTGATTGCCATCTCTAGATGTAGTCCTTCTGTCAATTCAATGGGCAGAAGTGTCACCACAAGGGCAAATTCTGCAAGACATGAAGCAGCAGATATAAGCTACTCAAAAAAAAAAAAATTAGGAAAGCCAATATGAAAGAAAAGTACAAAAGAGAGCAGGCAGAGAGGAAAAAGTTACTATGATACAATCTTACATGTTAGATTCATCCCTGTCCCATCCCCCTCCCCACATAAAATGCTTCCACTGCAACTTTATGTTTCTGGTTTTCATTCAAAGTTATCTTGGAATTAGTTACTGTACCGTGCTGGTTACCATGAAGTAATATTTATTACTTCAACTCAAAGAATCAAAGGCATTATTTGGAAAAACTATAAACCAAACTCCTACCCAACACTCTTATGTACGACTTAGGCTTTGCTGAAATAAAGACGTTACTTGGTCAGCAGCATTTGTGGTAGGGAGTTTCAACAATTTCTACCATTTTTCTTAAAATATCAAGAATAAAGTTATCTGCCTATAGCTTTCAGTCACCCTTGACTCTTTCTTACTGAATATACCATTTCAATTTCATAATCAATGAAGTTCAATCCTCCAGACACCCATCAATAGTCCCTTCCTAAAAATAATATCCATTTGCCTAGCATTTGAGAAGTCTGCTAAAAAACACAGGTTACCTAGTCCATCTGCCACAACAAGCATTGCCACTTATATGCTTAACACTGCATATTAATACATACATTCAACAACTTTTTAAAAATACAGGCCCTAGTTCCTCAACTAGGTCAGCAAAAATGGGCCTTGTGCTACCTTTCAGCCTGTTGACTTCTGAGGGCCTTCAAGCAAATACAAACGTCCCAGAGATGTGAATACAACTGCACAACTGCAAATACAAATCAAGCTGTACAGAGAACATGAAGACAGCTGAGACAGACACAATATGTCTACAGTAAGCTTGAGAGCACTTTTAACCCTCAAATACAACAATTCTTTTCTGAAAGGATTTTTTTTCCTGTATGGTCCTACATCATTGTACATCTTCAAAATACTTCACTGGACTTCTGAGGGAGTAGCCTGTAAATTAAGTATGTAATCTTAAAAACACCTCAACACTTTTGCATGTTTCTCTAAGAAAAACAAATCACTCGAGAACAAAATTAATGATTCTCAAACACTATTCCCTCTGCATACAATGCCAAACGAAGTGGGCTGACACATGTTAACAGAGTGATTACCAACAGAGAAGAAAACCTCAGCAACCCATTCAACTCGTGAAATCCTCCGTTTTCTTGAGGACAATAACATCGACTAACTGTGGACAAACTGCAAGAAAGTACTCCTACAGCAGATCTCAGATAAGGGGGAGAGGTTTATATCGTCTAAAATAAGTCGCAAGAGACATAACTTCGAGAAGGAGCGGCAGGGCGAACTAGAGTGTGAAGATGCAAAAAGCCACAAACGTTTTTTGTGCACTGGAACAGGGCTGCTGGAAACCGAGACTAGAGGAGTGGCCTACGTCTTAATAATGTTTACAGCGGGCGTGAACAAGCTGGTGCTGGTGGTTTTCATTGAGACAGTAGGAAAAGCGTCTCGGCAGGGCCTTATTTCCAGGCGTCGCCCAGGCCTACACGGCTCCAATCACTCCACCTCAGTAATGGCGCTCGGTGCGAAGGGAAGCGAGAACCAGGGGAGGCAAAGAAGGGTGCAGCGCTGCGGGGAGCCACCGAGCCCTCCTCGCCCGGCGGCACCGGGGCGGGGGGCAACGGGAGAGGCTGCCCGGCAGCTGGCAGAGCCCGCCGAGGGTCGCGGAGCACCTCCACCCGCCGGCAGCCGGGAAAAGGATGAGGAGCCGTCAGCCATTTTCCCTTGCCCTCCAAAACACCAGCGATGCAGGGCCACACGCCGGGGGCTGCGAGGGAGGCGCTGCCGCCACCCGCCGTTCGTTATCCCCACCCCCCCACCTCCGCTCCACGCCCCGCGGAGCCCAGTTCGCCCCCTTCTCTCCGCCGCACCCCGCCGTCCTGCACCCCGACCTAGGGAGCCCCATCCCTGGGGAGCGTCTCGCTCCGTGGCGGCCGGCTGCAGCACAAACAGCTATTCCTGCACAGGCACTTCGCCTCGACGCGTTCCGGCCCCGGCCTCGGCTCCGGCCCCGCCCGGGCACAGTGCTCGGCCACTCACCCCCGCACGGCTTCCCCTTGTCCCGCGGCTGCTGCTGCGACGGCCCCGTGCCTTCCTAGATGCTGCTGAAGGAACGCGGCCGAGGACTGCCTCATCCCAGCCAGCCAGCAGGGCAGAGTCTCATACCAGGCCCCACGATACCGAGTGTGCAGCCGGTTGACTGAGGGGGCGGCTCCGCTTCAGTTCCCGGTTCCCTTCCCGGTTAGGCGCCGTACACTGCAACGGGGAAAGGGAGGGCGAAATTGCCGCCGCTACCCGCGCTTTAAGATCCTGGCCCTGGCCGCTCCGCTTTCTCCGGCGCCGACGGCACCGCCGGGGCGTTTTTCCTGCGTCACCAGCTTCTGCCCGGCGGCCCTGGGCTTCGTCTCCAACTGGGGCTTGGTTGGGGCCTGCGCGCTCCGCTCCGCCCCGTCCGGGGACCGGGCACACGCGGGGGAGGGGGCGCACACGCACCCTGCGCCTCTCTCCGGGGGTAGGGCTCGGCTGGGCGGCAGCGGCCGCGGCGCGCGGGGGCAGGCAGGAAGGAAAGAAGGTGGCAGCGGAGGGGCCGGCCCGGGTGACTGGAGCGCTGTGCGCTGACGGCTCCGTGCGTGCGGCGGGGGGAGGGGAGAGCGGAGGAGGGGGTAGGGAGGGAGCGAGCGAGGCGAGACGCGGCGACGGCTCCTCGCACTCCCGGCGGCGCACCTCCGTCCGGCGGGGCTCTGGGCAAGATGGCGGCCCAGTCAGAGCCTTCCGCGCCACAGGCCCCAACCTAACGCGGCTGCGGCGGCGGTTCCGCCACCCGAACGGCGTGACGCGCTCCCCGCCCCCGTCCCCCGGGCTGTCACTCAACCTGCGGCGGCTAGGCCCAGGCCGCGGCCCGCTTGCCCCCACCCCTGTGTGTGCAGCGAGGGAGTGCGCGAGGGGGGGGGGGGGGGGAGGGCGGCGCGTGCGCGCGCGCGGCCGGTTCACGTCGGTTGGGCTGGAGCGGGCTCCATTGTGACCCGCCGGGCGGGCCGAAGGGAGCCCGGAACATGACGTCAGCGCGGCCGCTGCCCTCCGGGGCTGGGCTTGCTCTCCGCTGCCGCTGCTGCTGCTGCGCTGGGCTTCGTGGCGTGGAGGTCGTTGTGGCTGCTCTGCCAGTGCGGCTCCCTGGGCCTGGCGGCGGCGGCCACAGCGCACGATGCTGGTCCGCCCTCGGTTGCCGCACAAAGGGGCAGATGGACAAAAGCGGGGAAACGGGGGCGGAGGCGTCCTCCCGGCCTTCGAGCGGCCCGAGGGGAGCGGGCGGGTGGTGCTGCTGGTTACAGCGTGCGTGCTCACTGCCTGGGGCCAGGAACGCCTAGAGCAAGTTAGGGGAAAGGTGGAGGTTGCGGAGCTGCGTTTGCGGAGGTTGCCAGTTTCGCACGAGTCAGCTTGGCCACGGCCGGGCACTGACCTCCTCTAGGCCTTGGGCCCACTCTTAACAACGGGCTGTGCTTAGAAACCTGATACAGGTACATGTGGGGCTGACTTCATGCTTCACAAAATGCCTCCCTTTGGTTAGAGGACGCCAGCATTTTAAAAGACCGAGTGGCTTTTTTGTTGTCTTGTTTGCATTTATGTAGGTGACGAAAGTATTAAGTCGGTAGAACCCAAATGTATATGTTTTATCAAACAATCGAGGAGAGTTTAAACATGAGTTTAAAATCTTGGGGGTAAAATGCCTTGTGAAAGATCATAAAGTTTGGCAGACATGGAGAACTTGCTCTTGGATAGAGTACCTGGAATGGCGCATAATGTTTTGTTAGTCTGTATTGAAAGGTCAAAGTCTCATTTTTACAACATCATTAAAGCATTTCTGAGCAGGAAGTGAAAAATACAGCATCCAGATCAAAACGTAGGAGGAATGTAGGTTATATGGGTTGAAATTTGCTCAAGAGGCTAGGGTTAACAGCCTTAACTCTTGAGCAAAATGTTTATCTTTGGGCTGAACAGTGACAAAGACTTAAAATGTCAGCTTGGTGCAAGAGCTGCAGGCAAGTGTATTTCTGTAAAAAGCTAGAGCTCGAAACTAAGTGGCACTTTTACATTTTATGTTAACAGAGTTAAGCCTTTTTTTCTTCTTTGCTAATCACTAGGTTGTATTTGGGAAGGAAATCTGAAGTGTGTCTATTCCTTAATGACTCAATAAACAAAGGATGCGGTTGCTGTTCAAATGCAAGTTTGTTTACTAAAATAATAGTTTCTTGTGCATTTTCTTCACCAGCAATAAAAAAATGGCCTTAGCGATGGTGAGGATTTGTTGAGGATTTGACTGCTTGTGTTTGTATTAAAAGTAGGTATAATCATAGAGCGCTCCATTTATTTACAGTGATTTTCATGAGACTCACTGTGGTCTCATTTTTGTCTCTTGTCAATTATACTGAGATTTCCCTGATATTTCAAATGTATCCACTTTGTTCTGGGATAGCATTTAAAATCACTGCACCCATTCATTTAACTTTTCTTACCTGCTGCAGTGTTCTCCCTCAAGCTCTTCACTGTCTATGATGCTTTGCACAGACACAATGGCACTTCAGTTGTCATTTATTTTTTGATGCTTCTTATCCTTAAAAACAAACTGCTGTGTTTATTGATGGCCATTTCTTTTTATTGTTAAGTAGATTCCATTTTTATGACAGACCAAATACCGTGTTCCTTCTAACTACTAGGGCTTTTTTTTGGCAGAGCCAAGCCAGTGACACATCAGTGGAGTTTTTTTGCCAAGAAATTGGCAGCCAGCTTGCATAAAAGCCAACCAAAAAAAAATTAGCCTGGGAACAATACTTGTGGAAACAGTACTGGTACAGCTTACTTCTTGTGAAGTCAAGAAAAAAAATTAGCTCTGATTGATTGAAACTTTAGGTTTGAAACAAACTAAGAACCACTTTCTCTGAAGCTTTCCAGAACCTTTGGTGGTATTTTAATCATTTGAGATTCTGTTGCATATACAGTTTGCAGAAGCATAATGAGATGTAAGAGGTCTTTTGCACTTGCATGGGAAAGAGACAAAACTATGACTTCATGTGTATTCCCTTGTTTTTAATTTGACCTCCTTCTGATTTGAAAGTAGGTTTTGAAGTTCTTTGACATACAAGCAGTTGATTGTAGCCTGTTAATCAAAGGTCACTCTAGGCTGAACTAGGCAGCTGTTTATGGCACCAAATAAGATACTGGGATGACAATGGCACTTTGCAGTTGGCTGCACAAGCAAGCTGCACACCACACCTCTGACTGGGGAGTCAAACAAAAATCTATACTTGTACCTGTTTGCTTGGGCTTCAGGAGTTCTCTGGGGCCATTGCTGTGGTTCACCTTGTACAGTGCTGCTTTGCCTTTGGAAAAGATTGACATTTCTCTCTCCTCCCCCAGTACTGCAAATAAATGTTACTGGTTTATATTGTGCAGCAACTGTAGAAATAAAAGAATACAAGTGAGATAAATCGCTGGTTAAAGAGTATCTGTGACATGAAGACAGAAGTCAGTAGGCATTCACAAAACTCACTACTTGTTCTAAAATAAGTATCCACACAACTATGACAAATGTAGGGGGACTGGACCAGATTATCTTTCGAGGTCACTTCCAGCTCCTGACATTCTATGATTGTATGAAATGTATTCCTCAGTAGTCCTTTTGGTTCATTACCCTCTGTATACAACCGTTAGTATGATTAGAAATGCTTTTGCAACATTTTTGAGTGCAAAGCTAGGAGGAAATGGAAGTGTTTCTCTATGGGCTTCCAGCTCACACACTGCAGTCAGCCTATCAAACTAAAAGTGAAACTGTTTGCAAATCAGCTGGTTATGTTATTCTTTGACTGACCCATAACAGGTGAAAAAAGAAATGTGGTGGAGTAGTTCAGAATATAGAAAATCTCTATGTTAAAAAATGCTATTTATCACCAGGTCTTAAACTCTTGATTAACAGACAAAAATGATACTTCTAACATTGCTGATACAGAGCAATGCTATTGAGCTTTGCGATTGGGTAGCGTAAAAGAGTGCTTAGAGAAAAGAGAGTTTAACCACAGACCCACAAAAGATAATGTTTTCCTTCTGGCTCAGCCTCTTTGGTGCTGCATTGCATAGCACCTACCAACTCTGAATAAATAAAATACACAGCATAGCAGATAAGGAAAAATTCAACTGGAAAATAAAACACTGCTTCAAAACCAGACAAGCTACTGGCTGTACGTTGTTTGTTTTAAGGGATCACATCAGGGATCAGTCTTACCACATTTTCAGTATTTTTGGGCCTGATCCATTAAATCACTTAAGTACCTAAGTAGTGCTCTTGGTTTACATAATTTTTCATTGAGTTATTTAAGCCTGTGTATAAGAGCCAGTAAGTAGAAAAGCACTTTTCACTTTCCCAAGCCTTCAATTTATGCAGTGTGTAATTTGGATAGTATTTTGGCAATAGTGATGTCATTTTGTGCTACATTGAGTCATAAGATTGTAATTATTTCCATAAAAAAAACTTATTTCCCATATAATAATTCCTAATATAAAATGTAACTCTGTTGTAGTGATCACCGAACATTACACGGATGATAAAATGACATTGATTCTTCAAATACTATCTGCTCCCAAATACAACATGTGAGTGGTGAGCAGTGTCTGGTATCTTCCCTCTCATGCTCAGCACATGTGTTGCTGCCTACCATTGGTTGAATAAGGCATGACAAAAGCAAAAAATGAATCCAGAGATGTGCAGAGATGTTCTCTGTGGCAAATGGGTTTCATCAGGGTACTCCAGGGATGCGCTCTTACTCAGGAACTAGGAGCTTCAGGGCCTCTTCAGGGCCTGGCAAACTAGACCCATCTCTCAACCCCAGCCAGGAATAGTCAGGGCCACTGGGGCAGCTCCAGGCATAAGGCAACTCCTTAACTTGGCTGGGCTGAAATAAATCCTGGGCAAGAGTGCAGGGAGGACCCAGAGGAGGAGGCTGCTGAGAGATAACTGTTAGTGCCCTTAGGACCCTAATATATCTACATTTTCTAGCCATCACAGCCAGTGATTGCTGTATCCAATCAGAATGTGCCAAGCAGCTCTGTGTGATCTTTGCCCTCATCCCTTAAATTGATAAGCAAAACCTAGTAAATTTAATCCAAAACCAAATAATTAAGATGTGTTTAAAGAGTTTAGCATATATTTATCTAGACACCGTATACTTAGGCTTTTCTATGTGGAATGAAGTCAGAATCCAGATGCAAAGAATAAAAAAATAGAGCTCTTGTGTATGTATTCCAAAACTCTTATCTTCTATACTATCCTGAGTTTAATAAATTTAGGGCTTGGCGGGGGGAGGTATCAGTACTTGCTATACATATACATTTACCTATACATATAAATTTACCTTCAAAAATAGGGAAGAAAATTCCCATAATCAAGAAGTTGCAAAAACTGTTCTGGAGTGGGTGTATCTCTTTTCTCTATTACACATAAAGGCCAACTAGAGGCACTTCACTGTAGTGTCTCCTGAGATGACAACTTTACCTATCCTCACATCAATATAAGGCTCCTCTTCACAGTCATAAATGTCCATCTTTCCACTTTTGATTTCTGGCTGTATGAGATGTTTACAGTGATGCTGGAGTGGGCATAATGTCACAGGATCACAGAATGTTGGGGGTTGGAAAGGACCTCCAGAGATCATCAAGTCCAGCCCCCCTGCCAAAGCAAGACCATAGAATCTATTGCAGGTCACACAGGAATGCATCCAGATGGGTCTAGAAAGTCTCCAGAGGAGACTCCACAACCTCTCTGGAGAGCCTGTTACAGTAAAGAAGTTCTTCCTTGTGTTGAGGTGGAACTTCCCATGCTATAGTTTACATCCATTGCCCCTTGTCCTAATATAGGGCAGAAGTGAGCAGAGGCTGTCCCTTCCTTCTTGACCCCCAGCCCTCAGATATTTGTTAGATCCCCTCTAAGCCTTCTCCTCACCAGACCAAAAATCCCCATGTTCCTCAGCCTCTCCTCATAGGCCAGTGCTCCAGTCCCTTAATCATCTTTGTAGCCCTACCTTGGACTCAAGTACATCCCTGTTCCTCCTGAACTGAGGAGCCCAGAACTGGATGCAGTATTCCAAGTGAGGTCTCACCAGGGCAGAGAAGAGAGGCGCAGAAGAACCTCCCTCGATCTGCTAGCTACACTCCTCTTAATGCACCCCAGGATCCCATTGGCCTTCTGGGCCACAAAGGCACATTGCTGTCACTCTTGAAAGACTCAGAAGCAGTTAAACCAAACTTATGCTCCATACTTAACAGGTACAAAAGAATGCTTACTTAGGTAGAAATCACAGAAATCTGGTAAGAAAAAGATTTTGAAGGGACCTGTGGTCTCTTACGTTGAAGAAAGAATAGTGTCTGCTGAAGAACAATTCTTACAATAAGACAACTGTGGTGTGTCATTTTCCTGTTACTCATTTGGTTGATCAAATAAGAGTTAAAATGAACAACATAAACAGAAACACTTAGAGGAAATCACAGAGACCAGTTGTGAAAATTTCTGCTTACGTGCCCCAAAGTGTATGTCATCCATCTTTTGGAGAGGGAGCAGCTCAAAATACTTTAATTTTCTTGTCTAGTTGGTTCCTAGCCGAACTGTCCTTGGATAAACCATGTGGTGTCCATGTGAAAAGCATCCATCGCATAGGATTTGGACAAAGTTCAACAGCTTGATTTGACAACCATATGGTCCTCTTCATCTGTGTGAACTTTGAAGAAGTCTGACTTCCTTCCAGGCCTAGGAGTAGATGAAGAAGGGAATTTTTCCATAAGACTTCTTGGTGTTGTGCCTGAGTATGTCAAAAATAAAGCAAGAAATTCTGTAGATACATGAACTATTGCCGTCTCCTTAGCTTTTCTGAACACATCACTGCACACAGTGTCTGTCACTGCACCAGTGTAAATTTGAAGGAGATCACTGCTCACAACATTGTATCCCTTGCATATTATATGATTGCCATTTTCTCTTATGTAGGGCTTCTAAACACAAGATTTTCTATGTGCGCAGGAGAACCAAACCAGGTTGTTTTCAAGCATCTCACACCCTTCCAACCCTGTTCTCCTTCCAACTTCACACACTAAAATGCCTGCTTTATGTTAAATGCACTGAACTAGTCAGTGGATTCATTAGCTAATAGCAAGCAGGAGGTGTAATAACTGAATTGTACTTGCCTTTCCAACAGTGGGTACTTCTTTAGCATTTCTTTCTCTTCTTGCTAACAGTCCTCCTAAAATTTATTAGAATTAACATCTCTTTGACAGCTCTTACCCCTCGTTCAAAGCTTAGTGAAGTGGCTGAAGGGCTGAAGGACAGCTGGTAGGCAGCGGGACAGCTAGACTACAGGACCATGTGAAACGATGAAGAGCTTCAAAGCAAGGTAGTCAGATAGGAGAAAGGTTACTACTACAGTTTTGGAATAGAATAAACAAAGACAGAAGTGTGACCAGAAAAAAAATTAACAATCAGCCTTATTTAAGAACTTATTTAAAAACTTAAGAATAAATCACAACATTCAAAACAAACATGCTAAGGTGATTTGAACCTAAGTGTAGACCCATTTCAGCTCTTGTTTCAATAGCTTCATCTGAGCTTTGTAAAACAGCTTGTCAAAGAATCACATAACCTTAGAGGTTGGAAGGCAGCTTCAGAGATCATTGAGTTCAACCTCCCTGCCAAAGCAGGATCACCATGGGTAGTTTGCACAGGAATGCATCCAGGCAGGTTTTGAAAGTCTCCAGAGAAGGAGACTCCACAACCTCTCTTAAGAAGCTTAAATCTAAAAATATATACAGAAAGGAAGTCTGTTATTTTGTAAAGCAGATTTCCTGGATTTTGGAACCTTTAGCTACGTGTTTCTCGCTCCACTGTTCTTTGCCAGAAGTTCTTCTTGTCTGTGTTTTATTGCCAGTTACCTGCAGAAACTTCTCTTAAAAAAATACATATTTCTCTTTTCCTAAAGCAGCATAGTAAGCAAATGTCAGTTTACATTGCTTATTTATAAAGACTGAGTTTTGATAACTGCCCTTGTATTGCTGTTCTGTTATCTCACTGTGATGAGTCACCTCAGAACATAATGCAGATTAACTTTATGCCATGTTGATTTTATGTAGCCCTATAATCTTTCTGAGAGACTACAAACATTGAAAATATGCTTGATAAATATGAATGAACTCATATTAAGACTGTTGTAGCAGCAGTGTTATTTTAGCTGGGAGGTTAGTAGTAATAATAATGATGTTTGAGGCATAGCACTGTCTCTCTAGCCAGAATGGTATAAGGCAATAAGCAAGCCAGAACTTGTAAAGAGAGATCCTATCTTTTATTAGATCTGAAGACAGGCTTGTATGCATCAAAGCTTGTCTGTTTTTACTAGACATATCAGTTGGTCTATTGAAACAATATATATGTAGATCCTTTATCATCCAGAGGCAGTCTGCTTTTTCTCAGCATACTAACTCTTTTCTATTCCTTTTTTTTTTTAATCCCATTATTTGGGTTCAGTAAATACCATTCAGGATCTAAATTTATGGAAATAGCATCAAGGTATAAAAGCAAAACTTTATGCTGGAAGCAGCAATTTATTTCTGTGTTCTGTCAATTTCAATATTAAGCAAAACACACTTTAAAAGCCCAATTGACTTGTCACTGCTGTCTTTTGCACAGCTCTCTGTTACAAATTGAGACCAAATGGACCAATAAATTACTGTTTTAAATCTTAACTACTAGAATCCTATAGTTGTCCTGCTTTTAACCTTATTACCAGTTATTTCCTAAGTTGAAATTAGACTCAGATTTCAGATTGCAATGTCTTTTTGTTTGCCTTTCCTTCTGTTTGCACTTGTGCATGCACATGTAATAGTATGTTTAGACCTACTTCTGTATTTTTAAATCTTTGACAGAAAATATTAACAGTTACACTACATCATTAACTGTACAAACCAAGATATAAATGAACAAATCAATGTATTTTAACTTCCCAGAGAGTCCTTTACTTTCTGAAATGACAATACTATATCTGACTTCATATATATAAGACTTCAGACTTGTTTGTATTTTTTTTTCTCTGAATAGAATTTCTAGTAAATTAATCAAAATGCCAACAGTTCTTAAGGAATTTAATTTGTGACCATACATCATTACAAAAGACTAATTCCTTACTCTTAGGTGGAGAGTCCAACTGAAGTCATGAATTAATGCCATTAGCAGTATTCATTTCACTGAGCAATAGTAGACTTTGAAGTTTTCCTTGAACCCTACTTCAAGGAATGTCACCAGTATTAAAAACATATGGCTGAGAGACTGTGGCTGGTTGCAGTTCAGCACAGATCTAGCCTCTACTTAGTGAGATAAATCCCTCATAAGTCTGTCTCTATTTCAAAGGACAGTGAAGCTCCTAACATGTTTAGCAACAGTCATTTCAGCTGGATATGTTTTAACTACCTACAAATAGGTCACCTTGTTAGATGTGGCTGCCTGGTGTCCCTAGGCAGTCACAGGGAATAGCAGGTACTCCTTAAGCACAACTTACCCCAATCCACTTTCCTCCCACAGCTGTAGAGAGAGCCTGAATAGCTAAATAACTTTCAGCCTGCCAGTGTTAAGTACTATGAGATTTGGGTTCTCAACAAGAGGGGGTCTCCACCCGGAAGGCAGTTTTACAGGTGTAAGCAAGCTGACCAAGGAGCCACTGCAGGAGAAACCCTGCAACCCACATTTCTCTTAGCACACAGACTGCAAGGGTATTACAAACTTACTAGGCCAGAGGAAGAGAAATATGCTCTTCAGAGCATCTGAAGTAGTCAGAGAGCAGATATAATGAGTAATTCATAGAGCGGGGTAGATGACAACCACTTATCCATTTTACCAGACATAGATAAGGTGCCAAGGCAGCTAATGGGAGAGAAAGATAGGGTGAGAAAAGAGATATGATAAAGAGAGTCTGAGCAGAAACATTCCTTTCCAGAGAACAGTTTCTTTAATTTATCCTAAACAATGAGATACACTCTCCAAATATTACCTCCTTAGTACTTGAGAATACTCATTCTAATAACAAACAGCTGTTTCATTCAACTGCATTTATGCATTTTGGGTAGTCTTCATGGACATTTGTGTGATTTGAGTTTTAGACACTCATGAAATGGCTGATCTTATAAGTGAGTGTCTCAACTGCACAGTAAATATTCACTGTTTGACTTCAGTCAAGCATTATTCTTAAATTTCTTCTTTCAGAAGCTTAGTTCATTGTATCATGGAGTGGAGATTACCAAATGACTTTTGTTTCATGTGTAGATTGAAAACTAGGGGTCCAAATTGTATTCAGGAGCCACCCTCCCTGGGCAGCCTATTCCAGTGTTCTGTTACCCTCACAGGGAAAAAAAAAGTCTCCTCATATTTCCATGGAACTGCCTTAACTTCCACCCATTGCCCCTTGTCCTGTCACTGGGCATCACTGAGATTTATACAAGACATGATGTATGTGGAATGGAATACCTTGTTGGCCAGTGTAGGGTCACTTGCCCTGTCCACTTCTCTCTGCAGGTGTGGCCTTTTGTTTTCTGCACTCTCCAGTGTGGTGCGCAGGATTTAGCAGTGACCTTGGTCTGCATACCAGTCCTTGGTACTAACTAGAAACATTGAGCATTATCACTTCTAGAAGCAGACACTGTCTGCAAAAACATGCAGTTAACTTCAGAAAGTGCAGTTACTTAGAAGAGACCGAGCTCAAAACCAAAATCACTGCACAATAAAATCACTGAATAGAATTTGTTCTGTTCTAACTCCAATCAGGGCAGTTACTTACTATTGAGTGCATTGCTCAGCTTCTGTGAATGTGACTTTTTTTTGTCCACCTGACTTGTAAACTAAGGAAAAGCAGTGTTATTTCTGTCTAAGCAAGCATTAGCCATTCACTTAGGAAAGTACTGTGCATTAACAAGGAAACACTATTTGAAAGCAACAGAAAGCAAGAGCATATGATGAGCCTTGCAGCTTGTCACAAAACACTTACTGCTCCATCAGCTCACCCAAGATGTGAAAGACTTCAAGGACAGTAAGCACGTTCTCCTCCCAGATTCTCACCACTCTATTTAGCTCTGGCTTGACATTCCTTCTGTGTAAACAGAGAAATTTATTTGACTTCATGAAATAATCTATATATTCTCTTAATTAGTCCAGTAAAAAGCAGGTGATGTATTTAACCTGGCCAAATGATAGTTCAGAGTTTTGTCCCCTGGTAATCAAAAGAGGAGTTATCAGTGTCAGTTTTATTAGAAGCCTTAAATAAATGTTTTGAAGTGTGTAATGCAATGGCACAAGCACACAGCTGTTCACACAGGAGGAAATGTGACAAGAAAAAATGCAGCCTTAAGTCATTCCCTGTCGTACAGGTGTGTGTAGCATATTGTTAGATGATTACATACCCTGTGTGCTTAACTGTAAACTAAGAAATAATGACAAAGTCTGGGTTTCAGAGCACCTTAACAATACAGATATATAGATTATGGAACATCAGGTGAAGATGATAGACTATTTTGCTGCAGTTATGTGGCCTGTAGTGGAAGTATTTTTTTAACATGCCAACTGTCAGAATTGGAGAATTCAGACAAGCTTTCAGACAGACAAAGCCATTTTTCAGGACTGAAACAAAATCAGCAGATGTCAAAGGTCTGGAAGCTGGACTGGGTTGTTTTTAAAGGTCTCTTCCAGCCCGAAATAATCCATGATCCCGAGTCTATAAGATAAATATGACCTGAGAACGATTGTTCAGAGTTTAGCCTGAATAATGATTGGTGATGGCTTGCATCCAAGTTCGCTGCAGGCTTCCTCTTGCTCAGCTAGCAATTAGGGAGGGTGGCAGGTTTTTTAGAGTGAAGCAGTGGGATGTTGGTGGTGGGCAGAGGTGAGCATAGCGAGGATGGTGATGATGAAGAGCAAGAGCTGCAGTCATGTAGCTCTACAGATGTTCCTGGGCTCTGCTATCCAGGACATATCTTAGTCCACCCTGGAGCTATTCTTTCTGGAGAGGAGTAGGTTCCCCCAAGGCAAAAACTCTGTAGGGCTCAGGGTTAGATTGTTCTAGGAGTTACTCACTCTGGCAGTGGGAGTGAGACCTGACTGAACCCCTGCAGCTCCATATAACGCTCCACTTGTATCCAAGGAGACCTTAACCCAGGGTGCACAGCAGGTACTTTTGGTGTCATTTTAAGAAAGCATTACTTTGAGTGTTCTCTTATTATCTGAGAGTCATGTGGTGGGGAGGTGGCCATGCTGGAGGGTGCTGTCCTTCAGGGCAGGCACAGGGTACCACCAGGCTCACTGCCCAGCAAGCAGTCCTTGGGGGGGGATCCCTTTAAGAAAGGATGTATAGACCTGTATAGACCACAGGACTGCCTGTCTGAAGTTATGCCAGCAAGAGTGAGGATCTAAGGATGAAGGGGACACACAGCAAATCCAATTACATTAATTTCCCCATTATTGTATAAACTGCACACCTAAACATGCAAACAACAGCTTATTGCTTCTACATGCTGAGGTAGGGCCTATTCATCTCCCATTATCCTGATTTGAAAGTGGATGGACATTACAAAGATCCAAGAAGTTTGTCTTAACAGATGGGATATGGCTGGGAAAGGGAAATTTTGCTGTTATGAAAATATAAGCATGTTTAATATTTTATGCTATGTTAGGAGTGCCTTCCAACTCAAAAAAAAATAACTTAAATGCTCCTCAATAAATATACAACAAACAGCTCATTAAAGCCAAAACCAAACAATAGTTAAAATAATCACACATTACATTCCTTAATTGCCTCTAGGATGGCTGTTGTACAGATGCAGCTGTTTCTTATCCTTAACTTAAATGCCAGTTGAAAATGTAACATAGGGGAAAGGCAACAAAATAAAGAAAAAGTTATTTTAAAATAAAGGGTTCACTTCTTTCTGCTGTGTTAACAAGGAGGGTACTGTATCAAGAGACTGACTAAGACTTAAAACATAAAGTTTCTGAGAGTCTCTGCTAAGGTAATTCATCCCCCAAAGTCCATGGGAAGATTATTTGGCCATGGGTGTCACTGGTAGGATATTTGCATATCCTATCTGTGAGCAGCTGGTTTGACTAAGGAGCTTTTGCAGAAACTGAAATGTGGTTTGGAGATGCCAGAGTGACTCTTAGGTCTGCAGCAGTATTTTCACTGGGTTTTCCTGCCTGTGGTGTCTCTTAGGCTCAGGTTGTCCTAGATAACGAAGAGCTGATGACATAAGGAATACATCATGTGGGTAATGTTGGTGGTATTTTTCCTCTTTTAAATATAAAATAAAAAAACATATTATTAGATGACAAGTGGTGAATGGTTCCTGATGGCTGTTGTCAATCTCATGGAATTTAAAGCAATGATAAAAACAGCATGATGGTGTTGCTTTATGGGTGCTCATTTATATGTCATTTATGGTGCCTGATGACTGTTGTCAATCTCATGGAATTTAAAGCAATGATAAAAACAGTGTGGTGGTGGTGCTTTATGGGTGCTCATTTATGGCATTCAGCTTTGTTTTAGAATCCCAGAATTGTTTTGCTTGCAAGAGATCTGTAAGATCGTCAAGTCCAATCAACACTGGTAGGTCACAGCTAAACCATGTCCCTCAGCACCACATAAATCATAAAATCATAGAATGGTTTAGGTTGGAAGGGACCTCCAACCCCCTCCAACCCTCCCCACCATAGGCAGGGACACTGCCCACTAGAACAGGTTGCTCAAGGCCTCATCCAATCTGGCCTTGAACACCTCCAGGGAGGAAGCACAACCTCCCTGGGCAACCTGCTCCAGTGTTTCACCACCCTCACTGTAAAGAACTTCTTCCTAACATCTAGTTTAAATCTCCCATCTGCCACTTTAAACCCATTACTCCTTGTCCTGTCATTACAAGACCTTGTAAATTAAGATGGACAATTCCAGGCTTATATTCTGACATCCTATAGTAGGTTTGAGCTGAGACAAAGTTAATTCTCCTCAAAACATCTTTCTAATGCAGTGTTTCGCAGTGCTGTAGCTGAGCATTGATAACACACCTGTGTTTTAGCCACTGCTGAGCTGAGCACCCAGGCTGTGTTTTTTCCAACATCTCTCTGCACCAAGATGCTGAGAGGACACCACCATTAGCATCACACTGCCCATCATGCTTACCAGCCAAGTTCAGAGTACATCTGGGAACACAAAAATAGTAAAGGGGTGTTATAAAATTAGTTCTAGAGGTGTCAATTTTTATTCACTGACACATAAAATGAGTGAATATTTTAAATCATAGAATCAGCCAGATTGGAAGAGAACTCCAAGATCATCCAGTCCAACCCAGCACCCAGCCCTATCCAATCAACCAGACCATGGCACTAAGTGCCTCATCCAGGCTTTTTTTGAATACCTCCAGGGACGGTGCCTCCACCACCTCCCTGGGCAGCCCATTCCAATGCCAACCACTCTCTCTGTGAAGAACTTCCTCCTAACATCCAGCCTATACTTCCCCTGGCACAACTTGAGACTGTGTCCCCTTGTTCTGTTGCTGGTTGCCTGGCAGAAGAGACCAACCCCACCTGGCTACAGCCTCCCTTCAGGTAGCTGTAGACAGCAATGAAGTCCCCCCGAGCCTCCTCTTCTCCAGGCTGCACACCCCCAGCTCCCTCAGCCTCTCCTCATAGGGCTTCTGTTCCAGGCCTTTCATAGACAAGCACTTAAACACATTGTTTGGCTTTGTTGAATAATTTTACTCATGATGTTTTATATTCTCCTTTTTTGTGTGTGTGTGTGTGTACATTAAAAAGTGTTTTCGTTTGGATTTGGGTTGTTGGGTTTTTTTGTGGGTTTTGTTGTTGTTGCATTTTTTTGTTTGTTTGTTTGTTTGTTTGTTTTGGGGGGGTCTTTTGCTCTTTTGCTTTGGTTTGCTTTGGGTATTTTTGGGTTTTGGGTGTTTTTCAATAATAGCAGTCCTTAGTATGTGACAGAAATGGAGTGACAAGTTAGAAGATGAACCAGCAATTCTCAACTGCTGCATGTCATGAAACAACTTCCAACAAGTGTCTCCTTTTAGCCTAGTTTTGTCTGCTTACAAAGAACTTTACTTGTCAAGAATTCTAGATACCTAGTTTTCAAGTGGAAAGAATAGCTGGACTGCAGCCTCCCACAGGGAGGGCTGAAAGTGACAAAGATCTTTTAGAGAACCTAAGAGTGGCTTTAGTTCCTGCAGCAGCTGAACATGGAGTTATAATAAAAGCACAAATGAACAAGCCACAACCCTCAGTGAAAAGCTGTCATGATACCACAGTACCTGCAATCTAAAAATCAGCTTTTTCAGGCAGCCTTCCACACTTTACAAATGCTTTTGATGTACAGATGGTTTCTGGCACAGCTCTTGATAATTCTTGACAAATATTTTTACATGCTAATCTCCTGTTGTGAATGTGAATTAAATGTGTGTCCTAGAATGCTTCTTTTCTGCACGTAGTGCATAGCAGTACTGGTGGAGGCTATCTCAAATGAGCTACAAGACTGTTAGCAGTTGTATACCACAGGGAGGTTTGCACCTGTCTGCCTCAAGTGTGTCAACTTCCTTGTGTGCTCAGGTACTGTTGATGATGGGGACTTTTCTAAATGCACACAATAATGAGTAGTGCCAGTGCCAAAGTCCTCAGGATGAAGAGTAACAACTTCTGAGCTTCTTTATTGCTTATTCTGCATTATAAGAAATAATGGCTACTTGGCAGACACTGGTTGGTACTTCTAAGGCCATTTCAGCCACAGGATGGAAGTGCAAATCATAGAACTGTAAAGCAAACTTTCCTACCCAGAGTGCTGTGAAAAGCCAATACCTCAGAACAACCCATCCTTGCAAGGAGATCTCATTATCCAATTCTTTCTACATGTTCTCCCCCTCCTTCAGTCCCACTGGCTTCTTTTAGCACTTGCCCTTTTCTTCTCTGACCTTTAATGACACAATTGCATCTCTCATGCCATTCATCATAACTTTATTTCCCTTCCTCCCCTCTGCCCCATCTCTTGCACCCTTCTGCTTTCACTATGTGTGGTTCACTGTGAGGATCCTTTTTTTCCCTTTTGTTTTACCTTTCTGCACTCCAGTTGCCCTGGACCTTTAAGTGTCTCATGTCCTTCTGACCCTCTTTCCAAGTGAGGGCCTTTGCTGAAAAACTCTGCTTGAAAGGATAAGGGATAATAGCTGTTCTCACTCCTGCCTTATAGCATTCTCTAAAAATATTCTTAAGACTGAGGCATTTAAAACATACTTCTTGTATATAGTTGGGAGTATGTCTAACCCTATAACATGTTCATACTAGCAGCTGAGGGAGCTGGGGGTGTTCAGTCTGGAGAAGGGAAGGCTCAGGGGAGACCTCATTGCTGTCTACAACTACCTGAATGAGGTTGCAGCCAGGCAGGGGTTGGTCTCTTCTCCCAGGCACCCAGTGACAGAGCAAGAGGACACAGCCTCAAACTGCACCAGGCCAGGTTTAAACTGGATGTTAGGAAGAAGTTCTTCATTGAAAGAGTGATTGCCCGTTGGAATGGGCTGCCTGGGGAGGTCCCTAGAGGTGTTTAAAAGGAGGCTGGATGAGGCACTTAGTGCCATGGTTTAGTTAATCAGAAGGTGATAATGATAGGTTGGACTCCATGACCCTGGAGGTCTCTTCCAACCTGGTTAACTCTGTAATTCTGTGATTCTGTTCTTTAGTTTGACAGGGGCAAAGTTTCTGTTTATCCACATTATATCATCCCATATGTTCTCTGCCTGGTCTAGCTGCAGTCTCTCCCTAGAAGTTGTGGGAACATAGCCCAGATTCCTGCTATTGACCTCAGGGTTGAGAGAAGCGAAGCTGTGACCAGAACGACAGCATGCAGGATTCAGTGACTTCCCAGCCTCATGCCCTTCCATTCCTCCCATATTCCAAGGACTCTCCAAATGTCTATGTTTACTTCTTCCTTCCCTGTGGCATCTTCCAACAGCCTCTGTTTCTCTTTTGCATGTCAGTGAGGATGTTGTCTGCAGCCCTCTCATTTTCTTTCCTGTTGCACCGAGCATGCCTAGGTCCCTTCACAGCTCCTGTCTATAAAAGATGGTGCATTTGTTGCTTCTCCTCATTTACACCACCCCTAACAACAACAACAACAACAACAAAATCCTTTCTTTCCTGGTCTTGTTCCTCTGCTCAATTTTCATCTTATTTTTAGTAGAAGTGTGCTTGTCATTTGTGAGATTGGCTGTGCACAAACTGTGAGTGTAAATTGAGTAAAAAGACATCTGCAAATTTTACTGAACCCACCATGATTTTGAGTTTTTTCATGTGAAGTTGACTGCCCTCAGCACAGGTTTTGGGTGGTACCTAGGAAGGCTTGAATTTTAAAGTTAGATTCCTCGACCTTTTTTCAGGTAAGACACTAAGAACAGATACTCCACTAAGTTTCTGGAAGGTAAAGAGGAGGTGTCTCAGACTGATGCACAGTCCTACTGCAATACTCAAAAAGGATTTTTCAGAGCCAGATGAAAGCGTGATAAATTGGTGAGGGGAAGGGTCAGTCAGTTGCAGGGGAAATAAAAACAAACCACAGAATTTGCTCTCCTGGCTACTTTCATGGACTGACTGACATTCCTGCTGCTTGACAAATGTGTGGGCATCACCTTCAGAAGCCAGGAGGTGAAACAGCAAGAATGTAGGAGAAATTAGATTAAAGCAAGAGTGTGATGGAGTGCTTCTTCTTTATGGAAGTATCTAGGTTAGTAATAGATATCCCTAAGGCAAGTATAATGAGGGAACCAAAGGTACTATAATAGACAGGAAACATGTCAGGCATGCTGAGAGGAGACAGGACAGCAAGACATGGCATGAGTGCTCCATAAAAAGTACTTGTGTAAGACATTGCTGTTCTATAAAGGCTTATATGACCTCTTACAATCCTTCAACATAGCTGTTAACTGAATCCTCATTGAACAAGTCTCCATGGTTTTGGTTTTGTCCTCTTTCTACCCTTTCTGGACTGCCTGTGATGCTTTGGTGTTAGAGAAGGAGAGCAGCCCAGGCTATGACTTCTGCTATGCAGTATTGCTGCCCAACATGTTTAATCTGCTACCAGTGTGGACTGTTAGTGCCAGACATGGCACTAAAATGGTGAACAACTCTGGCAGTGTGGCAAAAAATGGGACTCTTGGAGCCTTTCTTCCATGCAGCCTTGAAAGTCTCCTCATGGTCTCCTGACCTACATGAGCTTGACAGAGTGTAGGTGAGTCACCAGGGTTAAAGACCACACATGGTAAAATGAAATATCTCAGCTCCCCAGAACTAGAAGCTAAGGAGAGGTGTATGACAGATAGAGTTGTGCTCGAGAAGGCATTTGAGTCTGCTCTACTTTCACAGCACATAATGGCCAAGTGGGAAGGCAGGTTGCATCCATATACAGTCATCATTAAAGCAAAGCTTGCAAATTCAGCTCATGTTCATCTTTATACAAGGCAAGACAGCAGCTTTTTTTGATAACTCAAGTCATTGTCTTACATATCATTGTCTCACCCCTTCTCTGACTCCTCAATACTGAGAAAGACAGAGCTGTGCACATCCAGAGAAGCCTAGGAAAGGACAGAGGTTGATCATTAGTCTTTCTAGAGCCCTTAATGCTAGGCCCTCAGGAATCTGTCAGGATAGTCCCTCCTGAGTTGCCTTTCTCCAAGATGTTGTAGGAAATGTATGAATGGCAAAGAGTTAGGGACATGTGTGCAAGCACACCAAGCTATGCTTACACTGCAAGTTGAACTAACAGATCCTTCAGGTTACAAATTCAGATGCTCAAGGGTTTGGAAATGTCAGAATCGTGGTTGCTCTTGGCAAGGCAAGACTTGAAAAGTGGCATCAGTTTTGTGTAGATCCTTCCTGAGAGTCTCAGCTCTTTGTGGCAGCTCCAGTGTGTGATGTTCTGAGTGGCTCTGAGTAACTTCAGTCATGTACAGGCAAAAGGCTCGTAAAAGATCTGTGAGCCTGTCAAGTCTGTGGATGGGTTTTCTTACAGAAAGCAAAAAAGATACTTCTGCCATGTTCTCAGCTGCTGGTTGCCAATTATCTTTAGAAATGTTTAGACATCATGAATTTAGAGAGGGAAATGGCTAATATCAGAGTCAGTATTTTGAAAGTGGCTGACATGCTTGAAGGGTTTTTGTTTGGTTTTGTCAGGGCTGCTTTTGCTTTGAAAGTGGACTGCTTTTCATCTGGAATAAAACTGACAAATGTTTACCTAAGTCAGAGGCAACTGAAAATTAAGTTATAACAGACCACTTTAGACAATTGTAATAAAAATATTTATGCTTCTTGGCATAGATCTTCAAATATATGTATTTACACTGTAAGCTAAATGAATCAAAGAGGCTACTGGGAAAAAAAGCTTGTCAAAATGCAAGTTAGCCTGTGAGATCTGCAGCAAGCTAGATCAGCAGCACAGCTGCAGGTTTTGTTAACTTATTGGCAATTGGCCCTGAAAGAAGAAACTACAATCAATAGATTTTAGCAGTTTGCACACCACGACAGAAAAAGAAACAAAACCTTGCATGGCTGTGTGTTCAATTTCCTTGTTTACTGCAAGGCTGTATCTTGAACAGTCACATTTCAGCTCTATTTTTAGGCAACATTTACGGAGAGGAACTGTGATACCCAGAGCTCCTACGAGCTGTGCCTTGCCCAGAGAGACCTCAAAAAGCAGCTGAGTCCTTGTTTGCTGTTCCAAAGAGGGTAGCTCTGAGCCTTTTCTTTCTGAGAAAGGCAAAGGAGGATGTTTCTTCCTCACACCACTTGGGATGTGGCTAGTGGGCAGCACTGCCAGCACTAACTCCATGCCACACAACCTAGAAACAGCCTGCTGAGAGCTGCTGGATGAAGCAGAAATTTCATTTAGCAAAATAAGCCCAAAGTTTAGTCATTAATGTACATAAGAAGGAAATCAAACTCCTCTCTATAAGAGTGATGTATTTGCTTGTTGTATGAGAAGCTAAATAGTGTGAAAAGGAAAATGGGGTCTATAAAGTGTTGCATCAGTTTGTTGCACAGCTCAGAAGATAAACCTGACTTTAACTAAATATAGGTGCAGTGATAGAAACCATCTCTACATGCAAGACTTAAAACTGAATTTAAAGAGTTTATGTGATTATACCACAAAACCCAGTCATACTGAAAATTAAAGCAAACCCCATGAATCCTTCAAGTGACATTAACCTCAGGAAAAATCTGCTTTGCTATCATGTGCAAGCATTTCATAAGCAGGAGGACTTAGTGCTCAGGAAGCACACAGTTTACTTAAACTTTCCCTCCAGCAGCTGGAGATAGATTTGAAACCTGTCCACATTCCCTTAGGGACTCTTGGATGGGGTGATGATTTTGATTCAGGACCTCAGGGGATGTGCACTCTTCACCCTGTTAAGAGAAGCAATCTGACTGCTGGGACTTTTATATGGCACAGCTAACACAAATAAATCAATTTAACAAATGCTGCTTTTCTCATTTCCCCAAAATATGCTCACTGATGTCTGTGGCAGCCCTTAGAGAGGTCAGACAAAGCAGTTGTCACCATCATAATTTCCTATTTTCTGTTACACTTGACAAAAAGGTGGAGCTTCCTCCTCTTGGAAAGACCAATGTCTGACCTTTAGTCAAATTTACTGAGAAAAGAAAACATTGAATGGTGTCCATTTGGACATTTTGGTATGTATAAACTGGCAAAGTTGGTTAATTTCAGCTGCTACAGACTGAGAGTAATCTCTTCCATGCCACCCTGTCCCTGAGCTGCCTAAAGGCAGCTAAAAGGTCTCTCTCTGAAGGCAAGACATATTTTACCATCTACATTTGGGCAGATGGCTCTCACTCTTTATCCCTTATGCCTTTTTTTAATCCTGATAACGAAGATAAATTACAGTTAGAGACATTTATAGATCATAGAATCACAGAATCAACCAGGATGGAAGAGACCTCCAAGATCGAGTCCAATCTAGCACCCAGCCCTAGCCAGTCAACTAGACCATGGCACTAAGTGCCTCATCCAGGCTTTTCTTGAACACCTCCAGGGATGGTGGCTCCACCACCTCCCTGGGCAGCCCATTCCAATGCCAATCACTCTCTCTGACAAGAACTTCCTCCTAACATCCAGCCTAGACCTCCCCCGGCACAACTTGAGACTGTGTCCCCTTCTTCTGTTGCTGGTTGCTTGGGAGAATTGACCAACCCCCACCTGGCTACAGCCTCCCTTCAGGTAGTTGTAGACAGCAATGAGGTCACCCCTGAGCCTCCTCTTCTCCAGGCTAAACACCCCCAGGTCCCTCAGCCCCTCCTCACAGGGCTATGTTCCAGGCCCCTCACCAGCTTTGTTGCCCTTCTCTGGATACATTCCAGTATCTCAACATCTCTCTTGAATTGAGGAGCCCAGAACTGGACACAGTACTCAAGGTGTGGCCTGACCAGTGTTGAGTACAGGAGAAGAATAACCTCCCTTGTCTTACTGGCCACAGATGCTTCAGCTTGGACAAGATTCTTTGAGTTGTTGGTGTTTGAAATAGTAACACATTTCTGTTTGCACCTCTTACCTCTACTCTGAGTAAATGTAAGGTGGATGTCCATGAAATTTTGGGAACCACCCGAAAAAGTCAATGACTCAGAGCTGCACTTGTTAAATTCTTTTTGCATTGTGGTTAATAATTTAATGTGAATTCCTGGTCATTCGAAAATCACTGACAACTTATTAGCAGCTTTAGTTGGGCTAAGACATCAGTGCTGGTATATCCCACATACAGGAAGGAAAAGACCCCCACTGTTACACAAGACAATTACTTTACTACTAGAAAAAGGCTATCAACTGCAACTAAACTTGGTATGCTATATGCACAGGCAATATCCATAAAAAGCTATGAGCAGCTTCTAGCTATATCTATACCTATTTGGTTACAACAACATCTTAATGACTGATACAGAGCCAGAGCCACCATTTCCCTTTCTTAAAAGAGTTGTAGCTAAAAAGGTCCCTGGTTTTGTACCTGACTAGCCAAAGACATATGCATTCTAATCCTGTCCAAAAAGAAGATTGTACCAATTTATCTCTATCTTTCCTAAATTGAAGCAGTTAAGTGGATAAGTGCATGTCTGTGTGCAGCTGATGGTGCTCATCTACACTTCTCTTTCAATTAATCTCTCTGGCAGTTAGTTGCAGCACGTTCTGCCTACCAGCCTGTCCTTGTGTGGGCTTCAGAGAAGTCCAAAGACTGTAACTAGAAAAGGATTGGGCTGCTAACAAAGGAAAGCAGAAGTGAAACTGAAGTCCCAATATGTTTTGCTTGTTGTTCAGACTTCCTTTGGAGCACAACATCTCACTGTGCCCCAAATCAGAAGTCTTGACGACAGGAACTATCTGAAGCCTGTTTGATTGGCTGCTTTTTCTAATGCTGTTTAAATACATTGCCCTTTCCAGAGCTGCACTGCAGAAATCATTAACATGTACCAAATTCTAGCATCAAGTGGTCTTTATAGGAGCTTATCAACACCTTTAAACTTCTGCTGATAGTCACTCCCATCTTTCTCCTTAGGACCCAACCACCATTTAAGAAAACAGATGTTGGCATCCCCATCACACTAAATGTTTCTGCTCACCCTCAGCATCTTGTCCCTGTATCCGGGGGCCCTGTTACTTCATGTTGTTGTAAATATTAGTGCAGTTGTTCAAGAACTGGTACAGCTGGGAGAGGGGAGGAAGAAAGAAAAAAAGGTTGCTTTCAAACATATCAGTCTCCTGATGCTACTTTGCTGTGTGATTATAGGATCAATTTTGCTGGTGGAGAGGATGAAGTAGTATGACTGAGTGTGATGGGTGGAGGCAAGGATTAGAAGCACAGTGTCTGTGCTGACCTGGAGTGTTTGTCAAACAGTGCAACCTTATATTTCACGTGATGCCTCCTCCTAAGGAAAATCCCTGATATTTGTCATGTTGACCAAGTACATCTGTTGGTATCTCACCCTGGGAGCTGAGCATGTTTCACCCTGGGGCTGACTGTAACTGCTCTGGATGCCATGTAGGAGTCCTGGTCACTAGGATTTAAACTCACAGATAGCACCACATATGCAGTGATAACAAATGGGCAGAAAGACTTTGTTGTGGCCTATCTGAAGGACACGAGGAAAACAAAAGCTTATTTGTGCTTACATGTGTCTGTAATTAAACCACTAGCACACTGAACTCTTAATCCAATTGAAAGTCCTTTGATTACAGCATTTTAAAATGTGCCTTCATTACTAACTCAGTAGGCCCACTTAATTTGCAATTATAAACATTAATAAGTGATATAAGAAAATCAGGGCAGCCTGGAGGATTTGTGGATGGCAACTGCTAGTAAAAAGGATACAGATGTGCTGCTTGGGAATGGAGTTTATTAGAAGCTGCTACCAGGCAACCTGAGGGAAACCTCATGGGACAGGGGGCAGGATGTATCTCATCTCATCTTATTCCAGAGGGAGGAGAGCTTAGCAAGGGCCTTTCCAGCACTGTCTGCTCTGAGCACAGTCAGAGCAGCCCCACAGGAAGAAGAGTGGGGCTATGGGCCTCTTTTCCTCAGGGTTGCCAGAGAACCAAGTGTTTGCAAATGACTTCCACAGCAAATTTGGTTACAAGTTTTTCAGACTGTTTTTATCACACAGATAAATACACAAAAAATTAGGCTGTCTCATTTAACAACAACAAAGCCCTGGCCCCTGGATTTGTGTTGATGCTCTTCGGGTCAGGGCAGAGAAGTCATGATGGTCATGAAAATGAACGTGACAACAGAAGCATCTCTGGCTTTCTATGGTCTTTGTTTCCATACCTGCCCTTTCTGCTGGACCCTTATTTGAGGTCCCTGGGATACGACTTAGGCTTGACTGAACTAAGCTCTGGCCCTTGCCAGAGAGGAAAAGGTAAGCACACCCAAATAAATAATCTCACTCTGATTTGGAAGTTAAAAAAAGAAGAAAAAGGTTAACAATAAATTTAAAAGGTATCTGAGATAGGTAAGTTACAAAGGTATAGGGAAGGGAAAACAAATACAAAATGTGTAGATACAACCAAATTTTGATGGTGATGGCTTTGTCCACCTCGTGGGTGATGGCCACATGGTAAGAACCAGGAACAGGATGGTGATGCTGGTAAGCAGGGAGGCAGGGAGTGCAGAGAGAGAAAGAGAGAACCAGAAGTCCCCCTGCTTTTATGGATCTTTAGACAGGAAGGGGGAGTGGGTTAATCAGCACCTGGTGGTGCTCAGACCCACCACTGGGGAGAGGTCAAGAACACCTAGAGTCATGTTCAAGGTCACTCCCTCTGGAGGTTTAACCCTGTACAGACTCCATCACCACCCTGGGCAGTCCATTCCAATGTTTGATAACCCTGTCAGTACAGAAGTATTTCCTAATATCTAGCCTACACTCTACCTGTTATTTCTGTCTTGGAGACGAAGGTTTCCCATGCTTGGTAGGAGCTCATCTAGCACATTAAAGTCCAGTACTGACCTTCTTCAGAGGAAATGTTCTAATGTTTTAGGAATCTGTGAAGCAGAAATCTCAGATAAGCAATAAAGTTAACTGTAGTTGAACAAGTTAGTTCCCATCATCTGAGGTAAGTTAACTTGTTCTGAGCATGCTTCAACTGAAAGGTATTGTGCCACGATAGAAAAACTCTCCCTGAAGCTTTGGTCAAGGCAGTCCCTGCCTTTTCCCCATGCTTCTGTCCTCCACTGTGTCTTCCTGCCCCCCCCATCAGTGCTCCTTTGACACTGGTGTGCGCAAAGGGGGGGAGCCAAAATGACAGAAAGAAAAATCCTTCTTCTGAAGGGTGAGTTTTAACTGACTTCCAGCAGCACTGGAGGAGCCCTAGCATCACTGAGAAGGAGGAGGAGGAAGAAGGGTGGGAACAGAAGCTGGGCACAGTAGAAGGGGAGCAGGACTGCCTTTTCAGCTGCACCGAGTTGCTAGGCAAGGCTAGTTGTAATGTCAAACCACACCTTGAGTTAGAGCATGCCACTCTTGAGTCTGGCTATGTGAGTGTGTGGGAAGTGTTCCCAGCAGCTACCTGACAGGTGGCAACATGGCCTTATGCCATTACTCCACTTTATTGTCATACTATTAGTGCAATTGCCTTTGCATTCCAAGCTAGAAGCATTACCTACAGCCTTAAATGAAGCGTTCCCATTACCAAACGAGTTCCATTAGCTGCAGGGCTATACTTGAAGAGCTTAGACCTCTGTGTGCAGGCTATCCTGCAGGTGGGCTCTTGACAACTGCTAAACCAGAATTATAAGAACACAAAGCACAGGCTAAGCATGCATGCCTGTGCAGTGGCATTACAGATGAAGCTGAGATAGAAGGACAATTTGAGTCAAGCCTGGTCTCTTTTTACTTTAGATCTCCGCATAGACAGCTACACTGATGTAACTGGCAAAGCTCCCTTTGGCGTCAACTTGAGAGTAGCAAGCATTTTTGGGATGCAGTTCATTCCATCCTGAGGTAGACATAGACATCTAAAGATGAAATGTTGAAGGGGCTAAAGGGCCTAAATGCTGGATGATCCTTGAGGTCCCTTCCAACCTAAATCATTCTATAATTCTATGATTCTAAATTCTCTATACGCATCTATGTGTAAATGAGAGAGTCATGCCCTGTGAGGGCCTGTTGCCTTCCAACTGACACAAGTTTCCAGCTAGTTTAATGGTTATGGCTCAGCAGCAGTAGTGGGAGAGCAGCTGGACTTGGCGATATCAAAAGCCTCTTCCAAACCTCGAGAGTTCTATGATTCTGTGATTCTATGATTCTAAAACACTGCAGAGAGCCTTCAGTGGCTTGCTGGAGTACACATGTGGCCAGAGGAATCCCACTATTTCTCTCCCAGGACCTGAAGGATGAGGTAAGGCAAGCAACATACTTCTCCACGTTTGCAGAACCACAAACACATTCTCATGGCAAAGCAATAACTAAATATTGCATCAGACTTGGAGGAAAAGGTAGTGATGAAAGAAGGAACTGCATTCCATTCTCCAAAAGACAAAGAATATAAAGCCTTTGAAAGGAAAAGAAAATTCAGTTTTGGTTCAGACTGACACAGATATTTCCGTGCAGTGCAGTGCTGACCACACAGCTGCTTCTTTGCAGCTAAGTCTTGGCACCTGCAATGAAGTTTATTTTGCTGTGTTTTGCCACTATCATCTGAAGATGCTTTAAAAAAAAAAAAAGAAATAGAAAGGACTCCCTTTAAAGCCAAAGGCAGAAGTTACACAATTTTTGTTCTGAGCATTAATCCATGTTTAGGGCTGTGTAAACCTTCAAGGTGATAACAATTCAGAACTAGCACTGCTCTGTACAGTGTGGAAGTCTGGGCCTCTGTTACAGTGCTATAAGAAACTGCCAACACATCTGCATCTCCTGGGAGTATGAAGAGGCAAAGTAACTTTTGCTGCCAGAAGAAACCCCTTGTGCAGACACTGTCAGGCCAGGAACATCAGTACCCTTCTGTTGAGAGGACTCTCTGGTGGGTTAGGAACTTTCCTTCCCCTACTATTGAAATTTACCAGACCAGCTTAGACACTTTGGAAGAAAGATGAAGCTCTACTTACAGCAAAGCAAAATTTACCAACATATATACACAATAGATTTACAAGCATTTACAATTATATACAAATTAGAAATAATACAGAAATCCAAACTTCCTCCTGGACAAAAGGAACTGCCCAGAAGGGGCTCAAAGCTACCCTCTCTTTTTCCCTCTACTTTCCTGGACAGATGAACAAAACAACCAGCAAAGCTATGTTGTTTGCTGGTAGCCAAGAGTAGTGTAGAGGTAGTAGAGCGGTGTAAAGGAGAATTAAAAGGAAACAGCATCCCAGACCAGAGTAGGACAAATTGTTTACATTTTGGCTTTCTATCCCTCTCAGCAAACTGATGAATGGTAGAGACTTCATCATTATTTTCTTTTCACAACCAATGATCTGATTTCTCTCATTCAAATATTCCAGTTAGCCTCAAACCAGCACAGACTCATTTCCTTCATGGGATGGTGAGAAATGAAGGTTTGTCAGTTTAGTAGCATGCACAGTAGGGATGCTTTGTCACCAGAGAGCCCAGATTAGACTTC
Organism: Pogoniulus pusillus; assembly: GCF_015220805.1. Classification (NCBI taxonomy): domain Eukaryota; kingdom Metazoa; phylum Chordata; class Aves; order Piciformes; family Lybiidae; genus Pogoniulus; species Pogoniulus pusillus. Next base: position 23,866,970 of record NC_087275.1, read on the forward strand.
TGTACAGCTGCAGTACCAGAAGTGGTACCCATTGTGCTTAACCTTGATGTCTGTACACTTTATTTCTTTTGGCAAAGGTTTGGACTGCTGATTTTGACGCAGTCGCTCTGGGGCTGTTGGTGATGGGCTGCTTAGCATATTAATGGCAATAAACACTCTTCAGAGAGGTTTTGAAATAGTCACACTTCATCACAGACTGCTAATCCTCCCTTGCATTATTTTATGAAACAGTATGCAGTCTATTCAAATCACATTTATTCTTCATATGCCAGAGATGCTTATGCAAATGTAAAATGCACGTTTAAGATCAAATTCTCCTCCCTCCTGAAATCCGGGCTTCATCCACTGCTTCATTCCAATGAAAGGGCAGAATCAGTCATGACATGATAATATTTCTCTGGCTTTGTAAAACAACATGCACCCCTGTAGCATTTTTGTAAGGAGGTAAGCATACCCTCTGACAGCTTCTGTTGCCTTAAGAAGAGTGCATATCCCCCTGCTGCAGCTTCTACTTGGGACAAGAGAACAGGCAAAACAATACTGTCATTTAAGCCAGGTTGCTGAGATTGGGTCCTCTAAGGGTTAAATAGTGTCATTGCACAGTTTCACTTCCTCAGCGTTGGAGACAGAACTACACTGTATGAAATAATTTGTTTATACTCCTTTCCTATTCTAGACCACATTAATACTTACAGAGCACATTAATATGAGTACTGCATTCTTTTAGCACAAAGTAATTGAAATTTAAATTTTTGAGAGCATTTGTGGACGTTTTGACCTCTTCTCTACATGGAGGTGAGCCTCAGAAAATTTTGCATTAGATAAGTAATTGGCCTGGATATAAGTCTTTGCCCTGTAGATGTGTTTTCAAGTGTTTAGAGTGATAAATTGTCTCTGGAGACCAGCAATCCAGCCAGATTGCTATGACTCTGCCTCTGGCAGATGTGATAGATGCCTAAGTTTGGGTATGCATTCCAAGAGAGTAAATTTAGTCTACTATTAAACAATCACTTTGGATAATGTAAAAGAAAGTGCTTTTAAATAAGAAGTTTGATGAAGTCTATATGCCTGTCAGATCACAGATAGATGACTGCTTGAAGAAAAGCTCACTGACAGCTCTCAGCAGCACCATGTGAGACCATGCTACAGATACACTCAGTTTGAAGCTTCTGAATGGGAACAAGGTGGGAACAATAGGGGAAATCAGTAATGTATAAATCTCATTCCAGACTGTGCTGTAAAATGCTCAGCATTCATACTCAGGCTGTGTCTCTACTTGGTTATGTAGGAAATAGTGACAGAATCAGTGACAAACTCAAAGAACTTTTTCCTCTCCTCTCCTCTCCTCTCCTCTCCTCTCCTCTCCTCTCCTCTCCTCTCCTCTCCTCTCCTCTCCTCTCCTCTCCTCTCCTCTCCTCTCCTCTCCTCTCCTCTCCTCTCCTCTCCTCTCCTCTCCTCTCCTCTCCTCTCCTCTCCTCTCCTCTCCTCTCCTCTCCTCTCCTCTCCTCTCCTCTCCTCTCCTCTCCTCTCCTCTCCTCTCCTCTCCTCTCCTCTCCTCTCCTCTCCTCTCCTCTCCTCTCCTCTCCTCTCCTCTCCTCTCCTCTCCTCTCCTCTCCTCTCCTCTCCTCTCCTCTCCTCTCCTCTCCTCTCCTCTCCTCTCCTCTCCTCTCCTCTCCTCTCCTCTCCTCTCCTCTCCTCTCCTCTCCTCTCCTCTCCTCTCCTCTCCTCTCCTCTCCTCTCCTCTCCTCTCCTCTCCTCTCCTCTCCTCTCCTCTCCTCTCCTCTCCTCCCCTCCCCTCCCCTCCCCTCCCCTCCCCTCCCCTCCCCTCCCCTCCCCTCCCCTCCCCTCCCCTCCCCTCCCCTCCCCTCCCCTCCCCTCCCCTCCCCTCCCCTCCCCTCCCCTCCCCTCCCCTCCCCTCCCCTCCCCTCCCCTCCCCTCCCCTCTCCTCTCCTGCCTTTGGGCAACCTAGTTATTTCCTCTAGTCTACCTTTTTTTCTCTAGCCAAAACAAGCAGGAAACCTGCCAGGCCTATATATGTATTTATGTGCAGATGAGGATTCTGTGTAGAGCATGGCCTTACTTATTGACTGCACTGCTCCACTCCTCTGCCACAGCAGGTCATTTCCATGTGCTGTTTCACTGCTGCTCTTCTCCTACGGTGTAACTCATCTTCCCTCTTCCTGCCTTGAAATGAAGACAGGCAAGCTCCCCAGCCCAGGATGGCAAGCTGCCACTCAGGTTTTGCCAGCGGCAGTTCTGAAGGAAAATGGGCAATTCGTTGTGTGGCAGGACTGGGAAAGGCTCTTCAGCTAGAACAGAGGTGTTGCAATGAACATTTCTTGCAGTGGAGAAATACTTGCATGTTCTTTGTTTCAAAGAAACTGCTGGCAGCTTTTGTAGGTTGCTTGCCAAAGATTTATTATGCATGTGTATTCAAATAAAGCCCCTGACATTTGCTTAGCAGCAGGAGAGTGTTAGTGTGTAACAATGCCTTCTTGCATCCATTCCCCAGGACCTGGCCAAAGCAAGCTTTCCATGCACAGTATGAAAAAAGTCCCCAGCCACCACCTCTTAAAGATGACAATTCAAAACTTCCTTCTGTAGTTTCCTTCAATGCTGTTATCTATCTTCATACTCAATTCCCTAAGTTATTTGCTACAGCCTGCTTTTCACCCACATGATCTTAGCCTCTGAGTGGTGCAGAGTTTACAGGCAGGTAGAAAGGGAAATACCATCACATGGCATTAGCTCAGTTCTCCCCACCTAGGAACATGCCTCCAATTCAGACCATAGAATCATAGAATCAACCAGGTTGGAAGAGACCTCCAAGATCATCCAGTCCAACCTAGCACCCAGCCCTATCCAGTCAACTAGACCATGGCACTAAGTGCCTCATCCAGGCTTTTCTTGAATACCTCCAGGGACAGTGCCTCCACCACCTCCCTGGGCAGCCCATTCCAATGCCAATCACTCTCTCTGACAAGAACTTCCTCCTAACATCCAGCCTAGACCTCCCCCGGCACAACTTGAGACTGTGTCCCCTTGTTCTGTTGCTGGTTGCCTGGGAGAAGCGACCAACCCCACCTGGCTACAGCCTCCCTTCAGGTAGTTGTAGACAGCAATGAGGTCACCCCTGAGCCTCCTCTTCTCCAGGCTAAACAACCCCAGCTCCCTCAGCCTCTCCTGATAGGCCTCATGTTCAATAGGCACAGATTGAAACTACTGAAGGAAGGAAAAGGTTGCTTCATGCTGAATGGTGACTAAATAGTAAAGTACATACCACATGATGATTCAGTGGATGAGAAAAACCCTCATAGCTTACAGAGACCCTATGGAGGGAAAAGGAAACATGAAAGACTGATGATTGACACTTAGTATTCGAAAGACATATAAACAAATCCTAGTTAAGTCTCTCTGCTGTCTGATCACTGCCACTCATATTAAAATGTCAAAAGACACTAATGTTCAAAATGACTGCTGAGGTGGCAGTTCTTTTCTAAATCCTCTGTTTTCAGTTGCTCCACATCTTAGCTCTGGAAGTGAAATTTCTCCATTAGCCTTGACTGGGAAATGAAAAACTGGATACTTTAGAAACTCAATTTTAAACAATCCTGCCCAGCATGAAATAGACTCTGTTGTTCTTCTGAAAAATGTGTAGCTGCCTGGCATTTTCTAGCAAAGCTGCAAGCTTTATAATTTTTCACTCTTATGATTTTGACACGTTGGGGAAAATGTGCAAGGAGGGTAATACTATACAGGTATTAGGGCTCAGGAAAAATTGCTCTGTATTTGGCAAATGTTTAATTTCATTTTTTATATTCAGGGGGAAAAAATGAATTATTGGTGACCTTCTCAAAGAGTTTAAAAACTATTATTTCTCTACAAATAGAAGTGTTATTTGTGGGCATCAAATATCTCCTGCGTAGGCATGGTAATACAAGACTTATATTCTGAGTTTGTGCTGCTCAGTTGTGCCTACTGCAAAGCCCAAAGCTCACCTAAGTCATCAGCTGGTTAGCTGTGGTTGGGTTTGTAATATTAGAGATAGGGAGAAAGCAAGAGACTGGATTGCAGCCTGAACAAATTAACTACAGGCCTTGTAGTGATTAGGGCTTCAGAGGATGTGCTCACCGTGACCTGGATAAAATAGCCCCAAATGGAATTTTAAAAGCTAAGGAAGTTTAAGCTTCATGAAGGTTTGGATGGTGGAGGGGAAGCAGTGGAAATGGCTGCCTTTGAATGATGACTCCGTGGACTGCAGAGTTTGCCTAGAGATATAGTTACAGGCCAGCAGTTGAACTGCTATTACCAGAAGAGCAGAACTCTCACTTCTGGAGCAGGGGTTTTCTATCCACGACCTGAGGCTTGCTGAGCCTGGAAAGGTGAGGGTGAGCAATTACTCCCTGCTCTGTTGATTAAAGTGTCTCCAGTTAACAGCTCCATAGTAACAGGGACTGTAAAGGCTGACAGCACTCCACTATTTAAAAGTCTTCAGGAGTCACTGCTCTCATAGCAGAGGTGTATCTTCCAGTTATGCTTTAACTTAATCCATTTCATGAACAGTTAAGGACATGCTATTAAGCAGCTGACCAGCTCTCCACCTAAGCGGTAACCTCTCACCGACACAGACACATTTCGTTCCAGCAACATACTTAAGTATGTGCCCAACTTTAACCACCTGAACTGTCCCACTGGAGCCACAGAGATGACTCATGAACTAAAGTTAGGCTCCTGCTTGCGTATCTTGCTGACTGTGGGCTTCTGCAGCATCTACTGCCAGATGTTTGGGAGAGGAAATGAAAGAAGCTCTGTAGTGGACAGTTAAGGGAGTAATTTACTAACAGAGGAAACTTTGTATTGCTTCCAAATATCTGAAATGTGATCTGACATAACTGCAGATATTTTGGTAGTCCAGACATAGGTTTAAATAATTTTTAGTCCAACTCAAGTTTTGATCTTTTATGATTATTCCCTTGGTTTCTTCTTTGATGCTGCAGACTGTCTACACTGGGCTTTATCAGTTTTGGAGGTTTGTCCTAATTTTGGTATGCATAATATAATGCATACAAATATATATATATGCAATATTAATACACACTTAAATACAAAAATTGTTGACTAAGAACATACAATCAAAGAAAGAAAAGTGGATGTAACCCTGCATTGTAGAAAGACTAGAGAAAAAGATGCCCTGGGTCTCTGGTATGCTTTTACTTTTGCAGTCTGTATACTGGTTTTCTTCTTTCCTTTCCAGTGTGACAATCTTTCACTTGGATTGACTTCCAGTAGCCCCTTAAGGGAACACAGCACAGTCTCTGCACAAATAGCATAGTGTTGGGATAGTGTTAACAGGAGACTTCAGACTGAAAACCCCAGAGCCATTTTCTATGCCATAAGTGGCACCCATTACAACAAGGTCTTTCATCCAGATTACACAACCCCACACAATACCCCTCACTGGTCAGCTAACGCTGTCAGAGCCCAGTTGTAAATGCAGCCTTTCCCACAAGTCAACACACAAACAGGATATCTCTGATGTATTCTCTATAGGATGAACGAGACAATTGTCACTCACTAGGACCTCGTGCACTTTGTGGAATCACAGAATCACAGAATGTCAGGGGCTGGAAGGGACCTCGAAAGACCATCAAGTCCAACTCCCCTGCCAGAGCAGTATCACACAGGGATGTGTCCAGGCGGGTTTTGACTATTTCCAGAGAGGGAGACTCCAGAACCCCCCTGGGCAGCCTGTTCCAGTCTTCTGTCACCCTCACAGTGAAAAAAATTCCTCCTCATGTTTACAAGACACTTCCCAAGCCTCAGCTTTGACCCATTGCCTCTTGTCCTGCCATCGGGCATCACCAAGCAGAGCCTGGCTCTATCCTCCTGGCACCCATCCTTTACATCTTTATAAACACTGCTGAGGTCACCTCCCAGTGAAGCACTGTTTGTCTGTCTAGTTCTGGGTTATGCCAGGTTTTAGAGAGAAGAGTTGCAGATTTGTGGCAGGCTGACATGATCTCAGAAACTGAAAGATTTATTAGGGGAATTCCCTTCTCCTTGAACACCCTTATGGGTGCATGCTGGGGCACAGGAGGTTCCACGTGAACATGAGGGAAAACTTTTTCACTGTGACAAAACACTATAACAGGCTGCCCAGAGGGGTTGTGGAGTCTCCTTCTCTGGAGATGTTCAAAACCCACCTGGATACATTCCTGTGTGACCTACTCTAGGTGATCCTGGTTTGGCAGGAGATTTGAACTAGATGATCTTTAAGGTCCCTTCCAACCTCTAATCTTCTCCAATTCTGTGAACACAGCTTTCTCTGAGGAGTGAAGAGAAGACTGAGAGGAGATTTAATAAATGTTTATAAATAACTGAGGGCTGGGTGTCAGGAAGAGAGGGCACAGGCTCTGCTCACTTGCTCCCTGGGATAGAACAAGGAGCAATGGATGTAAGCTGCAGCACAGGAGATTCTACCTCAACACAAGGGGGAACTTCTTGACTGTAAGGGTCTCAGAGCATTGAAACAGGCTCCCCAGACAGGTTGTGGAGTCTCCTTCTCTGGAGATGCTCAAAACTCACCTGGATACATTCTTGTGTACTTTCAAGGCCTGTTTGGATGCATTCCTCTGTGACCTGAGCTAGATTGTATGGTCCTGCTCTGGCAGGGGAGTTGGACTTAATGATCTCTTTGGGTCACTTCCAACCCCTGACATCCTGTGATCCTGTGATTTCTTCTTGGTGCCATCTCCAAAGGCTTTAATTCTCCATGTAACAGCAACAAAATAACACTTAGTAAATGCTACCTTTGTCACCAGTGTGGATTTACTCCAATGTCTCCCAAAACCACCTTAGACTGCTGATACATAGGTCACCATCTGAGATCTTAGCTGAGTTACCTCTACCGAGTCAAGTCGTCAGAACTGCTATTCCATTTTCTGGCAATTTCTGCAGGGAGGCCAATCACTGACTAAGTCTAGCACTCACCATAAAAGCAGATAGCTTCAGCACAGGCCTGAGACTTCATAGAAAGGGCTATTACAGTTGCAGTCCAGCTCCTGACACTCAGGAGTGGATCTGTCTCCCCTCATAGTGATCTGGACCATTAAGGTTTGCTCTGTATTGCAGCAGGAGACTTCTTATTGTGACCTGTCCTGCTGCTTGTTAAGAAGCAGAATTGCCTTAATGCATAAAAGCTGCAGCTTTCTAAATAATGTTACAGGTCCTGCTCTGGATTACATCCTAAACCTTGCTTGGAGATAGGGCCAGGGCAGCCACTGCCCTTGTACAAGGCCCTGATGCTATCTGGGGCCTCGGCATAGGGCTCTTAAGGCACTTTCCCAGCCCTGATAGGTTCTGTACCCAAGGAGAAGGTGGTATCATTTCAGAGAGACTCCCCTTTATGACAAACTCAGCTGAGGAGAGACTAAAACACAGCTTAGTCCCTCCAGGGAGTTTAACATTTCACTGCTGTGGTTTGACCAACAAACTGAAATGTTTCAAGTGGCTCCTCACCTGTAAGGAGGAGTGGAAGAGTGATGTATGGGGTCTGGGCTGCAGTGAGCCCCACTGGTCCTGTTCTATCAGCATGGCATGCATCTTTTGTAAAGTCATAAAGGTGATTCTGGGTTTGGATGGGGAATACTTGACTTGCTGGTAGGCCTAGCTAACTACAGTAGCCTCCCAGCTGCCAGGTTCTTTGCTGTAGGCATGGGATATATAACTTTGGGATCACTCTGTTGCATTTTTTGCAGTGTTACTATGCACATTGATAGGTGAATTGTTTCATATATGTTTCTGAGGAGGAAATTAGTTGTTGGTTTTTTTTAATGGCATGGATGCATATAACAAATTAATCTGGTATAGTAAAAATAGCAGCAGCAAAAGGGCTCTTATCCAAGTAAAGAGACTACACTACAGAATGGCTTTACCGAAAAAGCATCTTGTAATGCTCACTTAATTCTTGTAAACAATGCATCTTTTAAAATGTGGACTGCAAAAATGACACAAATACTTTGGTTCAGGAATCTGCTGGCTGATTGTCTGAATCACTGTTTTTAATATAGGGACTGTGGGCGTCTAAAATAAGGCTCTATAAATACTCCTGAAGAGGCATCTCATTCAGTTGCTGCAACTGACTTTACCAGTTTCTCCTGTTTCATTTTTTTTTCTGAATGCTAAGCATTATAAGAGTACAGACTGAGCAAAAATGCTCTATAAAGATCATTATAGTTTGCAGCTCCATGACTTCCCAAGAGGTTATTATATCTCAAGCAGCGAGAACCCACTCTCACAGAGTAAGAAATTACTCCATCGTGAAGTATTATTCAAGCAATTAGAAATCATACTGTGTACAAAATACCATATCTCTAGGCAGCAATTTCAAGTGTTGTATCATGCCTACTTAAGTGTGTAGCTACAGCAAAAGAAGTACTATGTTAACAGTACAACCATTTTTAAACCATCAGGCTGACAGGTTCAGAAAGACAATACACTGCAACTGCAGTGTGCTTTTCTCTTGGCTTTAGGTGTCTTAATGTTCCATTCCAGAATCTCCTAGATTCTTAGTTTCCCAGCCATTCATAAACTCACCATCAGGCCAAAGAGAGTGAGGTCTGTTTCTCTGAAAACTGTCACAGCAATATTTTATAGCACGGAGGAGAAGACCACGAGAAGCAGCTGCGCACTTTAGTCTACAGCACTCTTGACTCTGCTCCAACATGCCCCAAACCCTGCCTTGCATTTTTCTTGGCTAGTACAAGAGACTGCCATAAAGCTAAGCAGAGCATTTCTGGATATTTCCTGCACTCAGTCTTTTTTCTTTAGGGAAAGAGGTTGTATCAACATAGTAACTTGAAGCATTCTATCAAACTCGGCTTTGCAAATGTTACAGACATGGGTTGAAGGTGCTGAAGCTTAACAACTACCCAGCTGCTAGGGTGGATCTTGTTGACAGGCAGAAAAAGAAATAAGCTAATTTATTTTTAAAGTCAGTTAGGATACTTTTATTGGTATCAGCTCTGTTCAATAAACTCCCAGGCACTTTAGAGTGATACTAATGAAAACTGTCTCATGACATGCTGGTGAGGTATGGAGCTGTGATGTGGGTTAGGAGCTTTCCCCTGCTACTATTTGAAATTTACCAGACCAGCTCAGACAGTCTGGGAAGTAAGATGAAGATATATCTACAGCAAAGCAAATTTTACAAGTATATATACACAATATTTACAAATATTTACAATATCTGATATATATTTGTACATATATAATATATACAAATTATAAATAATACAGAAATCCAAACTCCCTTGTGGACAAAGGAAACTGCCCAGAGGGCTCAAAACTGCCCTCTCTTTGTCCCTTTCTATCTCAGACAGGGTAACAAAAACTAAGGCAGCAAAGCTTACGTGTTAGTTGTTAGCCAAGATTAGAGGAGAGATATTAGAGCCTGCCTAACACCTATCTAAAATTCACATAGTCAGAGACAGATATGACTGCAGGGAGTTCCCATCTTGATTGAGTTTGGGATGTGGCTGCTCAACTAGAAAACATTTTCTCTAAAGAGGCAGGAAATTAATGATGCAATACTGGCCCAGAGTTTGAAAACCACACTCAGCTGTGTGGAAGTGGGTACCTCTATGTTCAAAACCCTTTTAAGCCCCAGAGAGCAGCATGGTGTTACCTTAGTGTTTCCTCACAGTAGAGGAGTGAGGATATGACTCTCTTGCACCCATCCCTTAGTAACTGCTCTATTCGTCTGGCAGAGAGCCCATCACCAAAGTATGAGGCTGGTGCATCTTGCCCCGTGATTGCTGTGTCTCATGTCCCTGGTAGGAGACATGCTATGAGTTAAGTCTTGGTGATGCTTCCCCATAGCCATGCCCTTCAGATATTACTGAGAGACTTCTTTCCATACACTGAAATAGCCAGGCACATTGAGGGTCTTGGGAGTACCTGTGACAGGTGGATAGCTATAGGATCAAGTGGTGAGGGACACAGATCAGAGGGCAGCAGAACCATCTGGCACGGGAATCTCAAAAGTAAGTCACACTCATGACACTGAGCCTCCTCACCCATAAAAGCCCCAGCATCATGGGGGAAGAGGGAATGTGAGAGAGGTAGGAAAGCACAAACATTTCTGTATGTAATGGCTACATTTCATAAGGCTTCCTGTTACCATGGCAATGAGCATGGTATAAATACCTAGGCAGATCTCCCTTGTGGCAGTGCATTCTGCTGCTCCTATGCTGCAGGTCTAGTCTATGTGCAGGCATTTTGATGGCCTTCTTCAAACCCTCTCCAGTAAATTATTTCATTCAATCTCAAACCAACAGTCCAGTGGGTAAAAGTGCTTTTCCAGCTTCATGCACCACAACTTACTTTCTGGCCCCTCCAAATAAGCAAGTAATTTTTATTAAGGAAAAAAATCAAAGCACAGCCCCCCCCCCCCCCCCCAACAAACAAAACCACCACAACAACAAAAAACCCCAAACAAACAAAAAACAAACAAACAAAACTCAACCCAAAAAAAAAAAAAAAGCCAAACAAAAAAGATGGAGGATTACATCTTTATTAATTTATATTCAGGCTAAATAATCAATAGGAAGAGTTACACTCTGAGTGCTTTAGTTATATTTGAAGTCAGGCTCAGCACCAGCACCTCCTAGAACAATTGAGTGCAATCAAAAGAGCTAAGGCTGTTGAACTCTGAGTTGTAAAGGAGTTTTAACAGATCCAGGTTAGCCAGTCACAGAGAAGCACAGCCTTAAGCTAAGTACAATAGCTTAAAAAAATAATTTTCCCCTGTGTTTCATAACACAGAAAGTCTTCAACTGATTTTTCCAGGGTGTGTGCAGCCTTGCATGAGATGCAGGCAAAAACAAGTACATTTTGTTTAAAAATATCAAGCATGATAGAATCTAAACAGCTTCTTTTAAAAGGCTCACTGCCTCCTTATTAGTTTGGCAGGTATGGTAATGACAGTGCCCAGATTTGCCAGGACCCCACCCTGCTTTTTGAATGCACAACTGAGAAGAGGAAAATGAAACAGTAGAAAGATGCATATGTTCCCTTATATTGTATCTGTACAGCAAGACAAACTGCTTCAGATGGGGAAGAAGCATGTCTTCACTTTGAAATGAGGTCTGTTCTTACACTGAAGTAGCCAATTTGAACACAATCCAAGCCAGGACAAGAGAGTTGGTATCTTCCACAGAAATTAGCTGGGTAAGTTACCGTCTGGAAATCCCACACAGGTTACCCCAACCTGTTGTGTGGAAAACACAATAAAAACGTCAAGCTGCCCGATTTTATCTCACGATCGTTAACAGAAGATGAGGACAAAATGAGAATGACAAAAATGTGCCTTGAGAGAAATCCATACTAGGATGAATTTCATTCTGTACTCTTACATCTTTGGTAAGATATGGAAACAGATGGGGCTGGGAGCAGGAGGCGAGTCATGGAAAAGCCAGGAGATGGGATGAAAGTGGCCTTGCTGGTACCAACACTGCCTCACTTCTGACAAGTTGAAATTTTCCAGAGCAGCACTTATTCTCTCTTCACCTTCTGAATGATATCAGGACGAGGTCAGTACAGCCCAAATATGAGGGAGAAGTGAAAATGCGAATGCCCTCCTTAGCCTAATTGGGATGAGTTTGCATTTGATATAATGAAGAGTAATATTTTATTAATTCCAACTCCTTGGTCCTCCTAAGATGGGTCTGAATTTCTTCCTCCAGCAAAAATAAGTCATTTCCTTCATCTCCTCACTCTTAATTTCTAAGGCAAACAATTAAAAGTGACATGGCAGAGTAAGAGAGAACATCAAATAACTTTGGAAGAGGAAAGCCTGTGACAGCAGTGAGTGAGAGCTAGTCAAGATGCATGGTTATCACACTATGCATATTTGAGACACAGTCCTACTAGAATTGTACTATAGGCACATGCTAAAACTGAATAACAGCTTGCACAACTCTTCACACTAAGCAATGTCCTTATCCTGCAGTACTTTTAAATTGAAAACTCACCCAAAACTGAGAAACTGAATTGACCTTTCCTTGGACACAGGTGAGGTGATTCACATAGAGGGGGAAGGGAACATTTCATGAGTCACTTCTGTTTGTTATATGACAAGTTCATTCTCCTTTTGGTTGCTTTACCAACTTTACTTGGAAAGTTCTGTTTCTAGGCCAGGGACAACCAGAACAACCAGAGGAAGAGGAGAAGGATGACATCCAGGATTCCAATGATCCCCTCAAATTGACCAGGGATGTTAGAAAGGAATATTCAATGGAACCAGGAGATCCAATCCTAAACTGGCTGGTGAGATGCCATATTATTGGTGCAAATGCCATATAAGTGGGAGACAAATCTGCAAAGCAGCTAGGGCCACTCACAAAGGAGAGTGGAATGGACAAAAACCTGGCAGCTCCCCTCAGTAAGGTTAGCTTGTGGACACACCCCTTGTTGGCTGTGGCTATGAGATATCCTTCCTGAGATGATTTGCCATGGGCAGCTAAGAAGTGGAGCACAATTGAGCAGGGAATTAAGCTTCTGAAGGAGTTTGCTCTGAAGGAAGTGCTCTATGGAGATCATGGTACACATAAGTCTGATGACATTCCTCTTGGAACAGGTCTCACAAAGAAGATTATTAAACTTGCTCCTTTATCCTATGCTAAGATCTTGGCTAATGGGTTTCTATCAAGGAGTGATAATGGAAGTCCTCTCACTGTTGGTGAACTCACCAACCAACTGAGGCAGATAGAGGACAACTTGTCACATTCTGCCATAGTCTCTGCCATTAAAACTATGACTACAGAGATAAAAGATACCAGGAAAGAACTGAAGGATGAAATGAAATCCTCCATATCCAATCTGGCAAAGGATACCATTCCTTCATCTTCTGAATGGGTGCATGTTTCTGCCATCAGGAACAGATGCCCACCTCCTGCAAGGCAGTTCCAGCCCAGGAGACAAATTGTACCTAGGCATCAACAATCACGTGGGTCATTTTAGGTAATCCTGTGTGACCAATTTGGTGAGAACATGAACAAGCAGGATGGTCAACCTACCGATGGGCACACAATAGGTCAAATGACTTATCCATGGACACTATCACCCAAGTCATCCATGACTGTGATATTCATGCTGCCATCAAGCAGGCTAAGTGAACCAAGCCCTTATGGTATGGTGAGAGATGGTTAAAGTAGAAGTATGGTGAAGCCTGGCAGATTGACTACATCACTTTGCCTCGATCTCGCTCTGGCAAGCAGTATGTGCTAACGATGGTAGAGGCCAGCACTGGAAAACTATCCAGTTCCACATGCTACTGCACATAACACCATTCTTGGTTTGGAAAGACAAATCATGTGGAGACACAGAACTGCAGAGAGAATCGAATCAGACAACAGTACTCATTTCAAGAACAATCTTGTGAAAAACTGGGCCAAAGAGCATGGTATTGAGTGGAACTACCACATACCCTACTATGCTCCAACTTCAGGAAAGACTGAACACTACAATGGTTTACTGAAAACCACCCTAAAAGCCATGAGGGGTGGAACTTTTTAAAACTGGGACACATCTGCTGCCCTGTCACCATGATAGAACATGTAATCCGCAGTATATGGATTATACTTGCTTCTTGAAGGTGAAGTTGATAATAGAGGCTATTCAGTGGAGTCACACAACTTGAAATAAGGAACAGAAAATACTCTCTGGTGCTGCCAAAACACTTAGCAGTCATCAAAAATGCATGGAAAAAAAAAATCCTGATCACCTGGTTCTTTCAGGCATTAACCACTTCTAATAATGAATATCTCATTGAGTCAGACCTAAAGTCTATCTAGACCATCATCTCTTTCCACAATAACAGCTAAACTTGGACGCTTGGAAAAGTTTGCCAAAAGAAGTCTATCATATTCCTGGTATTTTCCTCTATAGAGTCTAGCAGTCTATAGCTCAAGCATTTGCCTGTTCATATACTTCTGGAATAGATTTCCCATACCATGAGGATGTTCTTTTTACAGGGACTAGTATCTACCTGCAAACTACAAGGACTACAGTTGCTCCTTGCTTTTGCCCTGTGTGCAAACTGCCCTTTCACACAGACAGCTTCTGCCAATGAAGGTGAACCCTGCTCTGTTTAAGGAGTGCTCCTAAGAGACTTAGCTCATGTGGGGACTTTCCCTAGCCACATGTTTAATGGCAGAAAAAGGGGTGTCCCAAAGAGCTGACTGCTGCCTTCATGAATGAAGTATGGATGTGTACACATGCTGAGAATGGCCCCATCATCCTAGAAGATGCTTGTTAAATCTTAGCACAGCACACCAGAATGAAACAAAGTTCATCTGCAAGTTGGGATATGGTAATGAAAAAATCCCAGCCAAACAAAAGATGACAACAAAACCCCCAATCAACAAAAAAGCCATCTAAGAACCATACTACTCTTAAGTGAATATTGCAATTTAATACGTGTACATTTGGTGGATTACAAATAAAAGATTCTAGGAAAGAGCTGAAAATGTTTTTTCCACATTTCCCTTCTGCACAAACATTCTGTGTCTCACTGTCTCACATTCTGTTCACTGTGTCTCTGATGTGCCAGTATGAGTTACACACTGAGAGAACTTCCCTAAGAAGCACTTTTTAACTTTGAAGTCAAAACACATACACCAAGGTGAACATCCTGTTGAGGGAAGAACACTGCCACTTCCCTAGCAGTGACAATGTCACCACTGTCGTTTGGTGACACGTTCTATAAACAGACATACTCTTCCACAAAGCCTTTCCAGTAGCTTTGGGAAGATGCAGGCAGGGTATCCTCTTATGTCACATATTCTCATGTGTCAATATCAGGGGCATAAAACCCAGATATGGACCCGCATTAGTTGGAAGCCAAAGTTACCCTTCCAAGGCTTTTGCACATTTACCACAAGCAGCTCGTGGAGCCCTGGAATGTGTTAGAGACAGTTTTACAAACAGCAAGAAAAGAAAAGAAATTCAAGTCTCTAATTTTCTTCATTTTATTTCAGGCCTGTGGGCGAGTTGGGCATGCCTTGCCATGCTCTCTACAGTGAGTAAAGGCATTTTCTCATCTGCTGTTATCACTAAGAGGTGATATCCATGTGAGTGCTCTCCATTCAGCTGGCACTTTTGACAGATTTGCCTGCATTCTGTCCACCAGCACTTGAAAATGGTCTGTACCCTCAGAATAAAGTGATTACTCTAAAATGCCTGTCCATGCTGCTGCCCAACAACTATCTGCTCCATTGAGGCTTGCCTGTAGCAAGGTTGTAGTAGCCTAAGAGAGTGCTCCTGCAGGTAGATAACCACATTCAGAACGACAGTTTGTGATGATTCTGGGGAAAAGCAAGGATACCCAGCATAGAATCTACAGCAAACTAGAAGTGTACCTTTGGGGATTAATGCAGGAAATGTTTTTCCTAATGCCAGAAGAGATTTTGAAACTGACAAAGACTAAACATATTTGCAATATAATAAAGCCTTAAAAAAAATAGCAATGATCCTTTTGTAATAAGATCTATAAAAATATAGTCCATAATCCAGGGAAATATGGTATGGCTCTCTGCTTACTGTGCTGTTACATCCCTTGATATTAACTATAAAGGAAGCAGTGTATATGTGCACAGAAGTGTGTGTGACAGCACTTAAAAGATTGAGAATGGAGCTTCTTCCTTTCTGACTGCCTTTTAATTAATGAAAAATGAAAATTGAAAGCCTAGCCATGTGGTTCTGGTCTCCACATTCGGGATTGATTCTGCAGGCCTGCTGTGTGTGGATCTCCCCCTCCATCTCTGCCAGAGCCGCAGGCACTGGGAGTGCAGCATCCAGCCCCAGGTGCTGCTGCGATCCTGCTGCCTGGGGATATTATCTCATGACAGCTAGGAGGGAAAATAAAACAAAAAATACAACGGGACACCTGAGAAATTAGCTTATTGAGTTAAAATTTGGAACAGATTACAGCAATGCCTGATTACCAAACTACTGTGTTTGCTAAATATTTAAGCAGATAATGCAAACAATTGCAGCTAAAAACAATTCTGAGACAAGCATACGGAGTGACAGGACAGGATAGTGTTTGGCTTATGTTAGGCATATTAAATGAATCTTAGCCAGTGTTGATAAGTCTGTCAATCCACAAGAGGGGAGAAAATGCTTTAAAGGAAGTAAGTGTACCAGGAAAAGAGAAAATCTGTATTCAGGACGGTGCTCAGGGTACGGATTGCAGCACTGATGCGGAGAGTGGAGGTGAAAGGGAGAAGCACACAGTATTCCATATTGCTGTCCTGATTATCAGGCAAAGTGGCTGAGGCAGTGTGAATTATTTAACTTCAAGTAGGCATATAGATAACAATTTAATGTTATCTCTGATCCTTTTAAGCTGTTCTAATAGGATTTTTTGTTGTTGTTCATCTGTTTTTTTTTTCATAGATTTAAGAAGTGAGAAACACACAAGGAATCTGACAATGATATGCCTGGGCAAAAAGTGCAAAGCAGTCACCTCTGTTGTTTCTCATGGTTGCTGCATTCAACACAGTGACACGAACACTGAAGGAGTGGAAGGCACTGACAGGGTGATGTGCTAACTCCACTTCTTTTGTTCTAGCTGAATGAAGTAGCACTTTTTAAAGAATTCAAGTGCAGTTCTGGTTGAGAAGTCACACATCTGACTTAGCTCCTTGTGCTGCCAGACTTAATAACCCCTACAGAGAGGCAAGGCCATCCATGCTTGCATGACTGTAAAGGCTTCTGCACTGGAGCTGGGTAGCAAGTCTCATTTTCAAAGGTACTAACTGCCATACAAAAATAAATATTCAGACATCTACATTCACAAATGCACCCTTGACAGGTTTATAAAAGTGTTAATGTAGTTTGGCACCTGCAAACCTTAAGTAATGAAATCCTTCTGGAAATCCCACTGAGCACTGTTTGGTCTTCCACCTAAATATTCTCCAAGATCTGGCCCACTGACTGTCAATAATGCCTGAAGTACTTGTATGGCTCAGTTCTCTCAGAAAATGGGATGAAGGCCTCTGTGCCATGTAAATACTCTCACTATTTCTATTGTTTTCAGCCATGTGACAAAGAGGTCAAAGCAAAGACTACACACACAATCTCTAACAAGACAGCACTTTTACTGCTGTTCATATCAACATATATCACTTCCTCTTCCATTGCTTCAGTAAATTATGCTGTGAGCACAAAAAGACTATGTTCAGAACAGAAAAGATACAGATTGCTGTTGGCATGTCTAGGGCACCACGGAGCACACCCACCTTCTGTATCAGAATGTTTTGTAGCCTCATAGAACACTTTAGGTTGGAGGGGACTTTTAAAGGTTGTCTAGTTCAACCCCTCTGCCGTGAGCAGGGTCATTCCCAACTAGATCAGGTTGCTCAGAGCCTAACCTGCTCCAGTGTTTCACCACCTTCATTGTAAAAAAATATTCTTCCTTGTATCTAATCACAATCTCTCCTCTTTCAGTTTAAAACCATCACACGTTGTCCTACTGTAACCTTGCTAAAAAGATTGTCTCCATCTTTCTTACAGGCTCACTTCTAGTACCGAAAGGTCCCCAAGGTCAACAAGGTCATCCTGTGGCCTTCTCCAGACTGAAGAACCCCAGCTCTCTCAGGCTATCCTCAAAAGAGATGTGCTCCAGCCCTCAGATCAATTTTGGGGCCCTCCTCTGGACCTGCTGCAACAGCTTAATGCCCTTCTTGTGTTGTGAGTTACAGAGCTGGACACAGTATTCCAGGTGAGGTCTCACCAGAGCAGAGTGGCACAATCACCTCTCTTGACCTGCTCATGTCCAGCTTTCATCCACCTGTACTCCCAAGTAATTTTTGGCAGAGCTTTCTATCACATTCTCACCCAGCCACTATTGACACTGGGGACTGCCCCAACCCAGGTGCAAGACCTTGTACTTGACCTTGTTGCACCTCATGAGGTTCCCACAGGTCCATTTCTTGAGTTTGCCCAGGTTCCTCTGGATGTCATTTTGTCCTGACATGTTGACTGCACCACTCAGCTTGGTGTCATCCACAAACTTGCTCAGGGTGCACTGAATCCTGCTATGTCATTGCTGCTGGAGATGTTGAACACCAAACTCCTGAGGGAGACTTCAGTCTACAGTCCCATAGCCCACAGTTAGAGGTTCAAAACCAGCCGGCCATGCTGGCCATACTGCTGCACATTATTGGCACAAAGCAAGCTCACATAACATGGCAGTGATGTTGATCCACTGGGACCTATAGAAAGCAGTATTTTCTGCATGAATGGAGGGCAATGTCCTCTGGCCTGGCAGGGACACTCACAAGTCATTCTGGAGGCCCTGGATTCACAATAATGAGGTTCTGATGCAACTGCCCAAATTTTCTTTTGAATTCTCTCCTCCTCCTTGCATTAACTTATGTTACCTTGGACTAACACAGATCTGCAACTCCAGATTCAGTCACTGGGCTGGCTGTCAATAACAGCCAGGTGATGGCCTAGCTACTTTATATGTGGACAGCATCTCACAGCTGAATGAAGGGTTGATTAAGAGCAATCACTGTAGAGCAATCTGTAGAGACTATTCTGCCTGTGACTGATAGACAGACTGTGCCCCTTTCTTACCATCTGAGGGACTTGCACTTGCACTTGACCAGAGTTATAAATGTATTTATGAATTCTAAGCTTTATTATTGTAATTCTCTATTCCTGCATATACAACTGCCAAGTTTAAAGTGAAAATCAATTCAGAACATCACATCTTCTCAAAGGCACAGCCTGCAATCAACAATACCTCATCCTTTGTATCCTATTCTCTCCTCTGCTGCTAACCCTGAGTACTGAAAAAAAACTGAAAAGTCCTATTTTCTTTTCCAGTGCTAATCTACCCAAAGGCTGGCTTCACAGCATGTCATTTGGATCTCCCACAACAGTTCCAATGGACAACTGTAAAGAGTAAGTTTGTGTCAGGCAACAACTGGATCTTTTAGAAGTGAACAAGAACGAGCTACGCTTGTTTTGAACAGAAATCCAAGACAATTTATTCACTATTTACCATTTCTGAGGGATACTCAGACTGCTATGAAGGGTGCTTTGGAGCCACATATTTAGAATAGGTGAGAGGAAATTCTATGCATCCAAAATACACAGACATGGACACATCTCCATGCATTTTTAAAAGCTGCTCAATCTACTAGAGACAATAATACAATCCTGTACTCTAGAATTACTATACAAAGCTTTGACTCCCTTCAGAAAATAAAAGAGAGGACTGGTGCAGTGTGAAGTCTACTAAATACCTAAACTCCATTGATAATTAAAGCACTATTTTTGCCCTCTACATTTATCCCTTTAATTACACAAATACCTTTCTGCACCAGGTGAACTCCATCTGTACAGACCACATCCTGAAGAGCAAGGCTGTCAGTGTACACAGTGCAAGAGGCACATTTCATTTCAGTGGCAAGACGTAGCAAATCCCACAGAAGCACTGCACCCCTCCTGCACTGTAGAGTTCACATCAAGCTCTTGTACAGAAGATGTTCCAGAGTTTGGTGGCATGGCAGGGGACCAGTGGCTCAGCTATTCGAGTAACATAATGGCTAGAGTCTTCCACTGCAAAAAGGTTGTACCTGAAAGGTTACAACCAATACTGATTCTCAAATGACACTTGCAGCCTTGCTCTTCAAGAGGGAAGTTTCTCTGATGTTGCACTATCTGAAAGCCAGAAACTCAGGTGAGCAGGCCTCTGAGGGTCCACTGATTATTTTTAAGAGCTCTATGAAAGGTAATTATTAAAAGATTTGCTACAGGAGGGAAATCCTTAGGGATCTATAAACAAACAAAAAGAGGTTTAGGCTGCTGCCCTCTTCTTCCTTTCTTAAGCCTCTACTGGTAAGGTATGGAAATGCTTTCAATTATCTCCAAAAATGACAGAAAATGGAGGCATGCAGGACCTTGCACAACCAGATACTTAACGTCCTTACCATCCCTGCAGCTTTGCCACTGATAGCAAATGAGCTGATAGCTCCTGCTGCTCCCACCAGCCTGGTTCTTTGTGTCATCCACCTACACACACTCACACATTTATTCTCTCCTTCATAATTTATTAATTCAATTTATTTATTTATGTAGGTCATTTTCAGTAGTACTTTTACAAATAATGGCAGAAGTGAAAACAGCAAGAGAGAAACAAAGTATAAGGAGAGAGCAGGTGGCATGTAGGGCATGGCAGGGGAAACTACTGTCAACACCTGTGCCACATCAACATGAGGGAAAACTTCTTTATTGTATGGAACAGGCTGCCAAGAGGTTGTGGAGTCTCTCCCTCTGGAGACTTTCAAAACCCATCTGGATGCATTCCTGTGTGACCTGCCCTAGATGATGCTGCTTTGGCAGGGTGCTTGGCTCAATGATCTCCGGAGGTCCCTTCCAACCCATACTGTTCTATGATTCTATGATTTTCTCCCCAGAGCCTGAGCAAATTCCAAGTGACATCAGCTTCACCAACCTCTGCTCTAACTTCATACAGCGAATACACCTGGTGCTCATCTTCTGCTCTCTGTATTTACATGGTCTTTCTGGTTGTACTTGAGGTGGTTTAGAGCTGTCTGAAGACTCCTTCCTCATTTAGAGATCATTATTTTGGTCTTCCAGATATTTAGTCAGTTATTGTGCATTAAATCTTTATTTTTTGCAGTAAAGAACAGGCATATTTACATTGCCTAACCTATGCATCTAAATTAGATTACTTCCCTCTATTTCTTTTTCAGTCATCCCTCTAAGGAAATTCCTTTTTCTACAGTGATTCCACAGGAACTCTAAGGAGAATTGCCTTCCTAAAGATGCAATCAGACAAGGTGAGATCAAATGGTCTCAAGGTTTTTTGTTGATTAAAGAAGGAATCTTGTTCCTTCATCTTGTGTTCTTTTTCCTTTTCCTTCCCTGAATTCCATCCATGCTTCCTCGTGTTACTTTTAACACTCACTTGACCCCTCACTGAGCTGATTCAGCTCACTGAACTGGCAGATAATAAATTCAGAGAAGTAAAAAAGGGACAGGTTTTTGATGGGTTAATGAGCTGGATAAGCTCAGCGAATATGAAAGTCAGCCCAAGGGTGAGTCAGGATCATGCAGGAGGGAGTGTGAGGAGGAAGGAGGATTGACCCTTCTTACAACAGAAAGCAATCAAAAGAGCTCACTTTGTCTTCACTAACAGTATCCCTAGTTGAGAACATCATATGAGTGCCCAGAAATAAAGGGAATTTATCCTCTCTTCTAGCTATTCAGTAATGAATTGCAATGCCATTTTCCTTCCCTTCTATGCTCAGCTGGCATATTCCACCACAATTCATTGCCTGAGAGTGTTAAAGATACCTCCTTCAAGCACAGCATTTGACAGTAAATATGTGAAACATTGAGAACTGTTAACTACAACCTGGCCTGTTCTGGAGTCTAGTAGAGGAGCAAAGAGCAGCACAGCTGTCAAATTGCAAAAGTGATTCCTCTCTGAAGTGAAACCTTAGCTGCTCCATCTTTTGGTATCTTTGGACCAAGACTGGACACTTTCTCCAAGAAACATGTCAAAGACAAGGTGCACTTCATTGAACATGTTATGCTCTTTAACAGGGTTAGTGTGGTGAAACTGATATTTAGGTCTGTGATATATAATGGAGGTCAAAGGAGATAATCTTACATTCAGATTACAAGGAGGGGGAAGACAAAAGCAAGACTTTTCTGGGTAATGAGCATAACCAATTTCTGTAGTTCTTTCCAAACAAAGAGGATTTCTCATTGTGCCCTCCATCTTGGTCATCACTACTGATACCACCCATCCTTCCTCATGTAAGAGGAGAGCTCCCTCTTTTTTTATCCACGGATATGTGTACCAAACCAGCACCTGCAGAAATTGCAGGTCCTCTCTGTTTAGAAGATGAACTTTTGAAAGTACATGCAGCACCTCGGCATTCTCCTGGGAATGTACTGGAAATAGTTCTGTCATTTATGCTTCTTCTGCAACAGTAACAAATTACGTGCTCTGCCCCATCCTTTCATGCTCAGGCTGTGATGAGAGCACATGTAGAGTGCACACTCCAAAAGCTGTGACATTACATACCAAGTGGAGATCTCTGAGTCCCTCAAAATGTAATCTCTATTCTGATGGCAAAATTTGTGGAAGATACTTTATTTTGATAAGGCTCTCAGTCTCTCTTCATGGCTTAAGCAGAAATACACTGGGTTCCTATCTTCACCATAACTTTACATATTCAGATTGCACACAGAAAAGTGCAGTCTGAGCTACAGATATTAAAGTAGTGTGTGCCTGCCCTAGCAATAGATTCAATAGAAAGTACCTTTTTGCAATACTTCTTTGACCAGAGTCCTCCAGAAGCCTAATCAGCATCTTAGTCAGCTCTCATTCCCATCAGTCATGACAAGTTATGTATCACATTTCTCCTGCCTCGATTTAAAAATATTCTGCTTTCCTCTGGCATCCTAAAATTTCTTCAACTTTCTCCTTTTTTCCTATGACTAACTTTTCTTTCCCCCACCTAGTCAAAACTCATCACAGGACTACTGTAAATAGTGAGTCTGTTTCCGTAGCAAGTTGGTTTCCTGTTGCTGCATCACACATTGAAACAATCCACATCTGTTCAGAGATAGACCCATTTTGAGAACAGTTATTTGTGGGTTGTAGAAGATGATCAGTCACAGAATCACAGAATTAACCAGGTTGGAAAAGACCTTTTAGATCACTGAGTCCAAGTTATCACCCAACATCTTCTAATTAACTAAACCATGTCACTAAAAGCCTCATCCAGTCTCCTTTTAAACACTTCCAGGGATGCACCACCTCGCTGGGCAGCCCAGGCCACTCACTCTTTCTGTGAAGAACTTCTTCCTAATATCCAGCCTGAACCTGCCCTGGCACAGCTTGAGACTGTGCCCTCTTTTTCTGTCACTGGTTGCCTGTGTGATAAACAAGGGTATGATTTGTGTTAAGATAACACCAAGTGGGAGATGTGCCTCCCTAAGTTAGGGAAGTAGTGTGGGAACTAGTGGGGTTGAGCCACTTGTGGGGGAAGGGGACTTGTGTGGCTGGGTTCTATTGCACATGTGCCAGGGGTCAGGGTTGGGAGGACACGCAGAGGAGGACATTGGTTTTCATCTCCAATGACCACCAGAGAGACCCAGGGAGCTGCCAACAGTCCAGATGATACAGGCTCAGGGGAGACCTCTGACACAGCAAGAATTTCAAGAAGTCATTTATATAATTCCAACAAACTTGATACATATACCTAAGCTGAATGTGTAACTAGGAGAGGCTGCTATGTACTCAATGCACGAGTTGGTAGAGGGAAGACTCCCCTCGTGCCCAGCACTCTTTGCTTTCACTTTAACAACTCAATTTCATATTGTCTTTGGTATGAGTTAGATTGTGCCTAAGATCATTTATAACACCTGGAAGAAGAGACCAAGCCCCACCTAGCTACAACCTCCTTTTGGGTAGTTGTAGAGAGCAATGAGATCTCCCAGGCCTCCTCTTCTCCAGGCTAAGCACCTCCAGCTCCCTCAGCTGCTCCTCATAGGGCTGTGCTCCAGTCCCCTCACCAGCCTTGGTGCCCTTTTCTGGACATGTCCCAGCATCTGAACATCTTTCTTAAATTGAGTGGCCTAGAACTGAACGTGGTACTTGAGGTGTACAGAGGCAGAATGACTTCCCTGGTCCTGCTGGCCACACTATTCATGACACAGGCCAGGATGCCATTGGCCTCCTTGTCCACCTGGGCACATTGCTGGGTCATGTTCACCTGGCTGTCAACTAGTACCCCCAGGCCCCTCTCTCTCTGGTCTTTGAGAGAAGGGGCTTAGATGACAACTAAATAATTAGGAGAGTAGGGAAGGCTTTCTGACATACTGAGATGCTGGAGTCAGATGGGAGAAATACCATTTGCAGGTTGGGAGTTGGAAAATGAAATGGTACTCTGAAGGGACAGGCTGTTGAACTGTCTATTGAAGGACATTTTTCTGGAAGACAGGCTTTCCTACCTTCTGGAGGCAAGAGAGGTGGCAGGGAAGGATGACAGCCTTTATCTGCAGTGCTCTTTGCTACTTCTCCTGCATCTTCTGGATATGGTGATTTATGACTCTTATCATTGGAGAGATGAATGGCTCTGGCTAGGTTCAGCCCTCCTTGCTGCTATGTACTGTGTACGCAAGACACACATCTCCACTACCCACATCTGTGCATGTGCACAGAAGTTGAATTCACATCAGCTCCTTCAGGCATTAAGATTAGGTGCAGTTCAGAGCGTGTGAAGAATCCAAGCTCTCCCATACTCAGGCATGCACATAAAATACCTACAACTGATAAACACTTTCCATGTCATTCACTTGTCCTTTTGCCTCCCTCTCCAAGAGGTGTGCATACAATTTACCAGGATAGTGAAGTCATCAACCAAATTTTCTTGTGTAA
Organism: Pogoniulus pusillus; assembly: GCF_015220805.1. NCBI lineage: Eukaryota > Metazoa > Chordata > Aves > Piciformes > Lybiidae > Pogoniulus > Pogoniulus pusillus. The sequence goes on from NC_087275.1 coordinate 23,891,466, forward strand.
TGTAATATTACAAAGTAGCAATGTAACATGAACATAAGCTGTGAATCTTTTTAATAGCCAAACGTTGGGGCAAAGCGAAGGGAGAGAGCCATGTGAAGGCTCACACACAGCACTCTCTGAAGAAGTTTTCATTGTTTTCTTGTCATATTTTAGACAGATAAATACCTCTTCTCCATAGAGATTTGTACCTCTTTTCTGACTGGATTAACTGCAATTAAGCCAGAATGTCTTTGCAAAGAGAAATGGGTCTGATCAGCCATTCTGCAGCACATAGTCTGTACTAGAGGACCATGTGGTCTCTTCACCTTTCAGAAACAGATTGAGCTAACTACAAAAGGAGACTGTATGAAATGAAAGCATCTGTGCAGGGAAAGATGCAGAGTAATCATGTTTTAAGTATACATTTTTAAAGCATTTCTATTTCATTACATATATTTAGAAGTATACATATGAATTAAAGATATTTTATATTCACTGATTGCCTAGAAGCTTTTCCATATACACAAGTCCATCCTTAAAAATGTTAATTTGCTTTTTATCTACATTCCAGCAAGATGAAGGAAGAGGAATTGGTTTTGGCTTGCACCTCTTGTTTTCCTCCAGAAAACGTTCAGAGGGACATTACTGTCCTGTGTTCTAAATTCTTACATCTTGCTGTACTGTATTTTATGTACTGTAGCTCTCACTAGCGCTTCACCAGACACTAAAGAGTCTTTTGTGTCTGTCTCTCTAAGTAAGCCCATTAGAGATTTAGGGGGGAAAAAATAATAAAGAAGACCTCTGTAAGATTTTCCTTGCTGCAGAGCAGCCCTAATATAAACTACCTGATAACTCCAGTTTGTATGCCTGTGAAGAGAGCAGGTTTCCAAAGACCTGTCCCTGACAGCCCTGATTAGATGATACATAACAGAGAGAAACCATGGTTTAGAAGACTTTGTTTTCATTTTCAGCTCATTAGAGGCAGCCCAAAGCTAACTTAGGCCTCCTGGCTGAGTGATACTGAATAAAGATAAAACCAGGCACAGACAAAATAGGACTGTTTATGCTCGATACAGCTCTACTGAGTTCCCCCACATGACCACAAAACAATAAGCCACCGGAAGGAAGATGTGCTATCTTCAAGCACCTCAAACCCCATCCATTCCAACTGCTGCAGTCCGGTACTCACAGAGCTACTTGCAATACAAAACTGCACAAGGGGCATTGTCCTTTGGCTAAAAGGCCTAAATCAAGGAATCAACCTTAGCTAACCAAAGCATCAGACTGCGAGAGGTTCAACTAGACCAAACTCCTTGCACCGTGGAGGATCAGACACAGGCAAGCACTGGAGGCAGTTTACCAGTTTTACTTAGCCTGTAACTCTTTACTCAAATTAAGAAGGCCACAGGAGGAGGAGGAGGATAAAGAAGAGGGTGCACATTTAACTAATTCCATTTCTAAATTAATTTAGTTAAGTCAGTAAAACTTTTGTGTATGAGCAAGGCTTATTGCTGGAAAGCTAATTCTAAATTAAAATGAGAAAAGAAGTGGTGTCTTCCAATACATGGTCTGGACATCTGAACTGGATGATAACTTCTAAAAGTAGCAAAATGCAAGGATTTAATAAGGTACTACACTGCATTCTGAAGGCTGCTTAAAATCATCTGTGACTGCACTTTTGCTTGTCCTAAATACACTGGAGAAAGACACTCTGGGATTTTTTTTTTTTTTTTTGCATCTTTCAGTCATTCTCTGAGCTGTCATACTCTGAAAAGTCTGGTTCTACAGGCACTAGAGGGAGAGAGATAGCTTCACTACTGCTCTTCTTTCCAATCATGCTCTCAAGCCTGAAGGAACCAATTTTAAGAAGGGACACAGAGAGGTGAGACTCAGTCATTTCCCCCTATGATTTATTCAGTGTGTGCTGCAGTGCTATGGTAGGGTGCTGTGTTTTCTGTTGAGAAGGCATTTTCACAAGAAATGCCCATTTTCAGGTTCAGATCATTTTCTAAATAATAAACAAGCAAAAGACAGAAGGGGCTACAGCTTCCCCAGCTGAATTTCAACTTAAAACATTGCTTGGGTTTACTTTCTGCTGGGCTTTCTGCATTCTACAGCTGTGCAGAAAGGTGACAGTGTGTAGCATTTTGCAGACACACAGCACTGTAGCATGCTACAGGCTGTCAGTCTCCTTTACAGTCAGTGAGGCAGAGAACTCTCTTCTTCTAAGCTAAAACTTAAGTTGTGTAAACTGTGAGCCATATGCAGACCTCCGAACATGGCCTGAGGGTCCCCAAAATCTCTAAACAACTGCTCATCCAGGTGCTGCCTAATTCCTCACAAAGTACTGCATATCCTTCTGACACAATAGGCTGTACTTAGCAGGGTGTAAGAAGTTTGTGTTTCCAGAACTAGGATCCTTGCACACAGGCAATTCTACCATCAATCCACATTGTCTGGTCTTCCAAATCTGGCACTTGCTGGAATTGCTGCCTGTGTGTATGACCCTGTGGCATCTGAGAGCAATCTGCTCCTGTTCCCCATAAGTAAAATACCCTGTACCTCACCAGAGGACCAGTATTCTTGCACTGCAACGTATGTAACATTCTGCCTTTTCGCTGTACTTTTCCTTTCAGTTTTAATGGACGGTGAGTAGTTGCTGGAGTTCACTTAGTCAACCAGGTTTACAGTCACACAGCTAAACATGTAAACAGCCCTAAACCCATTCCAGTATCCCCTTTTGTCAAAGATGACATCTTGGAGTTTTGTAACATAGGCGGTTCAGGTAAGTTTCTTGTAACTGCCACGCAAAAGGCTGGTCTACATTTTTCTGAAAGAAATTAACAAAACAAGACAAAACAAACCCCACCCAACACAACGACAAAAACAAACAAACGAACAAAACACACACACACACACACAAAATCCCTCCAAACCAACCAAACAAATCCCATTCCAGAAACTGCCTAAGAAGGAAACTTCTTGGAGAGCATATTAATCCAGACGTTTCCTTCACATCCAAAGTCTGGGTGGAGAAAGGCACCTCTGGCATAATTCTATCCTTACTTCCAAAAGTGAGGGTCAGCATTTAAACATCTGACCACAGCTGCAGATCTACAAAGCAGCTGCAATTAAGAATGTTCTGGTACCCACCCTTCTCTTTAGAAGAGTCTGAGAGGTTGCATTGCCTGGATGTATTAGCCAGCAGCAGTTAAATACAATCGAGCTGTCTACTTGTAAGTTTAGGACAGAACACTTCACAGCTGCAGTCCTTCTCCCACTGGGTATGACTAATCAGATCTACTTTCCTAATACGCTCTCCATCTCTTTAGATGTTTGCAGAGATAAATCCTTCTGGCCAAAAGCACATTCACATTGAAGTAAATGCTCACTTTGTCTTTTTCCAGCATATGTGTATTTTTTAAAATGCTGTGAGTAACACTCAGGGACCTGTTAGCCAGGGAGAAATCACAGGTTATGGATGGTGTTGTCAAGTTCTTCCAGTCAATGACTGAACAGTGCAATTCATCACTTCACTGCCATGCACTAGATGAGGGGTTCTTTCTCCTTTGCTAGCTTTTCAAAGATGTGAGGTTCAGAAAGGATGTCACTGGCTTGATCCTGTTTCAGAATTATTTGTGAACAAAGCATTTTTTTAACCAATATTTTAAAAAAATGCAGCTGGAATAGTAAACTGAGTTGTAATTAATTGCAATAATAATGAAAATACACTCAATTTTGAGGATAGCAAGGCTAGCTTTAGTTCCAGTCTGAGAGAGACAAACCAATTATAAATTTACAGTGGATATCAACACGTTGGCAAAGAAGCCCAAAAAGCAGCTCAGACTAAGAGGACTATTCTCAGCATTTGAAAAAATATCCATTTTGTGTTATTTTGAGAAAGGGGACTTTTGTAAATTCAAATACAAATCAAAGCTTCTATTTTATGACGTGGAGAATGTTTCTTTTCTTAGGTTGATCACAACATATAATTAGAACTGTAGTGTGCTTTACTACAGACTGCACAAGAGATTCTCTGTCTCACAAACCACGAGTGACTGACAGAAAACTTTCAAGGTTTCCTACCATTCAAAAAAGCAGTTGCCAAGATTAACCCTATTAACAAAGCAGATTGGGGGGAAAAAAAAAAGAGATACAACTTACAATTCTAAAACTTAGAGGTTGTTTGGGTTCTGTTTCCCTTTGTAGCCTTTTTAAGAGACAGGGGAAAAACAGAGCACTTGTGGAGCAACCAGCTACAAACGTTTTTCTTCTACTACAGCAGATACACTTTAGCAGAGAATCCTCTACTGTGGGTACAATAGCCCTGAACAATTCACAAACCAGAGACTTCTGTCACGAAGCACTGAACTGTGAACAAATAAGGTTATCATGAATATACATAATAATACAATATAAACACAGGCAAAAAAATTATAGGCCACAAAAACAATTTTTTGATGAAAACATCATAAATATTTTTCAACTGGACTTTTATCATAACATCACAGAAGTCCTGTGTTCATAAAAGTGCTACAATGGAAAAGTGTGAAGATTTTTTGGCTATTGGTGTGTGTTTGATGTGTAGTGATGCATTATATCTCATTATCATAGAATCATAGAATCAACCAGGTTGGAAGAGACCTCCAAGATCATCCAGTCCAACCTATCCCCCAACCCTATCCAGTCAACTAAACCATGGCACTAAATGCCTCATCCAGTCTTTTCTTGAACACTTCCAAGGACAGCGACTCCACCACCTCCCTGAGCAGCCAATTCCAATGGCAAATCACTCTCTCTGTGAAGAACTTCCTCCTAACTTTTATTGAGTATCAGCTGAAAGCTTTTTCTGTTCATAATACTAGTTACTGCAGTGCTGCATATTATGTGTGGGAACTCTCCCACATCATATCTGATTCTCTGATATCTTCTGAAAAGGATGAAAGATATCAAGCTCCTATTACTCACAATTTACATAGGCGTTTGGATATAACATTGCTAAATGTCACAACACTTTGTAACTCAAGTAATTTAACAAGAACTTTTTGCACTATATTTATATCATCAGGAATGGTGTGGTCAGCAGGAGCAGGGAGGTCATTCTGCCCCTGTACTCTGCACTGGTTAGACCACACCTTGAGTACTGTGTTCAGTTCTGGGCCCCCCAGTTTAGGAGGGACATTGAGATGCTTGAGCATGTCCAGAGAGGGGCAATGAGGCTGGTGAGAGGCCTTGAGCACAGCCCTGTGAGGAGAGGCTGAGGGAGCTGGGATTGTTTAGCCTGGGGAAGAGGAGGCTCAGGGGTGATCTTATTGTTGTCTACAACTACCTGAGGGGTGGTTGTGGCCAGGAGGAGGTTGCTCTCTTCTCTCAGGTGGCCAGCACCAGAACGAGAGGACACAGCCTCAGGCTGTGCCAGGGGAGATTTAGGCTGGAGGTGAGGAGAAAGTTCTTCACTGAGAGAGTCATTGGACACTGGAATGGGCTGCCCGGGGAGGTGGTGGAGTCGCCGTCCTTGGAGCTGTTCAAGGCAGGATTGGACGTGGCACTTGGTGCCATGGTCTAGCCTTGAGCTCTGTGGTAAAGGGTCGGACTTGATGATCTGTGAGGTTTCTTCCAGCCCTGATGATACTGTGATATGTTGTTGTTATTATCGTTATGATGACGACGCTTCAGTGTTAAGTTCAGGAGATGCCTATGTGATTAAACAGTTCCCTGATTCAAAAACTGACCAAGAAATGGAATGACCAAGCTCTAAACCACACAAACACAAGATAGCCAGGAGGCTGTCTAATAGTACATGATATGGTCTACCTCACTGCTGTTTAACAGATTTCCTATGGCCTCAAAAAACTGTAAATGTTTAATTTTTCTGGAGATAGAAAATTCATCTGCTATGCTTCCCATTAGCTCTATGATGTTGTGAGCTCCACAGCTAAACATCAACAGGTTTAATCAACTGACAAACCCCTATTTAAAGTCAGGCTTCTAGGCTCAATGTTATGGTAACAAAGAAGAGTCAACTTAAAATATCTGGATGCATGTTTGGATAAATACTCATATGCAGACCTGTGCAATGACTGCTGCAGCTTTCACAAGTGGGGAAGCTGAAGCATGGAGAAGAAATAGCTTTCCTTGGAGTCACAAAGTGTATTAATAATGATGCTGGAAGGGGTAGCCAATGTTCTGATTGCTCAGTGTGTATTCACTGGGAAGATTTGGCAGTACTCCTGGGCTGGGAATCCCCAAGCCTTTCTTGAGCACAAACATCAGAGAACATTAGGGGTTGGGAGTGACCTCAAAAGGTCATCTAATGCAACCCCCCTGGCAGGGCAGGATCACCTAGAGTAGGTCACACAAGAGCATGTTCAGGCAGGTTTTGAACATGTCCAGAGAAAAAGACAATCTTTAAGGCAGATTTAAACAGTGCATCACGACAGCAGCACAATCCCAGTGTCATTGACCACCATGCTGCCTGTGCACCCTGACAGGCACAGCAGAACACGTAACACACATAGCAGGCTGATGTCTGGAGAAAGGCTGCAACACTGGGCAGTTCCCCAGGAGGCCATCATCCCACTTTCTCTACGCACTTACAAGATCCTCCTGCCAGGCACTTTCCCAGTTCCTCACTGTCTCTAAGACCTTGCTCCATGACGAGATGAGCCAGATAGAGACAATCATCAAGCTAATGTAGGAGGTCAGCCAGTCCTCATACATAAGGTGACTCAGCTGGATGGGGATCCCAGTGCTGTGCTACATGTGTGCCTGTCTACAAGAAAGCTTGATGAAAGAGCCACCTGCATGCAAGAAATTAATCAGGCCTGTGATTGGCTTTAAATAGCAGAAGATTGAAACTTGCTGAATTAATAGGACAAATACAAATGAAAATACAATAGAAATTTGTATATGCATAGCCTGAAACCCCAATATGAACACAGCCAACCTGCCTCACAAACAGGCACTGCCTGCCTCTTACCAAAGAGGCCACAGAAAGCAGAACACAAGTCTCAAGGCTGTTAAAATGTCATTGCTTTTAAAAAGTGCTCCACAGCAGATTCAGTTTTGACAAAATAGCAAAATCCCAGTAAATAGACAGTACAGAAACAGATCAACTATAGCTGATCAAGTATAAGCAGAAAAAGAAAACATACCTACCATATAAAACCAGATCACATGTCATAATGAATTATCCTTTTACCTTGCAAACTGCAAAGATTTGTAACTCAAAATGAATCTCCTAGGGCATATGATTTAGTGACACACGCTACTGTATAAAAGAATACCATTTGGATTAAGTTTCAACATGATTCATTGCTTCTGCTTTACTACTTTCCTGAAATGCACCATTGCATTGTACTTGGAATCTGTTTTATTGTTTGGAGAATTGAATCTGCAGAGTGCTATTTATTCTGAAGTACTAATTTAAGACATTTTGTTATCTAACATGTTTTCCTCTACAATAGCAGGCCTGACCTGCAGCACACAATCAAATACCAGAATCAGAGAATGTTAGGGGTCAGAAAGTAACTCAAAAGATCATCTAGTCCAATTACCCTGCCAGAATAGAATCACCTAGAGTAACTCACACAGGAATGTGTTCAGGTGGGTTTTTTAATGTCTCCAGAGAAAGCGACTCCACAACCTCTCTGGGTAGCCCATTGCAGTGTTTTGTTCGCCTCAAAACGAAAAGGTTTTTTCCATATGTTCATGTGGAACCTCCTGTGCTCCAGTTTGTACCTACCGCCCCTTGTCCTATCATTGGACATCACTGAGCAGAGCCCAGCTCCATCCTACTGACACTCACCCTTCACATATTCATACACATTAATGAGGTCACTTCTCAGTCTCACCTTCTCCAAGCTAAAGAGACCCAGCTAGCTCAGCCTTTCCTCATAATCCCTTGAGTGTACCACTCAAATATGTATTTTTTTCATCAGTGTACTTAAATAGCAACAAATGGAGGATCTGCAAGACTGCAGGAATCAACAGCCCCAATTAGAACAGACACTTCATCATCTTTTTTATACCCTGAAAGATCCAACTCTGTTTATCATCCTCAGGGAGAAGGACACAACATACAGGGGTTATCATCTACCTTACAACAGGTCCACGTGAAAGCACTGTGCAACAAGCCCTCTCTCCCCTAAAAGTCCTGTTACTCTTTCCAGTTAGCCCACTGCCCTAGCTTTTCCCCTCCCCTGACTTCTGAAACCTATTTCCAGTTTCCTGCATGCTGGAGTTCTGAGTTCAGGCACAACACTCATCCTTTTTAAAAGTGATTGTTATCAACAAGGTGGTAGTGCTGCTGACCTCAGAAAGGCAATGCAAGAAGCAATAAACACGTGTTTAATTTTACACAAGTATTACATAGGCCAGCCACCTGATTTCTGAACAGCTTACCATTAAAACAACTGATCTTGCCAAGTCTCCCAACGGCATGATTGTTGTGTGCACACAAGCATAAGCCTTGAGCTTCTGGAATTTCTCTGCAGCTGCTCCTTCTTTGAAAGCAGCAAGAGCTTCTTCCCTATGCAGTCACACAACAAAAAAGTTCAGCAGGATCTCTGCCACAGCTCTGATAAACCTCTCCTCTTCCAGAACTGGAGAAAAGCAGCCAAGCTGAGGAAACATTCCCCCCTCTCCAGTAAGGCTGAAAAACTCACCAAGACCGGAGCTTCTCCAAGCAACAGCAGCTCTAAAAAGGACAAAGTCAAAATGTACCACAACAATTTCCCACTTGCATGTTTGTCAACAAAGTCTGAGCCTGTGCTGCTGAAATCAATTAAGAATTTTATTATGGGCTAAACTGGAAGAGATGGGAAGAAGAGAAAAGAACAATAAAGAAAGCCTATATTTCTAAGTTATAATGCTCAGAGATATCCTAATCACATCCCAGTGCACATAAGTCAGTGTTTTCTTCAACTGTGCAATCAGTTGGCCATAAAATGGGCACACTGCATTTATTCATGCATATAAAGAAATAAAAATTATTTTGAATACACTTGGGGAAATGCATATTTGCAGTAGGGAAGCAAGAACTTAACATACACTGAGCAAAGAATGCTTTTGTAGCAAAATATGATCCAGACAGTAGTAGTCATTTTAGCCTTTTCAGATCAATTTTTATCAACAGCATAGAGTAGGTATCTCTTTCACCTGTACTGAAAAAAAATCACCTCCATTAACCTAAATAAGAAAGAAAGAAATGCAAACTTCTGTCTAAACACATTTTAGTGGTTTTAGGAGTAAAAAACTCCCAACCATCAGCACCCACCTCCCACTCCAAGGCTTCCAGGTTCATGTCCCTTACCAATGAAGCAGCTCACAAAACTACAGACCAGTAAAGCTCTCCAGCTGCCGCAGTCCTGCCTCTTCCAATCCAGTTGGGTTAGGCACTGCAGTCCTCTAGAAGTGGTTATCTCTTTGCTCATTTGAGCTGTGGCACCTGCTGTCAGCTTGCACAGCAACACAGGAGCTGGCTCGACAGTGTGGAGTTAACAGTCCACCTTCCTCAATACACCTTTTTATGCTCCACCATGGGAGAGTGGCTGCCAGCTCTTACTTGCTATCTGGCTCATAACCCAGAACAAGAAACACACTCCCTGCAGGTATACAACTGACCGCTCTTGTCACTAATACTTTTAATTATTGTTAACCTGTCGATTACATACTTTACAGTTTGAAAAAAGCTTTCTTCTCATTTTTACCTTCCAGTTTGAAAGAGGTGAGCAAGAGAGGTTTTTGAAGTCTGTATTTAATAGAAAAGGACCTTTTCTTCTTTTTATTAAACTCTGAGAAGTTTGGATGTTTGTTGTGCCTATTTCAGGTACTTCTTTGTAGTTGCCAGGCAAAAATTCAACACTTGAGTGGCTTGTGATATATTTTGTACTTGACTTGTTCCATTCCTCAGCCTGAAGGGAGGCTGTAGCCAGCTGGCGGTCGGTCTCTTCTCCAGGCAACCAGCAACAGAACAAGGGGACACAGTCTCAAGTTGTGCCGGAGGAGGTCTAGGCTGGATGTTAGGAGGAAGTTCTTCACAGGGAGAGTGATTTGCCATTGGAATGGGCTGCCCAGGGAGATGGTGGAGTCACCATCCCTGGAAGTGTTGAAGAAAAGCCTGGATATGGCACTTAGTGCCATGGTTTAATGACTGGACAGGGCTGGGTGACAACTTGGACTGGATAATCTTGGAGGTCTTTTCCAACCTGGTTGATTCTATGATTTGGTAAGCAGTTCCAAAACCAAACCAACCAAACAAAACCAACAACCAACCCTATGTTGAGCTGTTTATAGACCTTCCCTCTCCCTTCAGAAGTGTCAGCTAATTGGGAAGGCAGAAATACGCAAACGTTCCCATAGCTTTGTGTTTATCACCAGATCTCACCGCCCCCTCACCTGCTCCTTTTCCCAGCCGTAACAGCGACTTTACGGGAGAATGTATAGCTGGCTACCTCTGACCCCCTTACCCGGCATCGCTTTGCACCCTTTACAAATGCTTCACATTTCTCAAGTCATTAGAAAAGGATTAGCAAACCCAGCGCCTATCACGGATCGTTGTTTCCTTGACAGCCTAAAGAACCGCATAGAAGGCTTTTTCTGACTCCTAGTCTGTAATCTGGTTCTCCTTCATCCCCTATTTCATTAACACGGCTGAGCACAATGGAAGGGCCATGCCACAGTTTTGCTCCCATTATCTTTCACAGTGTTTCAAGCGGGCGCTGCCGGGAAGCACTCCAAAAGGAAGGCAGGCGGCTCCAGCCCTCGTTCTGGGAGCAGCCTCCCCAGAATGGCGCCATTTCCCCACAGCACCGCGCCTCCACCACACCGCGTCCCACGGCGAGGCGGCCCCGCTCGGCTCTCCCGCCTCCCCGCCCACCAGCCCGGCGAACAGCGCGCCAAGCCAGCCTCCCGGGCACGGGCCACCGTCCAACTTCAAACTGCCCGGGGGCTCGGGAGAGTATGCCGGGACGGGCGACACGCCAGCCCGCCGCCCGGGCCCGCGCTCTGACCCTCAGGCAACAGCCGCACTGCCCCGCCCCAGCGGCTCGGCAGCAGCGGAACGACCTAGCGCCGCCGCCGCCCGCTGCCGCCGCCCGGTCCCCCCCCCGCCAGTTAGGCTCTCCCGGAAAGCTTCTCTTTCCGGTCCGCCACAGCTGTTCGCTTCCGGTTCCGTGCCCCCAACATGGCGGCGGCCCCTGCGCCCAGCGGGCTCTGATCGCTGCCGAGCCCCCTCGGTGGAGCCGCCGCCGCCCGCCCCAGCGCCGGGGCCCTCGCCCGCCTGCGCCTCTGGCCTCCCCGTTTCCTCGGTGCGGGGCGAGTCGGGCCGGGTGCTGGTGCGGCTGGGAGCGCCGGCCACCCCGGGCTGCCGAGCGGTTCCTGCCCGGGGTTGAGGCGCTGCTGCCGCCGCCGCCATGGCGCCGGTGCAGCTGGAGAGCAACCAGCTGGTGCCGGCCGGCGGGGGCCCCGCGTCAGCCCCGGCCCCGCCGGCCCCCGGGGCAGTGACAGCTGCCGCCAGCCCCGGCTACCGGCTCAGCACCCTTATCGACTTTCTCCTGCACCGGACCTACGCCGAGCTCACCGTATTGGCTGACCTGTGAGTGCCCCAAATTCCCTCCGGCCCGCTCCCGCCCCTCTCCCGACCCTGCTGCCAGGGCTACCGGTGCCATCTCCTAGCATCCCGAGAGGATCTGTCCTGACCCCTCGCCAGGGATGGAGTGGAGGGGACGTGGCTTCTTCTTGCCCTTCTCCACTCCTGAGGGTGTGCGGGGGCTGTGTTCGGAGACTGGGTGCAAGCTGCCGAGTGATCTGTCACACGTAGAGAAAATGATGTGAGGAATGCAGGGCAGCTGAATCCAGATCGTCTGGTTAAATATTTAAGTTGTTCCCCAAGTTACCATTAAAAAGCCTAACTGTAGTGTTTGTACTGATAGCAGAGTACACGACAATGAAATGTGTGAAACTGACATACTTTCAAACGCTGCAACTCCCTGAGTTGCTAATGTATCTTTTAAAATACCATTGGCTTATTTTGGGAAGATGAAAGTAGCTATTCACACTTACTTTATAAACGGCTGTGCGCTGATGTTGTTGTGTTTGAAGTGGCAAAACAAAGGGATGTTTTTGGGCCAAGAAAAGCTTTCCTGAAAGCGTTTGGACTCTGAATAACCCTGTTCCCCTTTAACTTTGTTTAACGTTAGAGGGTGTTGTGGGGAGCCGGTATGTTGTAAGACATGACGTAGAGAACAAATGGAGGGGGGGTGGAATAATATAGATCTTGTAAAGTACCATATCTGGTAAGTGTGCGAGCAGTTTTGCTCGGCTTGGGGTTAAGAACATTCCAACTGTGGATAGGATGAGGAGTTTTAAGATTTTAGTTTAGTTAGAAAGAATTTCTAAAGTGTCAGTGTCTGGTATGGCTATGGTATGTGTAAATGGTAATTGGTACTGTATGCACTTCTGTGGGAGCTTCTGCCTGTCATGTCTTCGAGTCTTGTTTTAAGGTATAGAACAGGTCTCTTAGACTTAAATATATAATTAAGGTACAAAATAAAATGGGTGGTGTGAATGCTTTGGGCACTTGGAGTCACGAGGTATAGAATCATTTCAGTTGACATAGAATCATTTCAGTTGAAAAAGACCTTTAAGATCACTGAGTCCAACCATTCTCTAACTCTGCTGCTGCTAGACCAAAGTCCCTGCAGCTTTTAAACACCTCCAAGGATGGGCATTCAACCACCTAACCCTACTGATCTGGGGAACTATTTCTCTGCAAGGAGCCTTTATATGACTCTCAAGCAAAGGCTCTTTCTGAAGCAGCATCTGTTGCATTTACATCCCATAATACAAAGTCATAACTTGGACAAACAAACTACTACTACTACAAAGGTAGTTTGTAAGCTATGTAATGTCCTCTCCAAAAGCAGGGTGAGATGTCTTTTTCTACTGCATTTTTCCTTAAAGTCTGGTTTGGACTAGTAGAAAGCCCAGCTAGGAAATATGTTCCTCAAACACAGTAGTTCCTCATCTTTTTACCAGCACCAGTGTAGTCCTAGAATAGGAAAAAAACAACTTCTTTAGTGAGATGTCTATGATACGTGGACAACATAACAGAAATACATTCCCCTCTCTGCAGTGGTATCTTTCTAATCAAATTGAGGATGCTTCTGATTATGGCAGAGGGTGTTGGGCTAGATGATGTTTAGACATCCCTTCCAACTCAGACCATGCTGTGATTCTCTGGTCTCTCACACAGAGTGTTAATGAAGTTGGTGACTGTGGTGTTTCTCCACTTTTAGATTCATTTAAAAAGGAAGAGAATCTTAAACATTTAAGACATGTCAGGAAAGAGATGATTTTTGACACCTGCTGCGGATGTTCCAGGATTACTACTATTAATTCATTAACTCTAGTCATATATGCTTAGTGAGTGTTTTCAGTTACACTGCAGTGAGCCACACACATGGGGTGGCTCACTAGGTTAGCAGATGTCTTGAGATGTCAGCACCCTTCATCCACCTTTTAAATTAGTTTGATCAATTCCATCTTACCTGGTACAGAGTAGTGACAGGTGCCCACCTGGCTTTCATAGAATCTTAGAATTACAGAATGTCAGGGGCTAGAAGTGACTTTAGAAGATCATCTGGTCCAGCCCCCCCTGTCAGAGCAGGATCACTTAGAGCAGATCACACTGGATCACATCTAGATGGTTTTATTTTCTACTCCCTTTTTCTACTCCTCTTTAATTAGTCTGCTTTGTAGAGCTGCCATGCCACTTCTTTAGCAAACACACGATTTTATTGTATTGAATAGACATGTATAATTGTAGACATTTAGAAATGCTCTTTATAGGTATGTAGAAGGTTTTCTTGTATTTAATTGAAGGCTATTTAGAAAAAATTCTGACTGTCTGAAATGTAATAGAACAATATGTAAAATGTATTTATTTTCACTTTTTTTCCCCCTTTTTAATATAGGTTACCAAGAAAGACTGATATGGAAAGGTGAGTTGCAAGAGACAAACTGTAATGCATGTTAAAATCTAGAGCTTTATTTAGGATGGTAAGATTCACATAGAACTGTGTCAATAAATATTTTTCTCTTAATTTTAGTGGGGTTTTTTTGCAAACAAATTAGCAGTTTCTATCTTGCTACACAGTTTAAAGATTTTTCTCATCATCTGTGGCATTATTAGTTTTTGGTGTTTGGGTGGGGTTTTTTTGTATGTATGTTTGCACTTTGGGTTTTGCTGTTGTTTGTGCAATAAAACCAGAAAGCCTTGTTCAGTGACATATCCTTGCTGTTACAGTAGGTGAACTCTTAAGGGCATTTTTCTCCTTGTGAATCTTGAAGCAATGAAGTGACAGTAAAGCTGACGTGAAGGGGAACTGGAGAACCTAAATAGTTACTAGTTAGTCTGATAAAGAAACTTTTTGTTGAGAAGCAGCAGCTCAGCAGTTAAGAGAAGGTGAAAACCCCTCTTTTCCCATGTTACTTGATCATTCTTATCACGAGCATTTTATCTGCTTCTCTTCTATGTGGTTTTGAAGTGTTGTTTTTTTTTCCTGCTACCCCACCCCTCAAGATGAGAGAAGCTGATTTACTTTATCTTGTTTCTTTGAATAAATTTTATGGAGCTTGTCAGAAAATTATTTCCTATATTTGTGTTGGCATGCTGCTTGACCTAATTTTCTTTAGAAATTTACAGCAGTTGTGATATTCTTAAGAATGTTAATAAACAATTCCATCTGCTGGGTGGTCATTAATGCAGTTATCTCAAATACTCCAAAACTGTCATAAGATGTTCTGAAATTAATCCCATTTTCAGTGAATCATCATAACCTGGGATTATTCCTTATTCCCCATTGCCCTATACATAGCATGTTATGAACAGAAACAGTCTGGGTTTTATTGGTTTTAGGTTTGAGGGTGTTTTTATCATTTTTTGTTTCTTTGTTTTGGTTTCCTTTGTTCATTTGGATGTTGCTGGGTTTTAAATATCACTCTGTTTACTGAGGAAATTACATTCAACTTAGGTCAAGAGTTCACTTAGGGGACTGCTTTTATCTAGCATTTCTTGGTAAAGCTGGAATCTATTTTGTGGGGCACACAGGTCTGGAGTAGCAACTTAAACCTTAATGGATTACACATAAAAGAAAATAAAATGGCCTTCAATGGTTACAAAGAATGTCCTGCAGTTGAAGTTAAATGTTCCTATTGTTGTTGGTTTTGACTTAGAACTTCTCCTGGTGAAGGGACTTTCCAACTCTGGGCTGCTCAGAACTTAGATGGGTGTATGCTTCACTGGATAGAAAACTTACTGGGTGACCAGGTCTAAAGTGTGATGGTGAATGGAGTTAAAACCAGTTAGTGTCTGGTGACAAGTGGAGTTCCCCAGGGATCAGTACTGGGGCTTGTTCTCTTTAATATCTTTATTGAGATGATTTGGACAAAGGGATTGTGTGCACCCTCAGTAAGATTGACCATGGCACCAAATTGGGCAGTAGTGTTGATCTGTTTTGTGGGTAGGAAGTCTCCACACAGAGACCTGGACAGGCTGGATCAGTGGGTCAAGGTCGGCTGTATGAGGTTGAACAAAGCCAAGTGCCTGGAACTGCATTCAGTCACAACAACCCCATGCAACATTGCAGGCCTGGGAAGAGTTCCCTGGTAGAAAAGGACCTGGGCGTATTGGTTGACAGCTGGCTGGGTGAGAGCCAGCAGTGTGCTCAGGTGGCCAAGAAGGCCAACAGCCTCCTGGCTTCTATCAGGAATAGTAAAGAAGTGATTGTGCCCCTAAGACATCTCAAATACTAGGTTCAGTTTTGAACCTGTCACTACAAGAAGAATGTTGAGATGCTGGAGTATGTCCAAAGAAAGGCAACAAAGCTGATGAAGGGTCTAGAACATAAGTCTTTTGAGGAGCAGCTGAGAGAGGCAGGGTTGTTGAGCCTGAAGAAAAGGAGGCTGAGAGGAGACCTTATTGCCCTCTATAACTACCTGGAACAGCCTCAAGTTGTGCCAGAGGAGGTTTAGAACTTTACAGCAGTACACTTCAGCTCCCTCAGTACCCTTGGATGCATCCTGTTCACTTCAATGGACTTTTGTATGCCAGGCGTGCTGTAGTGGCCCTTGACTTGATGTTCTTCTTTGGTACCTAATGCATTACTCCTTCAGTCTCAGGTACTGATCTGAAAGATCTGAAACCTTTCAACTAGAACTTGCCAGTAAAGAACACACTGAGAACCGTGGCCACTAAAAAGCTTTTTAATGTGCTTTGCTTTGCTTATGTAGGCCTCGTAAATGTCCTCTTTCCTTGATTTCATCTTCCTTGAGTAAATTTTTTGTGCAACCTAGCATAAGATGTTGTATCTATAATAAGGGACTAAAGAATGTTCATAAAATTGGAAGACTTTGACGTCTTAATAGAGAAGTAGATGGATGTGAATTCCCCATGCAGTTGTCATTCAGGGATGATTACAGTGGTTCTGGAAGCAGGATTCTGTTGATTAGAAGTAAAAAGTGTTCTGTATTACTAATGGAGCAGTTACTGAAATACTTTATTTTATCAGCAATCTTCATCATTAAATTGTTGTACTTTATTCTGGTTTGAGGGGTGATGTATCTACTTTGATTTCCCATCACAGAACATCAGTTTGAATTTTCCCTGCTAGTGTGATAGTTTTCACCATGGAAATTTGATTGACCTAACAACTAGATTTTAGCAACTTCTATATGGAATTTGTCGAAGAGATTACCAAGTTTCTAACATCTCACTATAGGCATCATTCAAACTCCATAAAGTTCTTCTTGGATTCTTCAAAGTTTTCTGCATCTTGTTTTCATAGTGTGGTTACTCTTAGAGCAGTATGTACATATAGTGGCTTGTCCACATCTTAAAATCTTAGTAGCAAGCTGAGTGACATTCTGAAATATATTCTCTAGAACACAATGAAGTTATTGGCTTAATGCCCAAGTTCTTGGATGAGGTTTGTGGTATGTCATGCACAAAACTGGTCCAGATGGTATTAGTTGTGCTTCTAGCCTAAATGTTCATCTGCTACAAGTAGATTGTGCTATCCTTATTGCACAAAGGAGTTAAACTCATTGCTGAAACACTTGCAATGGAAACAGGCTTTGTCTGTACTGTAATCATTGACTGGTTTGGGTTGGAAGGGACTCTAGTTTCAAGCCCCTTGCCTTGGGCAGAGACACCTTCCAATTGATCAGGAGTATGTGTAGATTATGTATTTCACCGATCAGGATCAGAAGGAAGTGCAGCTTCTGTTTGGTAGAGGCCAATGTTTCTTGCACTGATTAATGTGCTGGGGTTTTTTTCCACATGCTTTTGTTACTTTATTTGCTTTGTAGTTTTGTGGTTGTATTTTTTCAAAGTAACTAGAAAAAACATGGTGAAATTAGTGAATGCATAAAAAGGGAGGAAAACCTTTATAAACAGTAGATGCAATAGTATTTCAGAGTGTATAACATTACAGTTCTACATTGTATGTCTTATCTACTGTGTCCACAATGCAGGTCTGTAATGAAGAGGGGAAAATCTATGTGTGTGCCTCTATTATGTTTTCTTTTAGGAAAAACAGCTCAAGACAGGCAGAAATACACTGTCTCATTTTGGCTATCTCAGAAAAAGTACAGGAGGAATATTCACTATCAGTAATTTCTCCTTACTCCAATTTCTTTACAAGGCAGGAAGGAATAAGAGAGGAAAGTAAAACTATGAGCATCTTTTTGGTGGCCTTCACTCTCTTTTCTTGGCAAAATGGTAGCATACTGTGTAAATACATCTTAGAACTACTAGAGTGATATTTTGTTTAGTATCTGATTACTTCATGGTTTTGTGAATGTCACTGTAATATTACTGCCTGGCTATGTAACCCTTAGATATGTTGTGGAGTACTTTGTGCTCTTCTGGGCCCCTCCCTTCAGGAAAGATACTGAGGTTCTGGAGTGGGTCCAGAGGGGAGTGAAGAGACTGATGAGGGAACTGGAAGGAAAGTCTTATGAGGAGACACTGAGGGAGCTGATGTCCTTTAGTCTGGAGGAGACGCAGCAGGGACCTTATCCCATTCTACAACTACCTGAAAGGAAGTTGTAGTAGGGTGAGGATCAGGCTCTTCTCCAAGGCAACTTGTGATGAGAGGGCATGGTCTGAAGCTGCACCAGGGGAGGGAGGTATAAGTTGAGTATTAAGAAGCACTTTCTCATGGAAAGGGTAGTTAGACAGTGGAATGGACTGCCCAGGAAGGTAGTGGAGTCACTGTCCCTGGAGGTGTTTGGGGAAAGATTGAATGTGGTACTTAGTGACGTGGGTTTGTCGATGTGGTGGTGTTAGGCCATAGGCTGAACTTGATCTCCAAAGTCTATTCCCGGCTCAATAATTCTGTGATTCTGTAATTCTCTCTAATTGTAAATCCTGAGGAAATCCTGTAAAAAATTAAAAGTAATTCAGCCAAGGTTGCCATGGAATTGTTTCTCTTAAAGCAATGATTGATTCTCCTGTGTATCCTTTTTGTTTCCCTAGATAGTCTTGGCTGGATAGAATCCATGCACGTTGCTAGCATTTAAGTACTCAGAACAGTGGGCTTTTTATTTTTGGTTTTTTACCCTGTTCTAAGCAAGCAAACCATTTATTAGTGATGCCTCCATCAACACAACTAGACATTATTGTTACAGCTTTTATTATTTGCACAAGTTTAAAGTGCAGCTTTATTATATATCTGAGCATTGGCTTATTGTACCTTTGGGGTCTTGGTTTTGTTTTGTTTTCCAGGAAAATAGAAATCGTGCAGTTTGCAAGTCGCACACGTCAACTGTTTGTTCGTTTGTTAGCCTTGGTCAAATGGGCCAATAATGCTGGGAAGGTGGAAAAGTGTGCGGTAAGTTAACAGCAGTTTGGTCTGAAATAAGCTCTTAAGTGATACAGGATTTGGTGCACCTTCTTACTATAGAAGTTTGGGAGTTTTTTAAAGCCTACTTCGTAGACAAATCAATATTCAATTATATTTAGGTTGTTTCCATTTAGAAATTAGATAATCTTTTAACAGTTTGTGTTCCCAAAAGATCGTCAGTGGCAAAAAATGAAAGGATTGGCCTGCATGTGGTTTCAGAAGTGCTTTGGGGTTAAGGGAAAATGGTGATCTCAGGGTTCGTATTATTGCTTTCATTTTGAACTAGGTTAAATATGAATAAAGTCCAGAATGTTGCAGAAAACAAGCCCTGAGTGATTACAAACACGGTTGCATTCCAGTAGTAGTTATCAGATAAAGAGCTGTGAGACTTTACATATCCTCCACAGCATCAGAAATGGTATGCAGGTTTAAAGTGTCCTTGCATACAAATGTAAAAGGTGGCCAGAATATTTGTTCTTTGTCTTATAGATGTGATTACTTGAAGTGGAAGTGACAGATAAAATCTTCTCAGTCACATGCACCAGATGAACTGAATATAAAGGAGTATTGATTTGTGCATTTTATGATTTGGGTTTTTTCCCCCTCTTCTCTTCTTGCTCTCTATAGATGATATCAAGTTTTTTAGATCAGCAAGCCATTCTTTTTGTGGACACTGCTGATCGTCTGGCGTCGCTAGCTAGAGATGCTTTGGTTCACGCTCGTCTGCCTAGTTTTGCTATCCCATATGCTATTGATGTCCTAACAACTGGGTCGTATCCACGTCTGCCCACCTGCATTAGGGTAAGTAATGCTGCCATATATCAAAGTGGAGGAGTATCAAATGCATGTTAATAAAACTAATCATCTGTGTGCAAAAGGAACTGTAGTTTAATACAGGCCAGGTGCAGTCTCTGTACCATTAGTTTCATATGCAGAGGACTTCCTGCTTGAACAAGCTGTGCTTTCCCAGTAAGGTATTTTCTCAATTTAAACCAGTTCTGCTCTAGGATACACATAGTAGCAGCTCCTCTTCCTTGTTTCTTTTAAGTATTTGCACATAGTAAGCCACCATCCTAGGAGCATCCCTTCCTAGAGGTCTTGCATGTCTTTGGATGTGTACTGAAATACTTCACAGCTCACTTGAATGCTGCTGCCTTTTCTTACTGTTAAAATGCAGAATAACAGGATTTTGTGAAGTAACTTAAAAGCAGTACCTGTGACTTCGATTTGTAAATACAGATAAGGATTGGCTTTTGAATCTTAGTATTTAAAAACAAGTTTAGAATGATATAAGGCCCTGAGTTTATTTAACTGATCCAACCTGAGGAGTTTTATTCAGCAGTAAAATGTAACCAACTAGAAAACAAGTCTTAGTGTAAGTTATAAAACTTCACTGGCGAAATGGCCTGTAATATTTAGATTCTCATACTTGTAGTCTGGTGAGTTTTCACCACTGCTACTGAATTTTGAGATATGTAGATTTGTTTGTGTTGTTTTTAACAGGATAAAATAATCCCTCCTGACCCAATAACAAAGAGTGAGAAGCAAACCACACTTCATCAGCTAAACCAGATTCTTAGACATCGACTTGTGACTACAGATCTCCCTCCACAGCTGGCAAATCTTACAGTTGGTAAGTACTGGAATTCTTTTTTAAAGAATACATTATTGCAGACTCGTTTAAATTTGTTGCTTTAGTTCTAAAGTAATTATAAAAGATGGAGGTACTGGTTGACAGCCAACTGAGTCAGCAGTGTGCCCAGGTGGTCAAGGAGGCCAATGGCATCCTGGCCTGTATCAGGAATAGGGTGGCCAGCAGGACCACGGAAGTCCTTCTGCCTCTGTACTCAGCGTTGGTTTGACCACACCTTGAGTACTGTGTCCAATTCTGGGCTACCCAATTTAAGAAAGATGTTGAGGTGCTTGAATGTGTCCAGAGAAGGGAACCAAGGCTGGTGAGTGGGCTAGAGCATAGCTGAGGCTGAAGGAGCTGGGATAGTTTAGTGTGGAGAAGAGGAGGCTCAGGGTAGACCTTATTGCTCCGTCCCTGGAGGTGCTTAAAAGGAGACTGAATGTGGTATTTAGTTTCATGGTTTAGTTAATTAGAAGGTGTTAGGTAATAGGTTGGACTTGGTGATCTTAAAGTTCTTTTCCAACCTGGTTAATTCTGTGATTAAGACCATTAGGTGTGATCTTGTCTCTGTATGTACATAAAAATATGTGTTTTCTCCTTCTGAAAAATGAGGGTACTGA
Source organism: Pogoniulus pusillus (assembly GCF_015220805.1). NCBI lineage: Eukaryota > Metazoa > Chordata > Aves > Piciformes > Lybiidae > Pogoniulus > Pogoniulus pusillus. The sequence continues at coordinate 23,912,606 of NC_087275.1, forward strand.
TAACACTGCTGAAATATTATTTACTTTCAAAAAGAAATCCCAATGCAGGTAAGGTGAGAAAGTTGTAGACATTGTCTTGCGCTTTTCAGCATGAAAGAGTCTTAGGCCTTAGTTGTGTTAACAGTGTAATGGCTTTGCAAATGCAATTTAATTAAACAGTTAGGTCTTTCTGTAGAAACTCTTTGAAGTTCAGCTTAAACAAGTCACTCTAACATTGCCTTTCTAATCTACTCATCTTGGTGCACAGAATATCTTCATATTTATCTTTCTTTTGTTCTGTGGCTTTACAGCAGTGGAGGGATCTGTTAATCTGTTTTCAGACCTCTGTTTTCATCTAACCCAAGTAGTGGTGGAAATTAAGATGATGTTTTTTGCAGAAAAGGTGGCACTATACTGGACAAGAGTATTGCAGAATCACAGAGAGTAGGGCTGCAATGGACCTACTCAGTGTTTTTAATGAAGGCAAGGTTAGCTGTATGTAAACCATACTCCACAGGTCTAACCTGGTGATTCTCTTTCTCACATGAAAATTGAGTGATAATGTTTTAAAATTAAATAGTCTGCAGTGAGATGTGTTTCTGTGGCTAGATGTCAGTCTATACTGAAATCACATTCTAAATCTCTTTTGAATATTACTTAAAGTAGACATTGTTGATATAGCAAAGAGAGGAGAAATTAAGACAGACATTTTATCTGTGTAACTTGTCAGCTTGGTAGTCGATTCAGTGTTACTCTGTAGCACAAAGGTAATCAAATTATTGTGGCCCAAGTACTGCTCTTCAGGACAGCTTGGTCTATGTTGCTTATTGCTGCGGGTTCCATTGTGAAGTGCTAAGACTTGCACAGAAATATGCAGCAGAGCAGAAAATTTAGAGATGTGATCCATTGTGAATGCCAGGAGCTACCACACTAATATTTTGAGGCATCTTATAAGTAAGTAAACCTTTTTTTTTTTTTTTTCCTCTATTTTTTCTAATTCTCAGCCAATGGCCGTGTGAAGTTCCGAGTTGAGGGTGAGTTTGAGGCCACATTGACAGTGATGGGTGATGACCCTGACATCCCCTGGCGCCTTCTCAAACTGGAAATTTTAGTTGAAGACAAGGAAACTGGTGGTGAGAAAAATACTAAAATCAAACCTCTACACTTTCTCTTTGACATGTTCATCTCTAATGCTATATGAGTCTTGTTTATACTGGATCTTTTGCATATCGCACATTAAGATAATGAAGCTGTAGATACTTTTGTTACCTTGCCTGATATGCTTTTAGAACCTTAACAGTGGTAGACTGGACATTGTTGTAGACTGACTGAAATTTCCAGAATAAACCAAAGGTTTTGTCATTTTATTAGAAATTATGATAGGGAAATTGCTCATTAAGAGTTGACATTTTTTTAAATTTTAATTTATTAATGATTTCAAATACCTAGTTTCCTGATATCTAATTATTTTTAATTCATGAAAGATGGTCGAGCCTTGGTTCACAGCATGCAGATCAACTTCATCCATCAGTTGGTCCAGTCACGGCTGTTTGCTGATGAAAAGCCACTTCAGGACATGTACAGCTGTCTGCGTATCCTTCTGAAAGTTGCTTCCAAATAAGCTGTTTAGTGTGACCTTGCTCATCCAGGTAGCTGGAGGTCAAGAAAGATGGATCCCCTCTTAATCTAGAGGCACATGTCTGCATATGGAGTAAAAATTATTGCCATGGAAGAGGTTATTTTCAGGTGCTAGTATGTCAACTTTGATTTTACACACACTTAATTGGCAAAACTGAAGGTGGAGTGCTCAAGACAGCAAGTTGTGTGTCAGGTCTTGCACTTTGATTGCAACAACCACAAGCAATGCTTTGGGAAGGCTTTGGGAAGAGTGACTGGAAAGCAGCCCAGTGGAAAAGGATGTGGATGTGAGCCAGCAGTGTGCCCAGATGGCCAAGAAGCCCAATGGCAACTTGGCCTGTATCAAGAACAGTGTGTCCAGTAGAAGTAGGGAAGTGATTGTACTGCTGTACTTGGCCCTGATGAGGCCACAGCTTGAGTACTGCATTCAGTTCTGAGCACCATGGTATACAAAAGACATGGAGCTCCTGGAGTGTGTCCAGGGAAGAGACTGGTGAGAGGTTTGGAGGCCATGTCATATGAGGAGCAGCTGAGGGAACTGGGATTGTTTAGTCTGGAGAAGAGAAGGCAAGGGAGATCTTACTGCTTTTTACAACTACCTGAAAGGAGGTTGGAGCGAGGCTGATGTTGGTCTCTTCTTGTAAGTAACTAATGATAGGATGAAAGGAAATGGATTTAAGTTGTGCCAGGGGAGATCTAGACTGAACATTAGGAAAAACTTCTTTACAGAAAGAGTGGTGAGACATTGGAACAAGTTGCCCAGGGAAGTGGTGGAGTCTGCATCTCTGGAGGTATTCAAGAAGCATGTAGATGTGGTGCTTCAGGATATAGTTTAGTGGTCATGGTAGTTGGGTTACAGTTGTAGTCTATGATCTTTAAGGTCTTCTCCCACCTCAGTGATTCTATTAATTGCTTTGTTAGTAATGGTATTGTGGCACTATTGTCTAACAGCCTAGATAAGCCCAAAAAAGAACATACACACACACCAAAAACAAAACAAAAAAAGGACAAAACACTTTGAGAAATCTTTGGTGATGTTTTCACATCTTGATGCCTGGATTAATATATTAGTGTGTTTTCAGATGGCATTTTGTCTGACTTTTGTGACAAATGGATTTATGTAGCTGTCAGAAACAGATGTATATATTGTACAGACTTTTTGGAGGCCTTATGTTCTCTTAACTCTGTTCATTAAGACTCCTTCTGCCTAGCACTTCAGTTGGAAGTCTTACATTCACAAACACTAATGCTGATTCGAGAGCGCTGGGGTGACCTTGTGCAAGTGGAGCGATACCATGCAGGGAAATGCCTCTCACTCTCTGTTTGGAAGTAAGTTAATTTTGAAAGGACTGTTAACAAATAATGAATGAAATAATAGGAGGGTTCTCATTTACTAAGCCAGATTTTTCAGAATTGTGCTTTCTTTTTGATGTGAGACTCCTGAATTCTTGTCATTAAGTACTTAAACATGTTGCTTGAAATGAGAGATGTACAGTAATGTACAGGAGAACAATGGATGCAGTTATAAATCAGCTCCTATTTATGCAGACATCTAAATCAGTTCTTTATCAGTCTTCTACTATATTTATTGCCTGACTTGCACTAGACAAAATGTTAAAAGCAGTGCTTTTCTGATTGTGTTGCATTTGCAGCCATCAAACTTTTTTATGTAGTTACAGTTTACCAGCAGTTCTGCATTAAAATACAAACTAAACCAAATACCTTTTCAATGCTGTTTTTAACCAGAACTCTCTAGACCTTTCTTTCAGAAGCCAATCAAGAATTAGCCACTGAAAAGCATATTCTCTGCTATTCTAGTTACATGGTTTAATCATTCTCTTTATTTTAAGTCAACAGGTGCTTGGGAGGAAAACAGGGACTGCATCTGTTCATAAGGTCACTATTAAGATTGATGAGACTGATGTCTCAAAACCTTTACAGATATCTCATGAGCCACCACTGCCAGCCTGTGATTCCAAACTGATGGAAAGAGCCATGAAGGTAAAGGTTTGCTTAGCAGTAGGCATCTAGTTTTATACAACTTTAAAATGGTTTGCATTGTCAGTTTGTCTCGCTTTGATTCTGTTTAAGGGTTGTTGATAAGATTTCTGGTTAGTAGTTACTGTAGATGATGTTGTGTTTATGTTGCAATCTAAAATTGTCATTACAAATTGCTAGCCTTGACTTCATCTTACAAAATGCACCTATTTCATGGTGCACTGTGTACCATTTATGAGACAGAATGCTGAGCCTGAATGGGAATTTCAGTTATGCTTTGCATTTGGCTTGAAATGCTTTACAGAGAGGCAGTTCTTCCCTTTCCTGTCTTGGAGATGCTGTGTAACCTTATTCTGGAAATGAGGTTCTCTATGTTGCTAGAGTTGGCTGCCCAACAGTATGATTTGCTTCAGAAAATCTTAACATTATGGCTTGGAAGTTCTGTGGGAAAGATCTGAAATTGTTTGCTTTTTTCAAGTGTTAGGTAATCTTGGGCTTACCTTTTCAGTAACCAGGTTGTCATGTACCCTATTTGAATGTGCCTTCATGTTGTTAAGATTGTTGCTCCAAAATGACTAATGGCAGTCAGCTTCCAACTTGGATAAGGCTTCACTGATGATAATAACAGATCATGGTTAATGATAACATAGAACAGAGAAACTGCATTGTGGAATTTTTAATCTTCTCCAAGTTCTCCAGGAAGCTTGGTTGTGATACATCAGGATTTAAGAGTTTATAAACTAGAGTGAACAGTGTAGTTTTCAAACTTCTGGGACAGTTTTTCTACAGAGTAAAACTCCCCAGCTCAGATTCTTCACTTTCTGCTGCCGGTAGCCTTCATGTACCTTGAATCTGAGCCTCTTGGCTCATCATCTTTACCAAGTCTGACAGACAAGTCTCTGTGTGGTAAATGTCAAGAACTTCATATAGAATCATAGAGTGGTTTGGGTTGGAAGGGACCTCCAGAGGTCATCTGGTCTCCAAACCCCTGCAGTGAGCAGGGATATTCTCCTCTAGATGAGGTTACTCAAAGCCCTGTCAAGCCCAACCTTGAATGTCTCCAGGGACAGAGCCTCAGCTACTTCCCCAGGCAACCTGTTCTGGTGTTACACCACCCATCATGGTAAAGAACTTGCTCTTAACATCCAATCTAAATCTGCTCTTCTCTGATTTAAAACCATTGCTCCTCAACCTATCACTACAGACCTTCATAAAAAGTCCCCCTCCAGCCTTCTTGTAGGCCCTCTCAGGGTATTAGAAGGCCACTATTAGGTGTCCCCAGAGCCTTCTGTTCTCCAGGCTGAACAGCTACCGATGAATGTGGGAAACTTAGTGGAGCACATTAGTTCTCTACTCCTACAGTAGGAATGCTACAATTATTATAGTAAATGTATAGCAAATATACTAATTTAATAACAGCCCAAATTACCATCTTCAGGCTACTAAATACATAGTTAATTTAGTGAAGATACTGTATTTATGCCTACATCCAGGAAAATGAGCTTTATCTAGAACATCTGCTAAAGTTCTACTAGAGCTGATGCAATCTAAGCTCACTGAATCAGGTTTGCAGACTGTAGATTAAGATAGGAGGCCACTGTAAATTTGAGAATTATCCAAGTTAACACTCACTCCCTTTATAACTGCTTGCTCTGAGCTTAAAATATCAGTGGTGCTATACACACTGCTGTGCTAGTGTTTGATAATGGTCTCAGCTGCAATGACGTAGATAGCACACTGTGTTTCTGTTTGTTCAAGATACTGTATGAAACAGTGGTATGAACAAATATGTTTGCTAAGCAGGTTATTATACATTAACTGAGTGAAAACTGGATGCAACTGTGGAACCTGTAGTCACTTATTTGCAGGGAAGATTTGACTCACAGCAGCTGCTAGCTGAAAAGCTTTTGTGGATGGATAAACACCTGATGTGTAAGACTTTGTCTTGGAAAGCTAGTCTTTGGGGGAAGCCATTCTGTTAAGTATGATGGCATTGACTGAAATTCTGTGTAATTTTATTCTGATATGAGCCTCTTCTGTGTTTATCTCTTATGCTAAAATATAATTTGGGTTTAATTCACCTTGGAAAAGTTTTCAGAGCCCTGTGAGGTTAAGTGAAAAAAAAAAAGGTTTTGCAGTAATTTGCAGCTTTGTTTATCCAAAATATGTAAATCATGTGAATGCAATCTGAGTAAATATAAAACCAAATACTTTAATTTAGGCTGCACAAGTAAGTTACAGTGGATATAAGTAGTGGCATAACCTTCAGGTAGTGCAGCAGCCTCTAGCTGCTCTAGATCTAGGGTCTAGGTGCTCTTAGGTTCAGTAGGTTTTCTCCATATTCAGTGCCTACATTGTTAACCTATTAGCAGGACTAAAACTAGTGTGTTGTATTTCATGCTACAGCTGCATGTGTGTTTGTGTAGAGGAAATCAGGTGTGTTGTTTAGGGGGGAGGTTGTGATTGTCTTTTGTGTTGTTTTTTTAATGATCTTAAGTTAAACAGAGATGTGTTAATCTGGAAAATATTCCATACTTGATCCACATCTAGAGCATGCTTTTCTCTAGAAACATTGGACCAGATGATCCTTGAGGTCCCTTCCAGCCTGTTATTCTATGATTCCATGATTCAGAAGTAGGTTTGAACAGGGAGTGGGAACAGTATCGTTTGGGAAACTTCTTTCCTCTATATTTAATCATAGTCTTCTTTCCAAAGCTCTCTCACTGCCTGCTCCACAGACAGAATCTTATGTTAGTTTGTTGTATTTATGGTGATCCAAATACTCAAATGATAGTTTATTTGATTCATCACAGTTTGAAGCAAATTCTTTCTGAAGTGATTGTTAAGTGGCTTTGTTCCAGCAGGCTATTGCATAAAGTTTATGCATCAAATTTGAACTTACTCAGGTATATTCCTTTGTTACAGATTGACCACCTGTCAATAGAAAAACTCCTAATAGACAGTGTCCATGCAAGATCTCATCAAAAACTCCAGGAACTGAAAGCCATTTTAAAGAGCTACAATGTTAATGATAATTGTATGTTGTTTCCTACTGACATTTGTTTCAAGTGAATTGCCATTTGTGCCTAGAAAGGATTTCTTGTTTCTTTGGTCTTTTCTTGTTTTCATTAATGTGAATTATAAAATATGAAAAAATAAAGGGAGATGTGTTCTGCGTTAACAAGGCTTAGCTTACTCTATGTTGTTAGTTGTAAAATACTCATATTTCTGAGTATGAGTACAATAGGTGAAGCTGGTAGTACATGATAGTCTGGGTTGAAGGGTTAAAAGTTGTCTGCTGTAAAACGTGAATGCATTCAGAATTGAAAGTAAATTCTTCTCTGTCTTGAGATAGTTTTGGGTGAGTTTTCTTAAATTGCTGTAGAAACTATTGGGGTTTGAACTGAGTTCATAATTGTGAAGCAGTGAGTTAAAAAAGATATTAAAGGATTAATATTGTCCTCCAAATTTGGTCTGTCTTTTCATGTTTGTTTGTTACTGTCGATGTTTTCACAATTCTCTTTTTGTTAACAGTCTTAATAATGTGCTGGTGAGAATTGCCTCTGTAACAACAAACAGCTTTGTGGCTAGGTTTTAAAATGATGCACTTGAATTTGGTGTCAAATTATTAACACCAATTTTTGTTTAGCATTCATTGAGACGGCTCTTCCAACTCTCGTCATTCCAATTTTGGAGCCATGTGGTCGATCAGAGTGCCTGCATGTATTCGTTGATCTCCACTCTGGAATGTTTCAGCTGATGCTGTATGGTGTTGGTAAGTAGGTGCAAGACAAGACTGTATTTAATACCTTGCAATAATCCTGCACTATGAGGTAATTCTGTGTGAACAGAATCTGCAAATTCCTTCATGCAAATAAGGGTAATGCAAATGAACACTGCATTTGAGTCATCATCTGGGTATTTGTGTTTGGGGAATGGAGAAGTGGATTTTTGTGCCTAAGAATCACAGTTCAGTTAGATATATTTTGAGAGGACAATAAACCAAATATTGTTACACATCATTGCAATGCATATTCTTTCTAACTCATGATTCCTGGCTTATGGTGTTAATGTATGTGGTCATTTTGCATGGAGCTGATTGATAGTGTTTATGTGACCTAATACACTTTGAGTTACTGTTCAAGTCTTCAGATTTCTTAAGAAAAGAAGGGGAGTGAGTTCTTTTAGGGTATTTTTTTGCCTAATTACTTGCTGCTGTGGCTTTACGAGTGTTATGGATCGTTTGTTATGTATCATCATCTTTTTCTTCACAATGAGTCATGTGGAGAAAAGAAGTGGCAACAATTCTAAGTTGCACCAGGAGAGGTTTCATCTCAATGTAAGAAAGAAGTCTTAAGTGAAAACAATCAGTCGCTGGAACAGTCCCCCCAGGGATGCAGTGAAGTCCCAATCATTGGACATTTGGACAGGGTGTTACATCCCCTTCCCGTGAAAGGTTGGACCAGATGCTTATTTTTTAAGGCCTTTTCCACCTGGACTGCTCTGATTCAGCATTTGTTAGATTTAATAAGACGTTTTCATTAGAAGGTCAACATTTTGTTTAAAGAGCAGGTCTTAAGACCATTCATTCACCTAATGTTCTTACAGATCAACTGACACTCGACGATGTGGAGAAGTCTGTTAATGATGATATGAAGCGTATCATTCCTTGGCTCCAGCAGCTTAAGTAAGTGACTTGGATGATTCACTTAATTTGCTTACAATAAATCTCCATATTTCTTGTTTGGACAATCTCACTTGCATGGCTTTGTGTTTTACTCTAGCAGGGCATATACTTTCCCATGGTTCTAAGCAACCTTGAGCATTTGCTGTCTCCTCTAAATGGGTGCAGAAAATTCTGCTTTTGCTTGGAGCTGATTCCATGGTCCTCCTCGAGTCTTCCCCTTCGCACATAGCCTCATGCATTGCTGTGCACGTGCTCTGCATGAAGTCTTTTCAGTTTAAGTCAGTAGCAGTCCACTTGCTTCCTGAGGATCTCGTTTTGTGATCATACCTCATTTTCTATCTCCTTTTCTCCACTCTCTTTCTACAGCTGAAGTCTGCTTGTTTCTCAGCAAGAATAATCTCCCTTCTCACAATATAGAGGAAAAGCAAGGAAGTGGCCTAGGATAATTTAAATAATGGCTGTTTATCCTCTGACACTTCAGCCCTTGTTGGTTTAAACCTCTGATCTTCCTTCCATAAAGCCCTGAGATTTAAGCACAAGATACATTTTTGGCTCCTGTAAGAGGCTGTAGCATATAATACAAATACCATTTGCATCTGCATGAAAAAAAGTTCCACCTGCTCTGTCATATTGGAAATTCCCAGTACACTGAGCTAATCGCAGGGTGAAACCTCCATCTGAGGAGTTTTGCTTCTAAAAGGAGCATTGTGACGCATGAAGCACTGGCACCCCAGAGAAATTAATCAACCTCCCTTTGTTATTAATAATGTACTTGAGATAATGGCTTGGGTAGTACTGTGGTTTTTGAGGAAGCCAGACAGTCCTGTGAAGTGTCTTTTAGGACAGTTAGTTCTAGCATGTATCTACACAAATATGCCTGGTGTGTTGTGATGGAGAGATGCTGAACACCCACACCTGCTGCTGCTCTTTTTTGGGGGAAGTTTGAGAAACCACGCCGCATGTTTCTGACCCCTTTTCAAGCCTAGTTAGTCTTTCTGTTCTTGCCACTATAGCCCAAATCAATTGGAGTAAGACAAAATTGAATCCCAAACATTGGAATAAAGTTGGTGTGTTGTGTGTAGTTGAGTCTGTTCATAATATAACTCAGAGTGACAGCCAGCTTTGGTGACTTTTTTTCACTGCATTGCTTGTCAGAATATGGAACCAGCATTTTCTATAACAAAAGATAATCAGAGATTGCAGAGTGTAGAATAACTGTGATGTATGTGGGGTTTAATCTGTCCCTTTCCTTTTTTAATTGTCATTTCATATTGTGGTGTGTAAAAAAATATTGATATGATCCTTCAGTGAATAATTTCTCAGGGTTTTTCTTTTTGAGGGACAAACATGTTAATCTAAGCTGAGACAATTTCTTAACACAGAAATAAACTCATGATTTTTGGTAGATAACTTGTGCAGCAATGCTAGATGTTGACTTAGTGTAGGATCAAGAGTCAGTCATATTCTAATGTTCTGAACAACAGTACACTAGAATAATGTCAAACAGTCTCTTGGTACTAACACTGTTATTTCAATGCAAGGTTCTGGCTTGGACAGCAGCGTTGCAAACAGTCTATAAAACATCTACCTACAGTGAGCAGTGAAACTCTTCAACTAGCTAATTATGCTAGCCACCCAGTGGGAAGCCTTTCCAAACACAAATTGTTTATCAAACTCACTCGCCTTCCACAGTACTACATCGTAAGTAACTGAAAAATGCTTCAATCTTTTGCTCCCAGTCATGGATATACCAAACAGTTTGTCTTTTGGACTGTTAACTCTAACATTAAATCATAGAATCAACCAGGTTGGAAGAGACCTCCAAGATCATCCAGTCCAACCTAGCACCCAGCCCTATCCAGTCAACTAGACCATGGCACTAAATGCCTCATCCAGTCTTTTCTTGAACACCTCCAGGGATGGCAGTTCCACCACCTCCCTGGGCAGCCCATTCCAATGGCAAATCACTTTGTGAAGAACTTCCTCCTAATATAAAGCCTGCACAACTAATATCCCCCAACACAACTTGAGACTGAGCAACTTAAGAACCAAGTGGCTGATGTAATTCTCAGCTTTCCTCTCTTCCTCCGTTCTCTCATTAAATGGGTTTGTTAAGCAGTCAGCCTTAGAGAGGAAGGAGCATAAAGATGTATTACTCAACAAGCTTCCCATTCTCTTTGTTTTCTGAAAGTTTAGTCTCCTTTCTCTTCTTGGGATTCCTTTCCTAGCCACAGTATTAATGTCTTGAAATATTCCCCTTCTTTGAAGAGAAGAGGGTAAGGAACTGATAATGATATTCTTAGTTTGAGAGTCTTCTCAATTTGTTTTGTTTTAAATATAGGTGGTGGAGATGTTTGATGTTCCCGGCAACCCCACTGAACTGGAGTATAAGTACCATTTTCTCTCTGTGAGCTATGCTGAAGGAGATGACAGCCCTGCTACTGCACTGCTATTGCAGCAGTTCAAGCCAAACATTGAAGAGTTAGTACTAGACACAAAAAGTGGAAAACAAATGAAAAGTGGTACCAAGCGCAAGGTATGTGCTTCAAAAGCCATTGGGCTGGTTGTAGAGCCTGAAAGCTAAACACACATTTCTGAGCATCAGTACCAGCTATGGTAGTGTTCTTTCAAAAGTTTGTATGGCATCCTACTTGGATTGCAGCTTGGTTCTCTGGGCTGCTTCCCTAGGGACATGTTGGGAAACTATTTTGCAACAGTTGTTTTCTAATTCATGCCAGGCCATTAGGCTCTTCCAGAGAGCCAAAGCAGAAGACAGTGCTGAGGAAGCTGAAGCTCTCTCTATGCAGAGCACTGGTATCTTAGTGGTATCACAGTATCATCAGGGTTGGAAGAGACCTCATAGATCATCAAGTCCAACCCTTTACCACAGAGCTCAAGGCTAGACCATGGCACCAAGTGCCACGTCCAACCTTGCCTTGAACAGCCCCAGGGACGGCGACTCCACCACCTCCCTGGGCAGCCCATTCCAGTGTCCAATGACTCTCTCAGTGAAGAACTTTCTCCTCACCTCCAGCCTAAATTTCCCCTGTGCCATGTAGGTGTAGCCTTTGAAAGACTTTCAGGGGCTGATAAAAATCACTTTTTGGGGTCAAGCTAATATGGCTTGATACTAAAGAAGAGCAAATTTAGATTGGATGTTAGGAATAGGTTCTTTACTATGAGGATGGTGGAACAGGTTGCCCAGGGAGGTGGTTGGGGCCCCATCCCTGGAGATATTCAAGGTGAGGCTCAACAGGGCTCTGGGTAACCTGGTCTAGATGAGGATGCCCCTACTGACTGCAGAGGGATTGGACTAGATGACCTTTGGAGGTCCTTTCCAACCCAGACCATTCTGTGGCTTGGCAGTATACTAAACACCGTTTTAAGGAGGGATGCAATTAGAAAATTACTTCAGTTGAATTGCTTCAGTCCTGAAGTGGGCCACATCCCTCTAGGAGCTTGTGCTTGGGGTGTGGTTCATTTGAAACTCATGTGAATGAGCTTCTCTGACATCTTTTCAGATATGTACTCCGAATGTGCAAACACCTTTGCCTTTACTTTTATTCTAGTTATCTGGTGATCCGTGTTCCATTGAACCTAAGAAACCAAAACGATCGGGAGAAATGTGTGCCTTCAATAAAGTGCTAGCTCATATTGTAGCCATGTGTGATACAAATATGCCATTCATAGGGCTTCGTGTGGAGGTATGTAATTAAAAACAAGTCGTTTTCTTCTTCCCTTCTACTACTCTTGATGCTCTTGTCTGGGTGCAGCTATTCAGTATACTTGTGGTCATGTGTTGAGTTTGGAGTTCCCCCGTCCTGAGCTACTGATCTGCTCTAGTCTTGTTAGAGCTAGTTCTCTAATACCAAGCACTGCAAATTCTCTAATACCAAGCACTGCAAAAATAAGGGAAAAGGGAAAATGGCAGGGTGAAGGACAGTCTTCTGGGACAGACTAGGAGACAGCTTTATACCAGTCTCGCACCAACTGTTTTTTGGCTTTCCAGTGCTTGAGGATGTGAAACATCTGTCACCCTTAGGGGGAGAAAAATCCTGGAAACATATACAGTTAGTTTGCTTGATGTTTTACTTGGGATAACATCTTTCTTGTTTGTTCCTAGTTGTCTAATATGGACATTCCTCACCAAGGAGTACAAGTAGAAGGAGATGGCTTCAGCCATGCAATACGCCTATTAAAGTAAGAGGATATGCTTCTTTGTTTCGTTTCAGTACTGCACATAAACTTGAGGGAGAAAAAAGGATTGTTTGGCAGTAGCACTAAAAATAGCAGGATGGGGGAGCATTTTTGGGTTTTGAGGGGTTTTGTTCTATTGTTTTAATTATTGCCTTGCACTGTCAGTGCTGAAGAGAGGGAAAACAAAAGTTGACACATTTCTTCCATTAGCCTGAGCTGGGGAGCTCTGAAAACAATCTGACAGTCTTTAAAATCCAGACAATACAAAGGAAGATACAGTGATGATCCTTGAACATATAATTGCAATTTTAGATCAGGTCAGAGGCCTACATATTCCATATATTATTTGGCAATTACTGGTATGTGACACTGCAAAGTAAAATGAAGGGAATCCCGGAAAAGAGATGGCTTGGAAAAAATATCCTGGAGGAGACATCTGAGAATTGTAGTTTAAAAGTGGAAGAGACCTGTGGATGTTTTCTCGTCCAATCTTGTGCTTGAAACAGGCCTGGCCACCTGTGTTTTCCTATCTCCCAAGGTTTTGTGTACATCAGTCTCAAATGCTGAATAGAGGAGAGCAGTCATTTGATTGCCAGACTAGAACAGTCCAGGATGCAATAGCCTGTCATTCCTGCAAGGGCACACAGCTGGCTCCTGTTCTGGCTGTCTACCAGGCCCTAAAGATGTCTTTCTGCAGACCCATTGTGCAGCCACTCAGTCCCCACTCTGTGCTGTCGTTTGAGGTTATTTAGGCCCATGTTGCAGGACTTAGCGTTTGCTTTCCTTGAGCTTCCTAAAGTTCCTGTTAACTTGTTCCTCTAGCAGTCTGAGGTCTCTTTGAATGGCAGTGCCAAGTGCTCCCTTCAGTTTGGTGTCATCTGCAAACTTGTTACTCCTTTGCATTGCACAGTAGATTCTTCAACAGTTGTTAAATAATATTGGCCTCTGTGTTAACCCTGAGGTCTGCTACTAACTGGACCTGCAACTATTGATCACAGTGCAGTCCAGCCAGTTTTTCACAATTCTTGGAGCCTACTTCAAGCCACAGCAGTTAAACCTTGGGTTTTTAGGAAGTAAAACAGACTATATCAGTTTAAAACATAAAAAAACCCCAACAAAAGACAAAACCCAAACACACCTTCCAGAGGAAAACCTTCCTAACTTCTTTTATGCTGCATAAATGTATAGTGCTCTAAAGACATCAGTCTCTAAATGCATCAAGGCATTTAGGCTTTTTAACTCTTCACATGAACAGACAAGTACCAATGAAATTGTGAGCTAAAGTTAATGGTTGTATGTGAAATTTCTGTATAGACTTTCAAGGGATTTGAAGAAGAGTTTGGCATGTTCTTCCTTAAGCTCTATTTAGTCTGTCTCCTGAGCTCAATTGCTCAATTCTTGCATTAGGATATGAATAAATTAGTGGGTTCTGAGATAACTGACAGGTGGTTCATTGGTTTTAGAGTGAGCTTGTTCTAGAAGGCAAACCAATTCATGAGTTCAGGTTGCCACAGAACTTACTTCTTTTTTTCTTTTTTCTTTTTTTCTTTGCTTGTTTCTCTGTATTAAAGCTTCATTAAAGCTGCCATTGCTTCATCAGGAAACTGGGACAATTCGGCACATCCCTTCACAGTCTTTAGTCTGTAGGCACTGAATCTATATAAAATTGGTTTCAACGCTGACTGTTTTTGTAACACTTAACAGACCTCAAAGAGGAACAGAGTATCTCACTGTGCAGGCCAGCTGTCTTGGCTGTTGATTTTTCAATTCTTTCATGGCCAGACTTGAAAGACCTTTAGGAAATGTTAGAAAGTAGTATTTTTACCTTTGAAACTGTACTGCGTATAACTGAGTTTGAGCTTTGTGTGTGGGTTTGTTTTTTTTTTTTTATCATGAATAGAATTCCTCCATGTAAAGGTGTAAATGAGGAAACTCAGAAGGCTTTGGACCGATCTCTTCTTGATTGCACTTTCCGATTACAAGGCAGAAACAATCGCACATGGGTTGCTGAGCTAGTGTTTGCAAACTGTCCACTGAATAGCACTTCATCCAGGGAGCAAGGTAAGCTTTATTTAGGAAGACTGGTACTGGAACTGCCTGTTCCAGTAGTTCTAATCTTTTGTTATTGCTGGACAGCTACCTGCTCTTAAGACTTCTAATAAACTACACTATACCTGAATCAAAATTTTGATTGCCGAGTCGATGTACTTCTGTGTAGTGGGTTAGGGATTTCCTCCCTGCAATTAAAATTTACCAGAGCAGTTCAGGTGCCTTGGAAGTAAGATAAAGCTAAATTTACAGCAAAGCTGAGTTTACAAGCATAGATAGATAGAATATGTTTACATGTATTTACAATTTAGAAATAATACAGAAATCCAATCTTCTGCCCCGAGACAAACAAAGCCCAGAGAGGGCCAATGCCACCCTCTCTCTCTCCGCAGACAGAAAACAATCAGCAAGGCTTAAGTGTTACCTGGTCAGCCAAGGTTAGTGGACGTGATTAGAGAGATGTGAATAGAGGCAGTGCCCCAGAGCAAAGAAGAAAGATTTGGTTATACTTTGGCTTTTTATCCGATTTAGCAAACCAATGAATTACATAGACTTTATTCTTTTACAACCAATGACCTAATTTTCTCTTGTTAGAATATTCCAATGAGCCTTGAACTAGCATATTCTGTAATTCAGCTATGCTTCCCAGTCACTTCACAATATCACCAAGGTTGGAAGAGACCTCACAGATCATCGAGTCCAACCCTTTACCACAGTGCCCAAGGCTAGACCATGGCACCAAGTGCCACATCCAACCTTGCCTTGAACTGCCCCAGGGACGACGACTCCACCACCTCCCCGGGCAGCCCATTCCAGTGCCCAATGACTCTCTCAGTGAAGAACTTTTCACTTGCTGCAGTTCATCCATAGTCTGTAGACCAGAGTTTAGGAACCATTAGTTCAATCAGTTTTTACCATCTCCTAACACTGCAGGCCCGACCCGTCACGTTTACCTAACCTATGAAAACCAGTTATCTGAACCAGTCGGAGGTCGCAAAGTTGTTGAGATGTTCCTTAATGACTGGAACAGCATTGCTCGGCTGTATGAATGTGTCCTGGAGTTTGCACGGTACTTACCAGGTACGGAAATCCCTTCTTTGTCATTGAAATGGTGTGTTTACAGACTGCTGTGGTTTTCCCACTCTGAACTCTTTTCACTCCTCTCTTCAAAGACATACCCAACCACTTGAACGTCTTTTCAGAAGTTCGTATCTACAACTACCGAAAACTTATCCTTTGTTACGGAACTACCAAGGGGAGCTCAGTAAGTAACTCCTCAGTGCACTTTGTGTTGGAAAACAAATTAGAGTTCCCAGAGTTGTGCTACAAAACATATCCTTGTAGGACATCATCGTGGAATTATTTTTGCTTTGTGTTGAAAAGACAGAAATAGAGAGTGCCAGGTTGCAGATTTGCTGGGTTACTAGATGCTCACAATGTTTGAGGAGCTGTGTAAGATACTTAATGTGGGAAGGACAGCTTTGTGTTCCTCACTGGTAAAAGCAGGTGTGGCAGCCTTTTTCTGACATACTTACAGTAAGTATTGCTACTGCTCCCTGCTGGATTGGTACATATGGATATATGAAAGATGAATGCCTAATTCTGCCTTAGAGGAGAGAACTCAACAAAACTTTAAGTGGAGTAATGTTCTTTCAAATTAGGTGGCCCTTAATTATTTTGTGGTAGTATTATTCCCTTGTTCAGACCTCTAACTTAGTCTGCAGTATTTGAATTTAGAGCCTCTTATTTCCTTTGAATGTTTGCCAATATCTTTGTCTTAAATACAAGGCAAAGAAGGAAGTAAGTGACAGACTAAGAGTCTATTGTGTGCAACTGATGCAAAATATTTGCTTCGTGGAAGGTTTTTGTATTCATATTCTAAGCTGAAATGTTAAGACAATTCCTTTGTGCATCTTACTGGGAGCAGCAGTATGGATTTTGCATGTTACTTCTTTATAAGGAAGTATTAACATGGCCAGAACAGTGTGAATCTCTTGCATTTTAATTTTTTCTATCTCACCTTTGGCAGAAAAAGGTGGTTTCTTTTAGGTTGACTTGCTAAAATACTTCCCCAGTTTCATGACTGCCAACAATCCAGATAGCTAAATAGCTGTTAAAGCTAACAGCACTTTTTTTTTTTCCTTTCTCACAACCTCAACAACCTTTGGGGAAGGTGAGTTAGGAATCAGAGTTAACAAAGAATGGGGAGGGGGGGAATTAAAGCAGACCAGCTTTCTTCCTGTAACTTCATAGTTGTTTTAGCTTCCAAGATAATTTTATGTTATTGACATTGCAGATCAGCATTCAGTGGAACTCCATACTCCAGAAGTTCCACATTTCACTGGGAACTGTTGGCCCAAACTCAGGTTGCAGTAACTGTCACAACACAATTCTGCACCAGCTCCAGGAGATGTTTAATAAAACACCAAATGTGGTGCAGTTGTTACAGGTAATGTTTTTAAAACTTCACTCAAGGAAAGTGCAGGAAAGTTGAAAACTCATTTGAGGTTAAACTGCTCTCTCCAAAACTACATCACAGAATCACAGAACAGTATGGTAGGGGTTAGAAATGACCTTGAAAGATCAAGTCCAACCCCTCTGCCAGGGCAGCATCATGTAGAGTAGATCAAACAGGAGCACGTCCAGGTGGGTTGAATGTCTCCAGAGAATGAGGCTCCCCATCCTCTCTGGGCAGCCTGTTCCAGTGTTTTTGTCACCCTTACAGCGAAAAAGGTTTTCTTTATGTTCATGTGGAACTTCCTATGCTCCAGCTTGCACCCATTGCCCCTTGTCCTATCATTGATCATCTCTGAGAAGAGCCTGGCTCCATCCTCATGACAGCTGCCCTTCACATATTTATAAACCATAATGAGACCACCTCTGTCTCCTCCAAGCTAAAGAGCCCCAGCTCCCTCAGGCTGTCCTCATAAGGAAGGTGTTCCACTCCCTTAATCGTCTTTGTAGCTCTGCACTGGACTCTTTCAACGAGTTCTATGAGGTCCTTCTTGAACTGAGAGGACCAGAACTGGACACAGTATTCCAGATGTGGCCTGACCAGGGCAGAGTAGAGGGGGAGGAGAACCTCTCTCGATCTGCTAATCACTCCCCTTCTGATACACCCCAGCATGCCATTGGCCTTCTTGGCCACTAGAGCACATTGCTGGCTCATGTATATCATGATTGTTTATGGTTCTCACCGTCAGAAGGTGGCTTGGGGAAGGCAGATTGTATCCCCTGCTGTGCCCCATTTTCCCTGCCCTTTACTTAAAGGTATACATCCTGATCTCTCAACGTCTGTTCTCTCTCAGGTTTTGTTTGACACTCAGGCTCCCTTAAACGCCATCAACAAACTTCCAACTGTGCCCATGCTGGGTCTGACTCAACGCACCAACACTGCCTATCAGTGTTTCTCAATTCTGCCACAGTCCCCCACGCACATCAGGCTGGCTTTTAGGAACATGTACTGCATTGACATCTACTGCCGGAGTCGTGGCGTTGTAGCCATACGCGATGGGGCCTACAGTCTCTTTGACAACAGCAAAATAGTTGAAGGCTTTTACCCTGCGCCTGGATTAAAGGTGACTGTTTCTGTGGGGTTTGGCACGTTGTCAGTAAACCAGTGTCTAACGTGGAGGTGTATGAATCTGTTGTGAAGGGTGCGAGAAGGTTTTTTGGTGAAGAGCTGCAGTCTTCCAAAGATTCCGAGCAAAAGTTCTGTCAGTACAGTTGTTAACTGTACAGTAACTGTACTGTACTGTTAACTGAATCAAAAGATTGTCTTTAGGAAACCAGCATTAAATGTTAGGTTGAGGGGTGTTTTTTTTAGCTGAAATAAAACAACATAGAGGCTATTTTCAGGTATCCTTTTGTTTAAAATTGCTGAAGCATTGCAACTATCCTAGAAGTGTTGTCCAGGGTTAAAAACAACTGATCCTCACAAACAGTGTGGCAGAAGACTGCTCATAGATTGCAGATGAGGAAGTGCTGCATGTCAGATGATTATTGGCAGATACTTCTTTTCAAATAGTTTCCATCAGTGTGTGGCAGGAGCTTATGGCTTTGCTTCTGAACACAGTGCTGGTTTGCTCTTTCTGAAAAGTGAACCTGTATATGCTGATCCAATACTGTGACTTGGGGCATCTTTTATCAGTGCCAGTTGTACTTAAGTGTTGGAAAGTGGCACCCACTGTGAAACAGGATACTTTGCTAATCTTTTTCTTCTGACAGCAGTAACTGAACACTAATTTTCTGGTGCTACATTTAGCTGATCATAAGTATCTACCTTTTTTATGATTTCCAAATGGAAAGCTAATGGGAAGAGGGCAGGAAATTTAGATACCAGTGGAAAATACAAGAGGAGGAAAGTGGGAAGGTAAAGGAGGAAGTAAGACAAGAAGGCTGTCTGGGAACAAGAGAATGTTATGGAGGAAGTGACCTGGGTGTTCTTACCCAACAGGGTTAGCTGTAGGTGTGATACAACAGCCTGGTAGTTATAGATATTGATGAGCTGTTCTCAAACAGCTATTTCCAGGTGCAGAGTTTTCCCTTTTTAAGGGAGAACGAAGAATGTTGATACTTCAATTAACTAGAGATATTTTGTGTTATTTTATGTTAAGGTTTCTTGTTTGGTGGTGATTCATAACCTTGTGTTTTAAAATTAAGAAAAATAAAGAAAATTAAGCTTGAATATCCACTGAGAAGCTCTGTAAATTCTTCATGCTGTATATAGTGAATGCCCACTGGCAGGTAGTTCAGGGACCTGCTTGTTTTGTATGTTCTGTAGCTGATCAAGTTGTATAAAAGCTTGGCAAATACTGATGCTCATTTGTGTATTAGAATTCCAACAGAAGAATTGCTAACAGAGATGATTTTTCCACAGACATTCCTGAATATGTTTGTTGACAGCAATCAGGATGCACGAAGACGATCTGTAAATGAAGATGATAACCCACCTTCTCCTATTGGAGGGGACATGATGGACTCGCTGATATCGCAGCTTCAACCCCAGCAGCCACCACAGCAACCACAACAGCAGGTATCCTGCAGGCAAAATTTTTCTTGTTGTCTTCCACAGCTCTAGGTTTCCAAGAACTTACATTCTAAAAGGATCAGCAGTGAAAAATGGAAAGGGAGACTATAAAACTGCTCTGCTGCAGAACTCCCCTTAGGGCAAAAAGTATTCATTTATTTTGCCATTTCTCATGCCAGTGTAAACAGCCTGTAGCGTATGAACAGGAGGTTTGGAAGGTCACATGAGATTTGCTGCCTTAGAAGTGAAGGACTGAGGGAGGGAAAACAGCTGTTTTAAGATAGAAGATGGGGGGAGGGTATGGCAGAGTCAGTACACTTGGCTGTTACAGAGTGGCAGATAAAAGGAAATGAGGTGCAGAGGTTAATAGCTCTGTCTTGAGGAGAACCTGCAAAAAGCCTCTGAAAAGAATAGTGAGCTATAAGGCAATACAAGTAATCAAACAACTATCTTGATGGACCTGTAAGATTCGTGGGTGGGGACCAAACTTTAATTTGTGTTCTCCTGCCCGTACTTAACTTCAGTTTTAGTACAAAATTGTCCAAAATGTTTATTGTCCTTTTGCTGACAATTTCAGCCATTTGCAAAACAGGCAGGAGCATCAGGAGCATATCCTCTTACTTCACCACCCACTTCCTATCACAACACAGTGACCCCATCTCCATCTATGATGCACACACAGTCACCAGGTAAGATGTGTGCTAGAAATGCATGCATGTAAACCTTTGTTCACGCATGCTCCTTCTGTTATTTGAACTGTATTTAGCTCCAGGCTTACCAAGAGAATTGACCTTATGTTGTGAAAACTCAGCAAAGCAAAGTCCTGCCATGCATGGTTTGGAAAGTACATTTTGAAGCTAAAAAAAAAATCCATGCAGTGAAACTTTAGCTGTGTAATGCTTGGGACTGTTTCATTCTTATGGCTTATAACTTGCTCAGATCAAAACCTGTTAATTTTAAATACCTGCTTCTTCAGAAAAGCTTTTCATCACCGAAACTCTGCCTTCTGCTTCCAGCTATTGATTCAGCAGCTAAAAGTGTTTAAATGTGGGGAATGGCTGGGCAGAGGGAAAATGCCATTCTTCAAGCCAAATATCTTGGAAAGCTTCCCTTGGGTGGTGAATCAATCTGGAAAATGTAACGCTCATGCACGTACACAATAAAGCCTTTGAGTGCAAAAATAAATTCTCGTGAATTTTGTTTGCTCTCTCCCTTAAAAGGGGATAGCTGATAGGAAAAAATTGTAACAGAAACCCAGGAAATGTGTGTGTTGAGTGATGTGATGTCTTTGCTTAGGCAATTTGCATGCTGCAAGTTCACCCAGTGGAGCTCTGAGAGCGCCATCACCAGCATCCTTTGGTCCAACTCCTTCACCTTCCTCTCTTGGAATCACAATGGGACAAACAGCCAACTTTGCCAGCCCACATGGTGAGTCCTTCACTGGCAGGTGTATATAGTGACAGGGAATGCATATTTGCTTCTTGAAGTCTTCCAGAACAGATCTAAGTTAATTGAGGAAGCCTTGTGTTCTGTAATTGGTGTAAACAGCTGTTTTCATACATGTGAGTGTAGCTTTTAACAGTGGTCAAATGTAGCTGCATGGAATGTTGAGGTGTTCCTCACATGTTTAAAATTCACTGTCAGTTACTCTTTCCAGCTTACTAACATGGGAAAATTACACATGGTCTTGTAACACAGCAGTGGCTGCAGCTTTTACTGAGTGTTGTCTCTTGTTAGATTAGTTGATGTATTTTCACTGCTTATGTTTCCTGCAACTGGAACAGATTAGAAATTGAGGTACTTGCAATTTTGAGACATTGTCCCAGTCTTTCTGGTTTGACATACCTATACCCAAACAGCATGCCTTTTGGTTGTTTCCTTTAATTAAGATTTTTGGAAAGCTGCCAAACAAAGGTTTGTTGTAATCACAGTGCATTGGAAACCATGTTGTAGGTCACATTAAATGAATAGTTTAGATTTGTAGTTGTAGCAGACCGATTTAACTGTCAAGATGAGCAAAGTGAGAGAGATATTTACAGATTTTACTAAGCCTTTTTTTTACATTTCTAGACTGGAAAAGCTGATGCTTTAAAAAAAAATAAAAACTCTCTTGTAACATCTATAGGTACCATAGACCCAAGCTCACCATACACCATGATGTCACCCAGTCAGCGTGCAGGGAACTGGCCAGGATCTCCTCAGGTGTCTGGTCCATCACCAGCAGCACGGATGCCTGGAATGTCACCAGCCAACCCTTCCCTTCATTCACCTGTCCCAGATGCCTCTCATTCCCCACGAGCTGGAACAAGTAGGTTTCTTCATCAGTGTTATGATTGTAAAGCACTCATGCTTAACGCTTCTAGTTCTGTTCTGTTTGGCGTTTTTGTGTGTCAGTCTAACAGTCCTGTCTGCTCTCGTGCAATGAAATAGCTAAGGAAATTAATCCTTTTTTCTGTTCTAGTTCAAATCTATAACGACTTGGAAAACCTGTTAGATCGTACAGCAAACACTTCAGCAGGATTGATACCTCTTAGTGCACTGCAGAAATGAGTCTTAAACTATTGACTGAGAAAATTCCTCAGAGCAAAAGCAATCATAGCCATATTTACCTACCCAAATACCAACTTTTCGGATGATGGAGTTCTAGTGCTGCTCTTGCACATCTGATTTAGCCATCTTACTGAGTTTGTTGTGCAGACCTGCTATCTGCTGGCATGCTGCAGAAAGGGACAAAGGGAGTAGAATTTTAATGTTACTGAGACATTCTTTGACTCCATCTTACCTGTTGCCTATCACCAGGTAGAGAAATTCTTAAATAAGAAGGATTAAGCTTTAGCCCAGAGAACTCATTGCTTTTATAGTGACAAATACACCGAACACCTATCTTCTATTTTGGCTTAAATGATTCCTTGCTTACCTTTTCTGTATCAACAGGTTCCCAAGTAATGCCAACTAGCATGCCTCCACCTCGTAAACTACCTCAGCGCTCTTGGGCTGCATCCATACCTACAATCCTTACCCACAGTGCCTTGAATATTCTGCTGTTGCCCTCTCCTACCCCTGGGCTCGTGCCAGGACTAGCTGGCAGCTATCTTTGCTCCCCTCTTGAGCGATTCCTTGGATCAGTTATTATGAGAAGACATCTTCAGAGGATTATACAACAGGAAACGGTATGGTTCAGGTTAAAGTTGACCAACTATGACTTCATAGTTTTCTTTCTCGTGCTTCTGTATTCCATGTCTTTCAAATTGGGCACAAGCTGAAATGCTTCACATGTAGTAAAAATTTGCTGTTGGATTTTTGTTGTACTTCTGAGTCTTGCCATCTAAACTGTCAAAATGTAGAAAAAAAAACATTCAATTCTATTTTGAAAAGAAGCAGAAGTGGAAAGGGAAATCCTGTTTGGTTTGAGTGAGGCTTGATAACCAACATGATAGCAAGACTCTGACCAGAATTTATCTGTGGTGGCTTCTTTGAGTTTAGCAATGTCTGTTGGAACCTAACTAGAATAGCCACAGGGTTACTATGGATGCCACACTTGGCAGAAGTGCCCAAATTACTAGTTGACAGTAACTGAACTACTCAGTCACAAATGTTGCTTTAGGGTTTAGGACAGACAATGTGTGTCTCCTCTTCTTTGACATGATTCAGTGACAGAGAAAGAAACAAAATCTTGCATAAGCTTCATTCTCAAGGCAATTTTACCCATATCCAAATATCACACACTTCTTTCTGGAACAAGGGCAGATTTATTATTGGAGTCTTGGGACTCAATCTGTGTGTTCATACAGTTTAATGAGTCATTAATTGAATGTGATGCTTGTTTTTATGCAGCTACAGTTAATAAACTCCAATGAACCAGGTGTAATTATGTTTAAGACGGAGGCATTGAAATGCAGGGTTGCTCTCAATCCCAAGACCAACCAGACTTTGCAACTGAAAGTAACACCTGAAAATACAGGACAGTGGAAATCTGAGGAGTTACAAGTTCTGGAGAAGTTCTTTGAAACAAGGGTATGTGCTCAAATCCTTAATGCTTAGATTTTTATGCATTGCTTTCAATCTCTGGTGGTGTTTTGAGTGGCGCCGGTGACTTTCACAGGCAAAGGTAGAGACTGCAAATGTAACATTAAGAGCTGTATGTGTTGGTTACCATATTAAATTGCACAGCTCATTATCTCAATAGTCAGTGCTAAATGGTGTCTTCTTTTAGGTTGCAGGACCACCTTTTAAAGCGAACACACTAATAGCCTTCACAAAATTACTAGGGGCTCCAACGCATATCCTCAGGGACTGCGTACACATCATGAAACTTGAGCTGGTAAGTTTACTGTTCTATTTAGTTCTCCCAGCTTTGGTTGTTATGTTTTAAAAAGGTGCTATATCATTATCTTTACCTATAAACATATAAATCACTTTAGTTTTATCACAGAATTGTAGAATCACCCAGGTTGGAATGGAATCTTTAAAGGTCATGTAGTGCAGCCCTGCTGCAGTGAGCAGTGACATGTTCAGCTGCATCAGGTGGCCCAGGGCCCTGTGGAGCTTCACCTTGAATATATATATATGTATGTATAAAAATGTCATTTAGTGTTAATAAGCAAGTTTTCATTTTACTGCTAGCTGTCCTAGAAACTTCCAAAGCTTCTCCTTTAAACTGATGATTGTGAGAAACTGCACAATAGGCATATGGATAGGCTGTCTGGAATCTTTCTGTTTGTACTCTTGTTTACCCTATGCTCAATTCATTCAGAGATATTCTGACTTGTGCTAAACCTGGCAACATCTCCCAGGTTTAGGTAGAGAGGCACGTTATACTTTCTAGTGAATCACAGAATGTTAGAGGCTGAAAAGGACCTTGAAATATCATCCAGTCCAACCTCCCTGCCAGAGCAGGATCTCCTACACCAAGTAACACAGGAACACATCCTGGGAGGTTTTGAATATCTCCAGAGAAGGAGACTCCACAACCTGCCCTAGGCAGCCTGTTCCAGTGTTGTGTCATCTCCACAGTGAAGAAATGTTTCTTCATGTTTCCATGGAACTTCCTATGCCTCAGCTTCCAGCCACTGCCCCTTGTCTTACCATTGGGCATCACCCAGCAGAGCCTGGATCCATCCTCTTGGCACTGATCCTTTACGTATTCATAAACATGAATGAAGTCACCCCTCAGTCTCCTTGTCTCCAAGCTAAAGAGCCCCAGCTCCCTCAGTCTCTCCTCATAAGGAAGATGTTCCACTCCCTTCATTGTTTTTGTGGCTCTGCACTGGACTCTTTAAAGCAGTTCCCTGAGGTCCTTCTTAAACTGAGTGGCCCAGAACTGGACACAGTATTCCAGATGTGGCCTCATCAGGACAGAGTAAAGAGGGAGGAGAACTATTCTGGACTACTAATCACAGCCCTTCAAATGCACCCCAGAATGGCATTGACTTTCCTAGCCACAAGAGCACATTGCTGTCTCATGGTCAACCTTCCATTCACTAGGACCCCCAGGTCCTTTTCACTTTCACTGCTCTCCAGCAGGTCAGTCTAGTTGATAGCCATGTGTGTCACTGACACAGGGCCCTCTCTCTGTTGCTCTTTCTAAACAGTTCCCTGATCAGGCGAGTCAACTGAAATGGAATGTGCAGTTTTGTTTAACCATTCCTCCCAGTGCACCGCCAATTGCACCCCCAGGAACACCTGCTGTTGTGCTGAAGTCCAAAATGTTGTTTTTTGTAAGTAGAGATAGATAATCTGTTTTAAAAATCTGTGGGCTGTATGTCTTTGAAATCATCATGGGGTAGCAGCAAATCATAACTGTGCTATATCTGTCTACTCTTAAGAGGTAAAACTGTTCTGCCATTTGGAAGCTGAGATTTGCATGCATCTCTTGTAATTAGTGCAGTTAGTGTTCATACTCTCCTTCCCATAAAAGCACAGCAACCTCTTGTGTTTTGTCTTCTTGGAGAAGTGTTGACTATATAGAGTTCATTTCTCCCTGAGCTTCAGGTATCTTAGAGTGCTCAATTTCAGGGTGTTTTGCTCTTCTCTGAGGTGCTAACCACCTAGATTAAGTGATATGCTCAGTGGTGCTGGAAAAGGATAGCAGGAGTGAGATGTTTAGAACAAATCTATATTAGTGTTGTCTCTGAGGCAATTCTCCCTGTAGGGTACTTTTGAGAAGAGTCTATACCTGATTGATAACTACTTGTTACAGAATTGAAAAGTGAGGAGGTGGAAGTGCATGCTGGCTGTAGACCTAGAGTGTTTAAGTGTATCAGAAGTTATGTTGTGAAGTGTGTGGTCATTCAATTTAACACACTTCGTGCGTTTTCTTTTTCCCCACAGCTCCAGCTAACACAGAAAACAACAGTCCCACAGGAAGCTGTTAGTATTATTGTTCCAATTATTTATGATATGGCTTCAGGTACAACGCAACAGGCTGACATTCCGAGGCAGCAGAACTCTTCTGTTGCAGCTCCAATGATGGTTAGCAATATTCTAAAGAGGTTTGCTGAACTGAATTCACCACGACCAGGTACCGTACATGTCCAGTAGATATATTCTTCTCACCCAGACATCAGTGATAAATCTCCAATGTAAAATTAAATCTCTCTTAGATCTGAATTCTTCTTGGGTTCTTATCGTACTTCTTTAGTGATTACAGACTCCTGATGTGACAGGCAATATATACCTTAGCAAGTATTGGCAACACAACACTAGGTTTACATGGATTTTGCTGTTCTGCCCAAGTGACAGAATGAACCTCTTGTTGGCTCAACAGTAGGAGTCGTGATTTTTAACAGATGGGCCCAGAATGAGTCACAAGAAGTATGCTCTGGTCAAGTTTTCTTGGGTAATTATGGAGTCACTGAGATTAACAGTGGCATAAAAAGGGATGTTAAAATAGTTTTCAAAACTTGTGCATGTGCTGTGAACGATTGAAAAGTAATTGGAGTGATAGTATACACACTGACAGAGGAGGAGTATGCAAATGGAAGTGCATACAGTTTTATCCACCAAATGTGCTGTGAAGTGAGTGAGTTGCATAGGTAGTTAGGAATGTTCATTGGCCTGTAGGTAGTGCACCTTGAGTAGCATTGTGCTTTCTTTTCCCTCGTTTGTCCTGCTTTTTTTGAAGTATCCAAAACATTGAATAGCATTAGCAGGTTCTTTGAGCAGCATGTTGTCTGTAAGCAGTGGTTTGAGGTCCTGATACACAGATGGCTCATAAGAACAGTAGTTTTTGGTTCTGCTGTAGTTGCATACTGAAGAGCAAAGCCTTTTTTCAATAATCGAATAGTTGGAAGTTGTGAATCCAGAGGTTGAATTCTGCTTCTGTTCTGTACAGTTACTCATCTCATTGTTATGAGGTAATTCTAACAATGTTTGGTGGCTCGTTTTGATTGCTAGAACGTGACCAATATTTATCTTAAATTGGTGTGGATATGCATACGTACTGAAAATTGTGCCGAGATTGAAACTAGGAGGCATTTTCAGTCTAACTTATAGTAATAGTGTAGGTTAATAGGAGAGATAATAAATAGCCTTGAGGGCGTGTCTGGGTTTATATGTAAGAGTTCTGTATGTGGTACAGAACTATTGTTTGTGTAGCATTTTGATTGCAAGATAACGTTCACCTAAACTTCAGGTGTTTCTTTTGGAATGTGCTTCCCCACTGAGCTCCCCTGGTGTGGGGAAGGGTAGGTACTTGTCTTGCTGTTTGTTATTGCACTAAACTACATTTTAAGGTAAACCCTTTGCAAAGTACCACAGCACATGGAGTAACTGTCAAAGCTGCTCTTGAGTATTCCAGGTTTGATGTCTTCTGATGATCAGGATAGACCATTTTTGTTTTGTCCAACAAGGTTTGATGTAGTTTGTGAATGCGGTACAGGGAGCAGAGTATAGACAAGGGAGAAGAATGCATCTGAAAAGAGTTTGTGGCCCCAAGCAAGACCTTATCCAGTCAAAGACAAAGGTAGCTAGCTGAGCAGATGACATTTCTAGTAGTCTTTCTTCTGACTTCTAAAAGAAAGAATGAGTCTGCATGGATTGATTTATTTGTTTATTTCCACCACCCAACCAAAGTAGGATCTTCCCTGAGGACACTTGAAATGCAATTTCCTGTGTTCTTACTGTCAAAACTTACATTATATCTGACAAAAGGGAAACTTCTTTTCTTTGCTGTTGAAAAGTAAAGGAGAGGCAACAGATGAAAGTAGATAGTTGGGAGACTTCTTTTACAGCAGTAGTACATGGTGGGGGGGATCTCAGGTGCATATTCTTTCTTTTCTGATGCTATTTTGCTGTACCCAGGATTTTCCTACCTGCATTAGCTTTTCTGCTTCTCTAATTACAATTTGCTTGGTTAAATGAGTTTTTCACTGCTTCAGTCAGAAAGAACCAGGGCTTCCCAGCGTGCACGTATGATATTACTGGCACTTTCATTGTAACTCATAATCAGTGTTGCCTCGTTTTGGCTGTATCTTTTTTACCTTTCTCTCTTTGTGAGAAAGTATTTTGTATTCAGCTTAATTTTCCTCTTAATAAAATGGTAGTGCCTGAAAAGTAAGTTCTTCTGGAAGAGTTTTCTTTTCAGATCTGTGGGCAAACACGTTCTGCTGTATTTAACAGCAGTAAAATGTTTACTTGTTGTGAGTATGCTGTCATTCCAAGGTCACTTTACCTATGTCTCCATGGGGAAAAAATACTTTATTTTGGGACAATAATTATACAAACCAAGATGGAATATCCAGTGCCTTGGAATATTAGGGTTAAACATGAGCTGTACGTCCACAACCTGCATTATGTAGTGGACATCAAACTGGTAAGGAAATGAGAAGTCCCTTCAGATACTGAAGGGTAACAATTAGAGAGGAACTCAAGGGACTTGTGATATGTCTTAAAGCACTTCACAGCCAGGCTTTTTTTTTGTAACTGATGCAGTGGATGGTGTTTAGCCCTGATTTTGTAGCATTGGTATGATAGTATCCCGCCCAAAATAATACCAGGAATCCCTATTGGCAGTTAGGACTAATGCATCTCAGCAGGCTCTGCTTTTACCTCTTTGCTTACACTCTTGCTCCTTCAGCAACAAAACTCAACCTCTTCTAACTGACAGTTCTTGAAATATGCAATAAAAATTCAGCTCAGCGTGACCAGGGAATAATAGTGGGTGTTAATTGCATTCTCTTTCCAGGACACAGTAGATGACATCTGTGTAATGCTTTTTGTTGTTGTTGTTCTAATACATCGTTTGTTACTGTGATGAAAACCCTTTTGATTCTCTTGGTTTTAACCTTTTGATTCTATTGGTTTTAAGTTATTTCAGAATGCCTGGGGGGGGGGGGGGGGTTTGTCAAAAATGATGGTATTCAAAACTTGAGGCAATTCTGGCTGGTCTTTCCTCTCTCTGTTAGATCTCAGCTGTTTGAAACAGAAGTCCATTTGCTCTGTCTTTTATTTAGCAGTTCAGATGCCGTGGGTAAAGCCAGAGCCAAATGGATTGAAAGAAGCAAATTTCTGACTTTTGCCTGGTCTTGGAACTTGAAATGTTTCCAAAACAAGGCTTGTAACAGAAAACATCATCCAGCTGTCTCAGACTTGAGTCATTGGGAATGTTTAATTTGTGCTCTTGATCAACTGAAATAGAACTTTGAAAAAGTTGAGGGGGAAGAGGTGTGGGGTTGTTTTTTTTTTTCTTTCTAAGACATAGTGTTTTTAATTAATAACACGTAGAAAAATTCAGATACATTCTAGTACAGTTTCAATCCAACACGCAAAAGCAATTGCAGTTGAAGAGCTCCCTGCCATTTAATGCCCAATAAAAGCAGGCCTGCTGGGCAGACCCAGAGAGCCGCATCGCTTAAACCGAGTGCCAAGGTGCTGGAGGCCTGCTGGGCCGGGAGGGGGCGCTGTGCGGCGTGAGCAGGGGGCGCTGTGCGGCGTGAGGAGGGGGCGCTGTGCGGCGTGAGCAGGGGGCGCTGAGCGGCAGCAGGGGGCGCTGTGCGGCGTGAGCAGGGGGCGCTGTGCGGCGTGAGCAGGGGGCGCTGAGCGGCAGCAGGGGGCGCTGTGCGGCGTGTGTGCTAACCTATCTCTTTTCCCTGTTCCAGGTGAATGCACAATATTCGCGGCCGTTCGTGATTTGATGGTTAATCTTGCGCTGCCCCCTGGTGGGCGTCCCTAAGACACTTTTAAAAGAAGGCTGAGAGTGAGACAAACACCTCTAAAAAAATTATATATATATATATATATGTGTGTGTGTGTGCAATATATATATATATATATATGTATAGCAAAGCCTTCGATTAAAAGAGGACATTTTACTTTCTTTTTTTTACCCCCACCCCCCTCCCAAGAGCTAACTATAATAAACTGGCAAACTTTCAGGGATGCACTTTCATCAACTTGAGTATCACCACGACTTTTGTATAGTGCTGTTGTATAGTGTGTTTTAATGAGAGACACTTGGGACAAGGTAATAGATTGAAGTATCAGCTTGCTGGTAATAGATTTAATATTCTGTTTTATACTATAAAGATTATGAAAATGCCAAACTTGTTTGTTTATTTGATTGTTTTTTTTTTCCCTGGGTTTGTTTGGTTTTTTTCTTACGTTTTGGTGTAATAGTCCTTTTTTAAGGCAGGTCTGTCATTTTTGAATACTGTAAAACTGTGACAAACTTTATATTGAAGCTGTATTTTAATATGACTGCTTTGAATCCTGAAACAATTTATTTGGGCTTGTTGTAAACATGTCCCCGAAAAGCAATATTTAATAAACTGGATTAAAAAAAAAATCTTCAACTGGATACTGTATAATCTTAAACTTCATTCCTCTCTAACCACTGGCCAGACCTCTTGTATTCACAATTACTTGGCTGTATGTGATCTTAGAATCACAGAAGCAACCAGGTTGGAAGAGACCTCCAAGATTACCCAGCCCTATCCAGTCAACTAGACCATAGCACTAAGTGCCTCATCCAGGCTTTTCTTGAACACCTCCAGGGATGGCAACTCCACCACCTCCATGGGCAGCCCATTCCAATGCCAATCACTCTCTCTGCCCACAACTTCCTCCTAAAATCCAGCCTACACCTTCCCTGGCACAACTTGAGACTGTGTCCCCTTGTTCTATTGCTGGTTGCCTGGGCGAAGAGACCAACCCCCACCTGGATACAACCTCCTTTCAGGTAGTTGTAGACAGCAATGAGGTCCCCCCTGAGCCTCCTCTTCTCCAGGCTGCACACCCCCAGCTCCCTCAGCCTCTCCTCATAGGGTTTGTGTTCCAGGCCCCTCACCAGCTTTGTCGCCCTTCTCTGGACGCATTTTTATTCGCACACACACACACTCTGCGAACTGAACAACTAAACAAAAGTTCTACTCATTTATTCTGTGGATTTGATTTATTCCAGGCCATAGGAACACAGGGTCTGTTAATTTTCCTGATTGTAAAGATAACCAGTAATTAGTTAAAACAATGTGTCACTTCTTAAAAGAACCTGCATCTTTTCTGTTCCAACAGCAAAGTTGTGTTGGAAGAAAGCACCCTTTGTCGTCTGTCATGGAGTCTGTGATTACAGACACCTTGATAATACTAGACTCTATTTGTTTGTAGTAAAGGCAGGTAAGGTAGGAACTTCAGCTATGTATCACAGCATTGGAGAAGCTGATCCACAACCTCACATTTAATTCTTTTGAGTTGGATGTTTCTAGATAATTTTGTAAGTGGTGGCTGAAGAATCCTGTCACTGAATAAAATTTCCATTCTCAGGAATCACTCTGTCATTTAACCATTTGTCCTCAAGGATCAGGAATTCTCACATTTTTACGGAGTTCAGGTTGGTTTTCTGATTTCCTTCAAGAGCAGCTTTCTGCTCTGCAGCCTCACTGACCCTTTGTAGAGCTCTGTCGGCTCCCTGCTCAGCAGGTGGACAATTGAAAGTAACTTTAAAGAAGCTTTGGGGGCTGTATTCCAGCCTGCCTTGCTGTCTCTAAAGCTGTCCATTGCCCCTACAACTGTTGCAACACTTCTTTCCCTGTGAATAAATTAATCTCTTTCAGAGCTTTTGCCATTAGAAATAATCTCTTGGTTGGTGTCCACTTCAGAGCTTGGCCTTCAACCCATGTTTTTAGGCATTGGTATTGTCTCAGTATTTCTCTTGTCTGTGTGTATCTAACAGATGGTTATGCAGGTTCAGCTTCTGAAATACAAAACTCATCTGCTGGAGTGAAAACCCTGGAAATCTTTAAACGTGGCTGCTGCTCACTTGGGAAGGGATAAATATTTCAGGATTTTTACAAACTCATGTTTTAAAAACCTGGGGGGGGGGGGAAGGGGAAGTGTGTGTCAATGAAATATATATACATGTATATTATGAATATATATGTAGTGTGTGGGTATGTATGTATACCTGAAAAAAACATCAGCTATTGTGGTGGATGCTACTCTAGATCTAAGGTCTGAGCATTGCCACACCTTAAAGCAGCTTTCTGATACACAAGTACCTCTGGATCAAGGGTAGGACTGGATGATCTTTGAGGTCTCTTCTAACTAGATGTATTCTGTGATCTGCTGGTCTCTGTGTTTTAAGGGGCAGATGAGCATGCTGGCACCTAAAGGCCCTCACTCTTGAAAGCTTCAGCACTGCTTGGAAAACAAAAGGGAGGAAAAGAGGTGTCCCCACAGGGCAGAGAAAACAAAATAAATGAACTAGTGACATGTTTGTGAGCTGATATTCCCAATCTGAGACATGGGAAGATCAGATTTTGTTTTATACTATACACACCACCCCTCTTAACACACACCAGTTTTAAGCCTTCCTCCTGAATCACAGAATCATTGAGGCTGGAAAAGACCTCTGAGATCATCAAGTCCATCTTATAATCTAACACCATCTTCAGGAAAATGCTTTTGGTAAAAGGAAGCATTTCCTGCTGACCAGTGGCACTTGTTCCTTTCAAAGAGGAGACTGTGAGTATTTACAAATGCAGTTTTAAGTTTCTACATGTGCTCAGCCTGGTTTTCTGGTAGGTAGATGTTAGATCCACCTGCTGCATTGGGACTGTTTGCAGCTTTTCGTCATTACAGGAGATTTCTTTGTCAGTATCACAGTATCATCAGGGTTGGAAGAGACCTCACAGATCATCAAGTCCAACCCTTTACCACAGAGCTCAAGGCTAGACCATGGCACCAAGTGCCACGTCCAACCTTGCCTTGAAGTGCTTTATTTCACTAGAAGCGCTGCAGTGACTCCACATCCTGTGGTAGCCATAGGTTGTTGCTCGTAAACCTGCTCGGAGAACAAGCATGAGAGAAATGGAATTATACTGAGGGGGGGAAAAAGCATTTCTGGTCTGATCCACAGATCTAGCTGGTGTCTGATGGGAAGGCAGATTTTCAGCTATCCAGAAAGCCATTCCAGGTGACAGCAATAGATTTTGTGGCTTTCCAGATAACCATTATTGATAATCTTAAGGGTTTTCTTAGGATAGAAAATATGAGAGAGGCTTTTTTGTGCCCTGCAAGCAAACCAGTTGTTGAATGAGAGTGAGGTTTTGAGGGGGTTGGTGTTCAAAACTAAGCTTAAATTATTTGCTATTGCACTTTTGAATGTCCCTCAGGCTGCCCTTCAGGCTGCAGATGTTGTAAGTGAGCTTACAAAGACCGCAGGAAACAAGTTCTGATAATAAATAGCTGAAACAAGTTCTGATAATAAATAGCTGAAACAAACAGCTCCATAGAACTGAAAGTTGTTGGGGTTTCCCCCCCCCCCCCCCCCTATGATTTATCTCTAAGCATGTGTTTGGTTTCATTAGTTGAAAGCTGCTCTGCTCAACTGGCATTTTAAAGCCAAATCTTAGTATTCAAAATGACAAGCTACTGGGAGAGTATTTGGGTCGTTTTAATCAGGTTGATAAAACTGTCAGAGGTGTCACTTCCTAAATTGTGCTGTACTGGTGGGGTTAGATCAAGTGGTTATAATTGTTCCCCTGACCCAATTTTTCCGTGCACCGTGGAGTTTCAGCTGTTTCTGAGCTAAGAATCTGCTGCAGTGAATCAAACTGTAATTGAAACGTGTGAACTGTACGCAGCGCCTCGGCTGCAGCTCCAAAGCTGTGACTGCTGCATCACCCCAGTGCAATGGGGAGTTTTGTATTTAGATGAAATTCCACTGACTGCCACTATGGGAGGCTTGTCCTGAGACGCTCCAACAGCTGCTGGTGGTTTGGATCATCACTTTCTGAGGAGTGCTTTGGCTCTAGGAGCGTCGCGCTCCCAGGAACGGTGCTGCGCTGCCACTTGGCTGTGTGACCCTATTCACGAGTGCTCCTAGCCCCTCCCGTTCTGCCAGAGCACTCATTAACTTAGCTGGGAAGTGAGCCCATGGGATGGGGTTTGCAGGCAATGTCCGGCTGCTGCTCTGACAGATAAATGCTGAGTGAGGAAGGGCTGTGCTCGTCTTGGGTGGAGTCTGCAGAGCAGCTTGGAGGTAGGGAACTGTGGCAGCTTAAGCTGGAACAGTCCAAAACGATCCTCAGAGGAGCCTCCCCAGGCGATGCAGGCAAACCCAAACCAGGACTGTGCACATGGCTTTGCCAGAGGCTCACTGCACGAACCCAGGAGCAGCCAGCGTAAGCGCATGCTGCAGGGGAAAAGCTCTGCGCTGGGCTGAGCGGGGCACTCGCAGGGCTGCCAAGCCATGCTGCTGAGGCTTCTCCCTGGCTGCTTTTGCTTCTCCTGTGATTCTCCACCACCACATGCCTTTATAAAAGGCTTTTGTCGAGGCTGCCAATACCAGAGTGAAGCAGTTTCAGCTTTACCCGAAGCTTTCTTTAGGGGAGCAGAGGCTAAGGGAGGGATCTGCCAGAAACAACCAAAAAATGCTGTTCTGACTGGCCAGTCTGAGGTAAGAAAAGTCTTGCCTGGATGATTCTGTGATTCTATGTTGGGGCAGGCAGTGCCTAAGGCAGAGCAGGTCCAGGTGAGGAGGAGTTTCTTCTCTCTCTGCCACACCTAGGGATGTGTCTGCCTCCCTGATGTCTAATTCCTCTCAGGGTCACTATAGCTGGTCAAAAATTCATTAAATGAAGACTCTCTAAGGAAACATGCACTGACCGTGAAGCATCCCTCTCTCTGCATTGCCACAGCCTGTGCACTGGCAGGGCAGCCTAGGTACCGAGCCACCAGCTCTTCCTCACAGCACCCCCACCTATCTGGTCCCCAATAGCCTGCCTTGGGCTACTCTGTGATCAATCAGGGTGGTTTTTTCCTTCACTTTTATATTTTTGGGGGTTCCTTCATGATGAATACCACCTTGAAAGCAGCTGGCAAGCAGACACTAAGCACTACCTTAAAAAGAATCAGAGAAAAACGTTTCCATTATTTGAATCTGATTTTGCAGCAGAGGGAGGGAAGAGGCAGCTGAGGGGCTGCAGGCCAGCCTGGGCTTTGCCCTGCTTCTGGCACACAGCTGTGCAATGTTGCATCCAGAAAACACAGATGGAGCTAGCCTGGCACAGGGCTGGGAGCTGCTGTTGGTGTCACTGGTCCTGCTCTGTATGGCAGCTTCTGCCTTACTCCTCAAGGTGGGGTGGGATGGAATAGGATAGGATTTCAGTTGAAAAGGACCAGCAACCATCTAGTCCAGCTGCCTGACCACTTTGGGACTGACAAAGCATGTTGTTAAGGACATTGTTCAAATGCCTCTTGAACAATGATATGCTTGGGACATTGGTCATCTCTCTAGGAAGCCTGATCCAGTGTTTTACCACCAATTTGATAAGGAAATGTGTCCTGATGTCCAGTCTAAACCTTCCGTGTTGCCAACTGCTAGCTGAGACCTAACCTGTATTTGAACCTGGTTCTACCCTTTCCACCTACTCTGCACTGTTGAGTTCAAGTTTTTCCTGTTCAGCTCTTGGTTAACATGTCAGGGACACCACATGAGAAGCTGTTTGCTGAGCAGCTCTCCCAGTAGCACCTTACCAGATACTTCTGCCATGGGAACACACCTCTTATGTTCTCCACCCTGTCATGCTGGTCCAGCAGGGATGCAGGAGTCAACTGGGGAGACCAAACTGCAGAGCTTAGCTTCCACCATGCAGTCATGATATTGACTTTCCTGCAAAGAGTGGGCTCAATCTGGGCTTGTTTCCCCCTGCTAAAGAACAACAGGGCTTGCCACTCTGACCTGCAGGTGCTGCATGCTTGCAAGCTTACCAGCTCTGTGCAGGACTGCTCTGGCTAGCTCTCTGCAAGCTGAATTTGTTCAGGGCAGGTGTGGGGGCACATGGCAGTAGGATTGTCAGGGCCACTTAGAATCATAGAATCATGGAATTCTTTCTTTCTTTTTGTCCAAAGGCCCCAGGCTGGGTCCTGTTCCTTTCCTGTAGCCAGGTAGGTACCATCCCTCACCTTCAGAGAGCTCCATGCTGAATGCACAGGCATAGCATGATTTTAGGGTAGCTCTGGATGCTTGGAGAATTTCAGAATCTTCTGATTTCTGTGATCTGCCTTTCCTTTCATGAAACCTCACAACCCCTAGTGGGGACTAGGACAAGCTTTAGAAATAAATTCATTCTTTTTTTGTGCTTCAGGTGCCCAGGTTCTTACATAGTTGGTCATAATCACCTTGAATTCATCTTAGATTTGAAAGCACTCTTACTGGTTCTGTAATCAGGTTTGTTAAGTTGCTTTCCTCAGCACACTTATGGACTTGTTTTTCTGCATTTGCTTTGTTGCAGATGGATGCTTTAAAAAACCAAACCAAAACAAACAAGTTAGCCTACACACCCCCTGCCTCTTGCTGGCTGCACAATGT
The DNA here is from genome assembly GCF_015220805.1 of Pogoniulus pusillus. NCBI lineage: Eukaryota > Metazoa > Chordata > Aves > Piciformes > Lybiidae > Pogoniulus > Pogoniulus pusillus. Next base: position 23,948,990 of record NC_087275.1, read on the forward strand.
GGCACAGTATGGCACCATTCCCGTTCAGCTCTTAGTGAGGAGTCAGCTGCTCAAAAGGGGAAACATTTAAGTCTGAAGGAATCAACCTTTTATTCAAATGTGCTGTTGACTCCCTGGGATAGGACAAGGAGCAATGGGTGTGAGTTGCAGCAAAAGAGGTTCTACCTCAACACAAGGGGGAACTTGTTTACTGTAAGGGTCACAGAGCACTGGAACAGGCTCCCCAGAGAGGTCGTGGAGTCTCCTTCTCTGGAGCCTTTCCAGGCCTGTCTGGATGTGTTCCTCTGTGATCTGTGTTAGATAGTATTGTCCTGCTCTGGCATGGGGGTTGGACTCAATGATCTCCTGAGGTCCCTTCCAGCCCCTAACATCCTGTGATCCTGTGACTAGCAAGCAGCACATTCTGGGCATCACAGAAGAGGATTGTTCCAGTTTGTTTCATTTAGTTCAGGTAACACCAACTTGAATCGTCAGTGACAGTGACATTCATGGTTGGGTAGTGACATTGGTCAAACTATGTAGCTGAAGCCCAAAGTGACCCATCAGCCATATGGGTGGGGATTTTTTGTGCAAATTTACTTAGCTTGTGGCTAGATGGAAGTATTTGGGTCAATGTGGTGGGACACAGCAGCAGAACTCCATATTTCTAACTTTTGTAACTGCCTCAGAGACAGACATCAGCAGGAAGCCATAGAGTGTTTCCAGACAGCCTTCTTTTCTTTCATGATACATAGCTCTGCACAGCCCTATGTTGTACAGGGTATTGGTGGGCAGCAGTACCAGTGCTGGGTGCAGAGCAGTGGTGGCTCTGCAGTGGCATTGCTTCTGCCTTTCACCTTCTCCTCGGGGAATTGAAGACCTCAATGAACTGATGCATTCTGCAGAAATGAGAGTTTCTTCCTCTTGGCTGAAAGAGTTTGGGAAGGAGACCTGAGATTCACTTTTTGTGTTACAAAAGGTGCCAGAGGTTGTACAGCCATATAAAAAGATAGACCAAGTGGTTCTGCTTTGCATTTCATGAGAAATATAGGGCTGGCAGTGGCCTCCTGTGTCTCCAAACCCAGATCTATTGCAGGCAAACATGCTGCAAAATGTTCCTTCTAAACTGGGCAGGCTCTATCTTAAAGTTATGTGCTTTTGCCTAAGCTCACAAGTCCTCTCAGCATCCTCTGAGACTGAAACTCTTGGACATCCTCACTGCTCTGAGCTTTGTGCTGCACTACAGAGATTATGTCAGCCACAAAAAGATGTGAGCATGAGGTGATATTTGTAAGCATCCAAGGAAAGAATAGCCTTTCCCCCGTCTTGTTTCTGTGTTTCAGTCCCTTTGGGCTGAGTTAGGACCACAGTCAGGCAGCAGCTGCTAAATCATGATTTCAGAAGCATCTTGATTCTTTCTCCTGCAAGAACAACAACAAAATCCACCTGGCCACAGCTCTCTTTCAAAGACCTGTCTTAAAGTGAGGAGAGCAGTGCAGGCTGGCCCAGAGGTGCTCATCCTCCTGGAGAGGACCCACCATGGGCTGGATAGAGGGACTGTTCCTGGCTGCTTCACTCTCTCCTCGTGGCTGCTCTCCAAGCGCAGGGAGCAGGACACACTCTCTGCAACTGGGAGGGAGTGGTTGTGCATCTAGTGACTGACCTTGCCTGTTCTGTTCTGCTCTGCTCTGCTCTGCGTGCCTTGGACAAGTTCAGTTATGGGGTAGGGTTGGGAGGAGGCAGATTCATGAAGTGGGTGGGAAGGAGAGATGGGAAAGTGCTTGATCTCCATGCAGCTAAATGAAAGAGAACAGGAGCAGCTAAATGAAAGAGAACAGGAATTAATAAAGAAGAAACTTCAAGAGATCTAGAAGAGCAGGAAAGGCTGTCTGAGATGGTACTTCAGCTCTCCCTCTTGAACTCATCGTTTTAGAGAGGTTGGTTTTAGGAAAGCAGCAGGCAAACAGCTCTGTAGGACTCTCGCTTTTGAGCCCCCCACTTCAAGAAGGCTGTTGAGGTGCTGGAGAGGGTCTAGAGGAGAGAAACAAGACTGGGGAGGAGGCTGGAGGGAAAGTCCTATGAGGAGAGGCTGAAGGAGCTGGCATTGTTCAGCCAGGAGAAGAGGAAACTTAGAGGGGACCATGTTGCTCTCTATGACTACCTAAAAAGAAGTTGTAGTCAGGTGGGGGTCAGGCTCTTCTCCCAGGCAACCAGTGACAGGACAAGAGGGCACGGCCTGAAGCTGTGCCATGGGAGGTTAAGGTTGGATATTAGAAAGCACTTCCTCACAGAAAGGGTGATTAGGCACAGGAATGGGCTGCCCAGGGAGGTGGTGGAGTCACCATCCCTGGAGGTCTTTAAGAAAAGTCTGGATGTGGCACTTGGTGACGTGGTTTAGCTGATGTGGTGGTGTTAGGTCACAGGCTGGACTCGATAATCTCAGAGGTCTTTTTCAGCCTCAATGATTCTGTTATTCTGTGACTCCTAATCTGACCTCAAAGTATTTGCTGCTGAGGCCCTGAATGAACAAAGGCAGATTTATTTTGGTTTAGGCTGCTATGTGACAAACTTGGACTTCCTCCAGAAGGGACCAGAAACTTCTCCTTAGCCTCACAACTCTCTTGTTCTAGTCCAGCTTGGCAATCTCACAGCTAATGTTTCACACATTCACCTTTGCCTCCATTGCTGGCATTTGTGAGCTGCTCTCTTACTCTCAGTACAATGTCTGAGACACATTCTGCCTGTCTCTGCCAGCAGCAGGGCTCCTCAGTTCACCAAACCAACCGAAATAAATGCCAAAAGAAGAAATTTATTTTAGCTCTGGTTTGGGGGTTGGGTTTGGTTTTTTCTTCCTTATATTTTGTTGGAGCTTTTTGTCCTACAGTCAACAGTTTGGAGAAGTGAAGGCTCTGAGGAGACCTTCTTGTGGCCTTTCAGTGTCTTAGCTACAAGAAAGCTGGTGAGGGACTTTTTAGGGTGTCAGGTAGTGATAGAACTAGGAGGAATGGAGCAAAACTACAAGTGGACAGATTCAGATTGGATATTAGGAAGAAGTTATTCACCATGAGGGTGGTAAGACCCTGGAGCAGGTTGCTCAAGTTGGTGGTGGAAGCCTCATCCCTGGAGGTATTTAAGGCCAGGCTGGAAGTGTCTCTGAGCAACCTGATCTAGTGTGAGGTGTCCCTGTCCATGGCAGGGTGGTTGGAACTAGATGATCCCTGGGGTCCCTTCCAACCTTGACAACTTTATGGTTCTATGATTTTGCATGCATCCTGCTATGACTGCGGAGGACTTAAAGTAACAAAGCTTATAGAGGGAAATGATTTTTCTTTTTTTTTTAACCATTATCAGGTTTTAGAGCAAATTGAATTGTGTGAGAGTGAGGTTGTGTCTACATAGTTTAACGCTACAAGGAAATCTTTAGACGTGCAAAGTTTTCAACATTAACAAAGCTTAAAGTGGAATTCTTACCAAACAAACCTTCATTCAAATTCCAGCTCCAGCAGAGACAGTTGAGCTGGTGGTACCATGGGTTTGGGTTGGATTTCATTATTGGGCTGCTTTTTTCCAGTGTGAGCATCACTGTACTTTTGTAAATCTGTTTATAGCAACGTTGTGCTGATCAACAATGGGCAGAAAGGGAGATTGACCACCCCGTGTCATTGTTTTACCTCAATACTTTTCATACCTTTTAAAGACATTAAAATCTTCCTCTGATTCTCTTTGATTTCTCAGAAGTTCCTCCCCATTGGAGTTGTACAGGTGTTAGAATAAATACATACATATATGTAACCCGTGCCATCCCGTGCTAAATCATGCCCAGCATGACCCAAGGCTGAAATACACAGGATTAGCCAGCTTCAGAGACTGGCAGAGTGCAGGTTAGAGCTGACAGAATGAAGCCCTTGCAAGTTGTGCAGGCACAGGCCAGCCCTGGAGAGTTAAATCACATCACCCTCTCGAGCAAGAGGCTTCCTGAGGAGCCTGCTTCTGGCTGGCACCTGCAGGAGTGCACAAGGGGAAACCTTTCTCAGCAGGAACAGATCTAGACCCAGGATGCCATGGAGCCTTTCAGAACGACATAAACACTCTGACTGAAAAACGTTTTCTCTTTTCTTTTTCTGTTTCCTTTCCTCTCTTTTTTCTTTTCTTTTCTTTTCTTTTCTTTTCTTTTCTTTTCTTTTCTTTTCTTTTCTTTTCTTTTCTTTTCTTTTCTTTTCTTTTCTTTTCTTTTCTTTTCTTTTCTTTTCTTTTCTTTTCTTTTCTTTTCTCTTTTCTTTCCTTTTCCTTTTTTTTTTCTTTTTCTCTTCCTCTTTTTCTTTTATCTTCTTTCTTTAATCTTTTTAGTTTCCTTTTTATTTTCCTCTTTTCTTTTTCTTCTTTTTTTGTCTTCATATTTTTTTTTTCTTTTTTCATAATAAAAATGTGGCTCTGAGCATATGCTGGATGTAAGATGTGTTTAACCTTTAGTTTCCAGCTGGGGGAGGGTGCTTAATGTACATATACCTACACACTCTATTTTTACTATGGGTAAACCCACCTGCTGGACCACACGGTGCTGGCCCAAATGTGGCTGTGTTGGACTGCTTTCTCCTTCCTCTTTCTCATTTCCTCTCTCTTTCTTCCTTGTTCTCTTTCTCTTCCTCTTTCTCGCTCTCTTTCTCTCTCTTCCTCTTTCTCTCTTCCTCTCTCTCCTTTTTCTTCTTTCTCTTTCTTTCTTTCTTTCTTTCTTTTCTTTCTTTCTTTCTTTCTTTCTTTTCTTCCTTCTCTCTTTCTTTCTCTTTCTTTTCTTTCTTCCTTCCTTCCTTTCTTCCATTCCTTTCTTCCTTTCCTTCCTTCTTCCTTTCTCTCCTTCTCCTTCTTCTTCTCTTTCTTTCTCTCCTCTCTCTCTTTTTCCTCTTCCCTTCTGTCTGTCTGCCTGTCTTTCTGTCTCTCCCTGTAACATCTCTGTTTTATTATTGCATCCTAAACTCAAGCTGATGTGGGAGCCTTAGGAAGAAGAAAGTGATGCTGACAGCTGGGTTTCCATTGTGAACTACTGCCCACATTGCTAATTTCTGACCTTTACACTTGGACATGCTCTTCCAAACCTGTGCTGTCAGAAGCCCATTTTTCTGCTCTATGTAGGGCTGTTTTTTACCAGTCTTTGATATTGGCTGGCTAGCAGCCTTCCTCCTTGAACAGCTCTTGGTTGTTTTCTTCCATAGATCAGATCTTAAAATACAGATTTTAGCAAATGTAGCCTTTCCTCCTCCTCCACTCTTCTATTGTCACAGATGACTTGATGGAACACATCTAATTTTACCTCTAGCAAGTGGAGTATTTTTTGTTTGTTTTTTCCCCTTGTTTTTGTTGTTTTAAACAGCAATTCTTATAATTAAATGCTCCTTTAAATGAAAAGTTGATTTTTCTCAGTGAAAAATATCCTTCTTCTCTGGTTCTACATATTTTTCCCTAAAAAATGTAGCAGGTTTTCAATTTGTATGAGACCTCTCAACCTCATGGCTACCTGGGACATAACTGGATCCATAAGAAAATGAAAATCAATCTTTTCCCCCTGAATCTATTTAGTACATCACAGTTACTTGCTATTTGGCTCTGCTGTGTACTTGGTAAGGACACAGAATTGTCCCTTCACAGAATTACAGACATGGTATTCCAGATGCAGTCTCACCATGGCAGAGTAGTGGGGGAGAAGTTCCCTAGACCTGCTGTACACACTTTTGCTGACACATCCCAGGATACCATTGGCCCTCTAGGTCCCAAGGGCACATTGCTGTCCCATGGACAACTTGCTGTCCACCAGGACTCCAAAGTCTTTCTCTGCGAAGCTGCTCTCCGGCAGGGCAGAATCACAAATCAGTATCATTTTACTCTAGAGATACTTCTCTTCTACATTGCAGAACCTGAGAGGTTCTTCAGAAAAGGTCTGTCACAGTAACACTTCCCATTTACTCTAAGTGAATTACAGCAGTTTTACTCTTGGGGCAGGGCCAGGCTCCTCATTTCCACCAGTACAGAGGGCCACCTTAGCACACTATCATCCCTGTTTCTCATGGCAAAGGTGCTGCAATTGACCAGAAAGCTCATGTGACATCTCAGAAATGGAGCTTAACCATCTCCTTCAGGAATAAAGGAAATACAGAAGATTTAACAACTGTCAATTAGCAATTTGAAATACCAGAGAAGCTACTTTGTTTTTCTAAAGAGAATTG